>NW_006790302.1:303358-331162 GCF_000442215.2 Lipotes vexillifer
ATATATATATATATATATATATATATATATATATATATATATATGTATGTATGTAATTTTTTATTTTTTATTTTTGCAGTATGCAGGCCTCTCACTGCTGTGGCCTCTCCCATTGCAGAGCACAGGCTCTGGATGTGCAGGCTCAGCGGCCATGGCTCACAGGTCCAGCCACTCCTGTGGGATCCTCCCAGACCGGGGCATGAACCCGCGTCCCCTGCATCGGCAGGCAGAACCTCAACCACTGCACCACCAGGGAAGCCCCTTCTGCTATATTTTGGAAGAGTTTGAGAAGGATAGGTGTTAGCTCTTCTCTAAATATTTGATAGAATTCTACTGTGAAGCCATCTGGTCCTGGGCTTTTGTTTGTTGCAAGGATTTTAATCACAGTCTCAATTTCAGTGCTTGTGATTGGTCTGTTTATATTTTCTATTTCTCCTGGTCAATCTCAGAAGGTTGTGCTTTTCTAAGAATTTGTTCTTCTAGGTTGTCCACTTTATTGGCATAGAGGTGCTTGTAGTAATCTCTCATGATCCTTTGTGTTTCTGCAGTGTCAGCTGTTACTTCTCCTTTTTCATTTCTGATTCTATTGATTTGAGTCTTCTCCCTTTTCTTCTTGATGAGTCTGGCTAATGGTTTATCAATTTTGTTTACCTTCTCAAAAAAACATCTTTTAGTTTTATTGATCTTTGCTATCGTTTCCTTCATTTCTTTTTCATTTATTTCTGATCTGATCTGTATGATTTCATTCGTTCTGTTAGCTTTGGGGTTATTTTTGTTCTTCTCTCTCTAATTGCTTTAGTTGTAAGGCTAGGTTGTTTATTTGAGACGCTTCTTGTTTCTTGAGGTAGGATTGTATTGCTATAAACTTCCCTCTTAGAACTGCTTTGCTGCATCCCATAGATTTTGGGTCATCGTGTTTTCATTGTCATTTGTTTCTAGGTATTTTTTGATTTCCTCCTTGATTTCTTCAGTGATCTCTTGGTTATTTAGTAGTGTACTGTTTAGCCTCCATGTTTTTGTATTTTTTACATATTTTTTCCTGTAATGGATATCTAGTCTCATAGCATTGTGATCAGAAAAGATACTTCATACAATTTCAAATTTTTAAATTTACCAAGGCTTGATTTGTGACCCAATATATGATCTATCCTGGAGAATGTTCCATGCACACTTGAAAAGAAAGTGTATTCTGTTGTTTTTGGATGGAATGTCCTATAAATATCAATTAAGTCCATCTTGTTTAATGAATCATTTAAAGTTTGTGTTTCCTTATTTATTTTCATTTTGGATGATCTGTCCATTGGTGAAAGTGGGGTGTTAAAATCCCCTACTATTATTGTGTTACTGTTGATTTCCCCTTTTATGGCTGTTAGCATTTACCTTATGTATTGAGGAGCTCCTATGTTGGGTTCATAAATATTTACCCTTGTTATATCTTCTTCTTGGATTGATCCCTTGATCATTATGTAGTGTCCTTCCCTGTCTCTTGTAATAGTCTTTTTCTTAAAGTCTATTTTGTCTGTTATGAGAATTGTTATTCCAGCTTTCTTTTGATTTCCATTTGCATGGAATAACTTTTTCCATCCCCTCACTTTCAGTCTGTATGTGTCCCTACGTCTGAAGTGGGTCTCTTATAGACAGCATATATAATGGTCTTGTTTTTGTATCCATTCAGCCAGCCTATGTCTTTTGGCTGGAGCATTTAATCCATTTACATTTAAGGTAATTATCAATATTTATTTCCCTATTACCATTTTCTTACTTGATTTTGGTTTGTTACTGTAGGTCTTTTCCTTCTCTTGTGTTTGCTGCATAGAGAAGTTCCTTTAGCATATGTTGTAAAGTTGGTTTGGTGGTGCTGAATTCTCTTAGCTTTTGCTTGTCTGTGAAGGTTTTAATTTCTCTGTGTAATCTCAATGAGATCCTTGGTGGGTAGAGTAATCTTGTTTGTAAGGTTTTCCATTTCATCACTTAAAATATGTCCTGCCAATCCCTTCTGGCTTGCAGAGTTTCTGCTGAAGGATGAGCTGTTAACCTTGTGGAGATTCCCTTGTATGATTTTTGTTGCTATATCCATGCTGTTTTTAATATTTTTCTTTGTATTTAATTTTTGATAGTTTGATTAATGTGTGTCTTGGCGTGTTTCTCCTTGGATTTATACTGAATGGGACTCTGTGCTTCCTGGACTTCATTAACTATTTCCTTTCCCATATTACCAAAGTTTTCAAGTATAACTCTTCAAATATTTTCTCAGTCCCTTTCTTTTTCTCTTCTTCTTTGGGACCCCTATAATTTGAATGTTGGTGCATTTAATGTTGTCCCAGAGGTCTCTGAGACTGTCCTCAATTCTTTTCCTTCTTTTTTCTTTATTCTGCTCTGTGGTAGTTATTTCCACTCTTTTATATTCCAGGTCACTTCTCCGTTCTTCTGCCTCAGTTATTCTGCTATTGATTCCTTGTAGAGAATTTTTAATTTCATTTATTTTGTGGTTCATCATCATTGTTTGCTTGCTCGTAGTTCTTCTAGGTCCTTGTTAAACGTTTCTTGTATTTTCTCCATTCTATTTCCAAGATTTTGCATCATCTTACTATCATTACTCTGAATTCTTTTTCAGGTAGACTGCCTATTTCCTCTTCATTTGGTCTGGTGGGTTTTTACTTTGCTCCTTCATCTGCTCTGTATTTCTCTGTCTTCTCATTTTGCTTAACTTACTGCATTTGAGGTCTCCTTTTCCCAGCCTGAAGGTTTAGTTCACATTATTCTTGGTGTCTGCCCACATTGGGTAAGGTTGTTTCAGTGGGTTGTGTAGGCTTCCTGGTGGAGGGGACTGGTGCCTGTGTTCTGGTGGATGAGGCTGGATCTTGTCTTTCTGGTGCACAGGACTGCGTCCCATGGTGTGTTTTGGGGTGTCTGTGAACTTATTATGATTTTAGGCAGCCTCTCTGCCAATGGGTGGGATTGTGTTCCTGTCTTGCTAGGTGCTTGGCATGGGGTATCCAGCACTGTAGCTTGCTGGTCATTGAGTGGAGCTGGATCTTAGCATTGAGATGGAGATCTCTGGGATACCTTTTGCCATTTGATATTTCACCATTTGGTCCTGGACCAATGTCCATTGGTGTGGACCAATGTGCTGAACTCAGCTCTCCCACGTTAGAAGCTCAGGCCTGACAGCCGGCCAGAGCACCAAGACCCTATCAGCCACAAGGCTCAGAAGAAAAGGAAGAGAAAAAAAAAGAAAGAATAAAATAAATTAAATAAAATAAAGTTATTAAAAGAAAAAATATATATATAATTAAAATTTAAACAATAAAAAAGTAATAAAAAAAGAAAGAAAGAAAGAAGAGAGCAACCAAACCAATAAACAAATCCACCAATGATAACAAGAGCTAAAAACTATACTGAAAAAAACCAATAAAACCAGATAGACTGAACCCTAGGACAAATGGTAAAAGCAAAGCTCTACAGACAAAATCACACAAAGAAGCATACACACACACACTCACAAAACAGGAAAAAGGAAATATATGTGTATATATATATATATATGAAAAGGAAGAGAGCAACCAAATCAATAAACAAATCTACCAATGATAATAAACTCTAAATACTAAACTAAGGTAAACATAAAACCAGAAACAAATTAGATGCAGAAACAAACTCCAAGTCTACAGTTGCTCCCAAAGTCCACCTCCTCAATTTGGGATGATTCATAGTCCATTCAGGTATTCCACAGATGCAGGTACATCAAGTTGATTGTGGAGATTTAATCTGCTGCTCCTGAGGCTGCTGGGAGAAATTTCCCTTTCTCTTCTTTGTTCACACAGCTCCTGGTGTTCAGCTTTGGCTCTCATCCTGCCTCTGCATGTAGGTTGCCTGAGAGCGTCTGTTCCCCACCTTTTGGGAAGTCTGAGGTCTTCTGCCAGCATCAGTGGGTGCTCTGTAGGATTTGTTCCACATGTAGATGTATTTTTGATGTACCTGTGGGGAGGAAGGTGATCTCCACGTCTTACTCCTCTGCCATCTTGAAGGTCCCCCCCCCATGGTGAAGTTCTGATACAGATATTCATTCCCTCCTTAACAAGAAGGTAATAACTCTTAACCAGAAAGACCAAGAGAAGGGATGCTATTTTATTCTCCGTACAATTCTCGCTTTTGTCTAAATTCTCTTTGCCCTGGGATTTAGCTTCCTCACATCAGGATAATTTGTAGGACTATAGACTCTCTCAATTCTCAAAGTTTTAAGTATCAAGTTTTTACCTACTTACTTCTGAGGATGATTCCTTCCCATACCTGTTCTTGCTATGAGGCTAGCTCCTTGCTTTGTTTGTCAAAATGGACTCTAAAATCAGACCTCAGTTGGAAATGTAGCTCTATCACTTACCGCTGTGGGTTCAAATCCTTTGGATTTCAATATCCTCCTCTGTTCAATGCAGATACTAGCAGAGGTAGTAACCTACCTCTTATGTTACTGTAATAAGTTAAAAAAATTAATGTATCCAAAGGACTAAGAGCCAGGATGCATGTAGTAAGCATTCAATGCATTTAACTTGCTGTTGCTATTATTAACATCAGCATTATTAATAATTCCTTGAATCATTACTTGGCTGATTATCGATTATTCTGGACTTTCTCTTCCTGCTTAGCATCTGTATTAGTCAGTGTTCTCCAGAGAAAGAGAACCCATATAGGAATAGATAGATAGATAGATAGATAGGTAGGTAGATATAATTTATGTACATAGATATACATATATAAGTTATTATAAGGAATTGGCTTATGTGTTTATGGAGGCTTAAATCTACAAGCTGGAGATCCAGGAAAGCCAGTGGTATAATTTGAAGGCCTGAGAGCTGATGGTATACATTCCAGTTTGGGCCTGAAGGCCTGAGATGCAGGAGTTCTGAGGGCAAGAGAAGATCCACATCCCAGTTCAACAGTCAGGCAATGAATGAATTCAAACTTCCTCTGTCTTTTTGTTCCATTCGGAATCTCAGTGGATTGAATGATGCTCTCCTATGTTGGGGAGGGTGATCTGATTTACTCAGTTCACCAATTCAAATCGTTATCTTTTCTGGAAACACCCTCACAGACATACCCAGAAATAGTGTGTAATCATATACCTGGGCATCCCATGGCCGGTCAAGTTGATGCATTAAACTAACCATCACAGTGTCCAAACTGAAACAGGTAACCTTATAGGCAGAAAAATGAACACAGTGATAATTCCTGTCCTCAAGGTCTTTCCAAGTGGCACTTAGACATTAGAATTGAACCTCTTGGGACCCACTCTGTGGGCTGCACCCACACGTAGGTCCCATGGAGCACCCCACTTCATCCATCTCAACAACTCGGCAAGACAGGCAGAGCTGGCCCTTCCCCCCTGACTTCACCTGAGCATGGGGTCACTCAGGGTGGTAAGTCACCACCTCATGTCACATAGTTCGTAAGCCATGTTGTGAGCATCCAAACCCTCTCGTTTTCTCCAAGTCTAGTGCTTTCTTAGCTGTAATTTATTGCCTCCTGTGTCTTTGGTGATAATCCCCGGTGCAGCCATTAAATAAAAAGCCTTATGCGGTTTTAAATATTGAAATATTTATCAAAATGTCCTTACTAAGGACAAAATAATTTATTCCCCAAAGAAAATGAAATCAGATTTATTTCCTGTCTGTTGTTTTATAAGTGATGCAATCAAGACCAAACTTGCTGTCTCCCAGAACATTAAGACTCTGACACTGTTCTTTCAGACCCTCTGAAACCTCATAAAGATTGGAGGACATTTGAAGAAAACACAAGCCTCAGAGCATGGGGATAGAGAGGCCCTCAGGAATCCTGCCCCAGATATTGACTTTAATAATAGTCCTTTAAGAAGAATATCCAACTGTCAAAATAGCCTTTCTTTCTTCAGATGCCTCTTATGAGACCTATTTTGACCCAGAAAGTTTATTTTGGATGATCAGAGAGTTTTTGAGTGGGAGGAGACTTGAGAGGTCAATTGGAAGAACATTATTTTGTTGTCAGTGGTAAAGCTACGTGATGCCCCATGTCACACCAAAAGGAAGTAGAATTTCACTGACGGGACCTAGATCTCTTGATTCTTAGTTCAGTGTCCCCTCTTCTGTGAGCCTTTCACCATAAGTCCCTGGTTATGTTTTTCACACCAGCTACAGATGACCTTCCCAAAGAGCTATGAGCCCAGGACATTAAGGACACAGGCTGCAGAAGTCAGCTCAATTTTAAACCCATCCCTCTGGCCAGCCAAGTCCTAGCCTTGCTTAAGACCTGAGTTCTAGATTCCATTCTAATTCCCTTACTTTTCTCCTCTGTTATGTGACTTGATTTCTTTCCCTCTAAGTGGGCTTGATCAACTTTGCCTTTATCTGCACTCAGGAAATTATTTAATACCGTATAAGGTCACTTGTGTGAAAGGGTATATGACGTATGGTAGTGATTACCTGGTGAAGGAACAAAGCCCAGTGAGGGAACACAAAAGCACATTTTCTGCTGCCAACGAGCAGCACCGAGGAAAGCAAATGATCTGTGTGTAATGCTGTCAGTAAGCTCGAGGCACAGGCTAGTGGAAATCCCAGAAGGGAGTCTGTGAGCGATGGAGGCAGAGCTAATGAAAGGAAATAAAGAAATGAACTTTGTAGAATGCCTAGTCACTTCCTGTGGCATTGTGATTAGGGCTCAGACACCCAGCCAGACGAACCTGGGTTGAAATCCAGTCTCCAAACCTTGTGAATTTTTGATGTTGGTCACATTTTATAACCTCTTTGGGCCTTAGTTTATTTGCAACAGAAAAAACAAGGAATCATGACAATATGTACTTTGCTGAGTTATTGTGGAGGTTGTAAACAGTGTCTGACTTTGGGCATGAAAGCTTAAAAAATATTAGCTGTTGTTGTTGTTATTATTATTACATCACTAGCACTTTTATCATCATCATCCCAGCTTAAGGTATCATGGTTTATCCTACCTGGAAAAGACCAGTAGGTTATCTCAACTATATATGCAAACTATTTACATTTTATTGTATATGTGTTTGTGGACATGGTTATACAATCTTTTTATCCAAAATCACAGGTCACATACACTTTGGAATTCAGAATTTGGAATTTGGGGATTTTAGATAAATTATACAGACAATATAGCATATGCTACATAACAATCCCAGCAAATTCTAAAGAAGCACCCCATAATCAATCAGATTCACTTTCATGTCAGGTGTTCTGAAGAACACCTCTAGGACTGGCAATTTGCTAGTAAGATTCACAGAACTCAGCATATAGTTGTGCTCATGGCTATGATTTATTACAACAAAAGGACACAAAGCACAATCAGCAATGATAAAAGGTTCAAGAGGCAAAGTCCAGAGGAAACCAGGCATAAGCCTCCAAGAGTCTTCTCCCAGAAGAGACACACAGGATGTGCTTAATTTCTCCAGCTACAAATTGTGACAACACATGTGAAATGTTGTCTGCCACAGAAGCTCATTAGAGATTCAGTGACCAGAGTTTTTACTGGGGACTCGACACATAAACACCCTCTTCCTAGTACATACCAAAATTCAAGACTCCTGGAAGAAAAAGACAGGTTTTTGGCATACACCACATGGTTTCTATGAATGGTTTAGCACAGTGAGTCACTCATATGTGACGGAATGGAAGCAACCCCCTGAATCCAAGTTCCCAGGAAAGGGGGAAGCTTGCATGCAGGCCTTTCTAAGGAAAACAGTCTCAGGCCTGCCATGTTAACTCTTTCCACACAACTTTCTGTGGTAAAATGTATGAATAATTACACTAACAGTGATAAAGGCCATAATTAGCCTCGTGTCACTTCAGGTCAGGTTTTGCCACCAAATCAACTCAGATTAAGTCAGATAGTGCTATAAAATGTATCGTGAAAATCTTCTGGTTTGAAGAGCTTCTTGGGTTTTGTAATTATAGATAAGTGGTTACAGTTCTATTTGTTTTTTCTCTCCCCACCCCGTTCTTCCTTTTTTCCTTTTTCCTTCCGTCCCTCCCTCCCTCCTTCCCTCTCACGCTCCTCCCCTCCTTCTTCCTTCTTACTTTACCTTTGTTCAGTTTTATTATTAAGTAAAATGTATAAAAATAGCACAAAAGGCAGGACTCTAGAAATGGAAGTGTGTTATTATAGGTTTTATACTACATATAAAGTGGTGTGACATCCCTTGAAGGTAGACTGTGATTGATAGGTTCAAGACAAACCCTAAAGCGATGACTGAAATAACAAAACAAATAGTACAGCTAATGACTCAAAAGGAGACAAAATGGAATCACAATATATTCAATTAATCCCAAAGAAGGTAGAAAAAGAGAGAAAGGGAACAATGAACAGATGGGACAAATAGAAAACCAATAGCAAGATAATAGATTTAAGTCTAATTATATCTGTAATCACAGTAAATGTAAATAGCCCAAACATTCCAATTAAAAAGCAAAACGTTAGATTGGATAAAAAAGCAAGATCCACCTATATGCTGTCTAAGAGAAGTTAACTTTATAAAGGATGCAAATAGTTTAGAAATAAAATAATGGAAAAGATAAACTACGCATGCACTAAAAAAAAGTGGAGTGGGTATATTAATATCCCACAAAGTAAATTTCAAAGAATATTAGTAGCAATAAATAAGGTAACTTTGTAATGATAAAAATATCAATCAAGAGGACAAAAAATATGAAATGTTTATGTATCTAAATAAGCTTTAAAATTCAGAGAATTCCCTGGCGTTCCAGTGGTTAGGACTCTGCCCTTTCACTGCCGAGGGCCCGGGTTCAGGGAACTAAGATCCTGCAAGCCATGCGGTGCAACCAAAAAATAAATCCATAAATAAAATAAAATTCATGAGGTAAAATCTACTGTAATTGCAGAGAAAGAGACAAATTAAAAAATATAGTCAGAGATTTTTATATGCCTTCCTCAGTAATTGATAGAATAAGCAGGCACAAAATCAACAAGGATGTAAAAATGTTCAACAAAATTATCGACAAACGACTTATTTTACACGTGTAGAACAATTCACTTCAAAACATCAGAATACACATTCTTTTCAACCACACATGGAACATTTATAAAGATATAATTTGGGCCAGAAAACAAGTTTCAATGAATTAAAAAAGATTCAAATCATGCAAAGCATGTTCTGTGATAAATTTAGAATTAAATTAGAATTCAGACACAGAAAGATCTCTTGAAAACCCCTAAAATATGGAAACTAAGTAACACACATCTAAGTAATCCATGTGTCAAAGAAGCAATTAAAAGGATAATTAGGAACCATTTTAAATGGAAAAAGAAAATGAAAACACAGCATAGTAGAATTTGTTGAATAACCATAAAATAACATTAGGGTGATATTTATAGTACTAAACAATTCTGTTAAACAGAACAGCTTTCTTAAGTCAATGAACTATGCTTCTTCTTTAAGAATCTAGGAAAAAAAGGGGGACCACATTAAACTCAAAGTAAGTAGGAAAAAAATAATAAAGATAAAAATAGAACTCAGTGAAATAGAAAATAGAGAAAATAAATGAAACTGAAATTATTTGAGAAGATCAAGAGCGTATAATATTGGTAAACCAGTCAGACTTGATGTGAAAAAAAGAGAGAAGAGACAAATGGGTCAGATTTTATCACAACTGATTCTACAGACATTAGTGCATATCAAGGAAAATTTATAAATAACTACACCAATAAATCCAACAATACAGATTAACTAGACAAGTTTCTTGAAAGACACAAACTAATAAACGTCATGCAAGAAGAAATATATCATTTGACTATTTGAAAAATTGAAATTTTAGTTAAAAACCTTTCTTCAAAGGAAACTCCAAGCCCAGGTGGCTTCACTGGTGGATTCTAGCAAATATTTAAGGAAGAAATAATGCACAAATAAACACAAACTCTCTGTAGTAGGCAGAATTTCAAGGTGGCCCTATAAATTTCCAGCCCCTGGTGTACACACCTTCTCTCAGTCATTCAACCAAAAAATAATCCAGGTATTACTGTGACAGAATGCAATTAACATCCCAGTTTAGTTGACTTGAAGGTGGGGAGATTATCTGGGCAGGTCTTTAGAAGTAGAGCTTTTTCTCAGGCAAGTCACAGAGGAGGAAATGAGAAAGACTTGAAACAGAAATTGGATCTGATGCACTGTTGCTGGCTTGAAGACAGAGGGGGGCGTGTGGCATGGAATATAAAGAGACTCTAGGAGATGAGAGTGGCCTGACAGCTAGCAAGGAAGCAGAGACATCAGTCCTACACCTGCAAGGAACTGAATCCTATGAACAAGAATGGGCTTGGAAGTGGAGGTTTCCCCCCGAGCCTCTGGGTAAGATCCCAGTCCAGCCAATATCTTGCTTCCAGCTTCACGATATGCTGAGCAGAGTATGCAGCCAGCCCACAATGGGATGCTGAGCTAATAAATTGTATTGTTTTAAGCCAGGAAGCATGCACTTATTTTGTATGCAGCAAAAGAAAACTAATACTTCCCAACTCATTCTATGAAGTCAGCATTACCCTGATAGTAGAACCAGACAAAGGCATTACAAGAAAGGAAAGTAATCGATTAATAGCCTTCATGCTCAGTGATGCAAAAATTCTAAATAAGGTTTAGCAAATTGAATCTAACAATATATAAAAAGGATAATCTACCATGACCAAGAGGGTTTATCCAGGAATGCACTGGTTGGTTAACATAGCCATGTTAACCAATTTAAAAAGAAAAAACAGAACAATCTCAACAAATGCAGAGAGAAAAAGCATCTGACAAAATTCAAAATCCATTCTTGGCTTAAGAAAACTTCAGCAAACCAGGAACAAAAGTGAACATCTTCAACCTGATACTCTATAGTTAACGTCACACTTAATGGTGAAATACTAAATGCTGTTCCCCTAAGACTGGGAAAAAGCAAAGATGACTGCTCTCACCACTTATATTCAGCAGTGAACAGGGGGCTCTTTCCAGTGCAGCAAAACCAGAAGAGAAATAAAATCTAGCCAATTTAAAAGGAAAACAGAAAAACAAACAGTTTTTATGTCTAGATGATAATGATCACCTATGTGGAAAATTTAATTGACTCTATATGTGTGTATATATATACATATAAATATCTGTGTATATATATACTGACAACAATCAGAAATTGAAATATATAAAACAATAGCATCTACAATTATTTTAAAATGAACTATTTAGTTATAAATCTAACCAAAGATGTATAATATCTGTATCATGAAAACCACAAAACCTTGTTGAGAGAAATTAAAGGAGGCCTAAAAAAAATGGAGATATATTTTCTTATTTATGTGTTGGAAGACTCAATACTTTTAAGCTGTTGCTCTCCCCCATTTGATCTATAGATTAACACAATTCCAATCAAGCTTTCCACAAACTTCTTTGTGAAAAAGGACAAGCTGCTTCTAAAACTCATATGCAAATGCAAAGAACCTAGACATCTAAAACAGCTTTGGAAAAGAAAAACTAATTTGCAGCACTAACACCACCAGACTTTAAAACTCATTATAAGCTCCAGAAATCAAGACTGCCGTATTAGTGTCAAGATAAACAAATAGATTAAGATAAACAAATTGATCAATAGATCAATGGAACAGAATAGAGTCCAGAAATAGATATATGGACACATATATGCACCACTGATTTTTTCCTATTTTAATTTACTTTATTTTTAATTTTTATTGGAGTAGAGTTGATCAGCATTGGTTTTTGACAAAGCTGCAAAAGCAACTCAGTGGAGAAAGGAAAGTCTGAAAAAATCAGATACACGTATGTGAAATTAAAAACAAAAAAATAACTTTGGTCCATAACACATACTAAAAAACTGAGACAAAATTAATCATGGATCTAAATGTAAAACCTAAAACTATGAAACTTTGAGAAGAAAACATAGGAGAAAGTCTTTGTCACCTAGGATTAGGCAAATACTTTATTTTTAGATACAACATCAAAGTATGATTATAAGTAAATGATTTTTTAATTGACTTCATCAAAGTTTTGAAATGTCTGCTCTGTTGGGTGAATAAAAATACAAGCCACAGACTTTGAAGATATTTGTAAAGCCTAGATCTGATAAAGCACTTGAATCCAGAATATATGTACATAAAGAATTCTCAAAACCCAACAACAACAAACAACACAATTTTGTAAGTGGGCAAAAAATTTCTCAAACACTTTATCATGGTAGATATATGAATGGCCAATTAGTACATACAAACATGCTAAACATCACAAATCATTAAGACTATGCAAATTAAAGCCACTGCATACCTACTGGAATGGCTAAAATTTAAAACCATACCAAGTGCTGGCAAGTAGTTGGAGAAATTGGAGTGCTCATATACTGCCATTGGGAATGTAAAATGGTACATCCACTTTGGAAAATAATTGGCAATTACTTTAAAAATTAAACATACAGGTACCATACGAGCCATTCATTCTACTCCTAGTTATTTGCTCAAGAGAAAAGAAAGCCTATGTTCTTTCAAATATTTGTACACAAATATTCATAGCAGCTTTATTTGTAATTGCTGTAAGTTGGAAAGAACTCAAATGTCCATCACCAAATAATTGGATAAACAAAGTATAGTGTATCCATACCATGGAAACAACTCAGCAATAATAAATTAGCCATTGGTATACACTTCAACCTGGATGAATCTTGCAGTAATAATACTGAGTGAAAGAAGCCAGATCAAAATTCTGTATGACTCCATTTACATAAACTCTAAGAAATGCAAATTAATCTGTAGTTATAGAAAGCAAGGAAGGGATTGCAAAGGGGCACATGGAAACTTTTGCGGGTGATTGATATGTTCACTGCCTTGATTGTGGTGATGGTTTTATGGATGTATAAATAAATCAAAACTTATTAAATTGTGCACCTTAATAGGTATACTTAATAGTATGTATTACAGGTCAACCATACCCCAATTTTTTCAAGTAAGAGTTACAACAAATACTAGTGTAGTATCCATTTTTAATAATGACACATTTAATACAGTTGAACAAAATTGATTTTAAAGTTTACAATGTCCTGAGAAAGAGTGCTTTGACAATTCCTTCTAAGTTAGTCCCTCTAACTGAAATGGAATTCAACCAGTTAGTAGACTCACTAAACATTTTTTTTTTTAAGATTTAGTTAAATGGTTCTATCTGTACAAGTCTTCCTACTCTCCAATTAAAACAGTAAACACAACAAAAGCCCACCTTTAGATACCACTGAGATTTGTATTCCATAGTTAAGTTGTAATCCCTGGCAATAAATCCTTGTCATTTGCAAATCCTTGTTCCTCTCCCTCCCCTGAGCTTCAGCCTGTGAGAAGTGGAAGTAGGAGACAGCAGGCTAATGCCAAACTTTATTTATTCAAGTATATTCCTTTAATATGGGGCATTCACTCTCCTTTAGTATTTGTCCTAAGTGGAAGTAGGCATAGCCTATTTTAACCCACCCATAAAATAAGCAAATAAAAATATATGTTTACTTGTCTTTGTTCCTTATCCCCTCTCATACTCACCTAAAAATAAAAGAGCTCTGTTTTATATGAAAAGACCCATGCATGCAGAGATTTATTTTCTTAAAATCTGGCATCTCTATAAAGAAAACTGCCTATGTATAGCCATATAAGAAAAAAAGATAAGCCTTAAAAAGACAGATTATTTTTAGTCTATTGTACGTATATTTTAGAAAATACCTTTGCCATGTGAATTCATGGAGGAGGGTCTGTCTGAGATGTGATCCTTTTATTCTTGAAAAGAGGGCAACAGAAACTTCTATAAAACCTATCCAAAACCACAGGATGCGTCCAGAAGGACTGGGGGAGGCTGCGTCTCTGAGACACAGCTGGGTCTCCTTAATTTTGAAACTTACCTAGGCCTTTTATGTCATTGTGATGGGGCTGTGCCTTTGCGTAAGAAATGCCCTCACATTTTACAGGGCTTGCCATAGGAGGGGCGAGGCCTGACTTAGCAGAGCTTCTTTGCAGATTACTGGAAGCCTGTGTTCCTCCTGCTCTGGGTTGTGCAAGGATAAACCCAGAACCACTTAATAGGGCTGCTGATTTTTCTTGTCCTTTACCATTTGGAGAAGGATATTGACAGTAGAGCATGCCAGGTCGTTGACTCATGCACAGTGGAAACTGCCAGAGTGCAGAGCAGAGAACCATATCCACCTCCTAAACTTCCTGCTCTTCATACTAGTGATGAAGTACTCAAACAAGATCCAAAATTATTCTTAAAAGTTCTGAGAAATTACAGTATGAAAATGTTAACAACACCAGTGATGTCATTTGGATATCATGCACCCTACACTGTACACCTCCTGATAAGATGTGACAATAAAGGTACTTCACCTAGGTGATGCTTGTACCAAAAACAAACGAACAACAACAGAAACAAAAAACAAACAAAAACAGCTAGACCCCAGTCTAATCAAAAGAAAAAAAAAAAGACCAACCCAGATTTGAGGACATTCTAAGTACACCTGGCCAGTACTCCTCAAGGCTGTCAAGGTCAAAACCAGGAAACTGTCACAGATCAGAGGAGACTGGGAGAGGTGACAGCTAAATGTAGTGTGGTACCCTGGACTAGATCCTGGAACAGAAACAGCCCATTAATAGAAAAATTGATGAAATTTAAACTCTGGAGTTTAGCTGATAGTAAATAACAATGTCAGTTCTTTAACTGTGACAAATGTATCATGGTGTTTTATGACATTACCAATGAGGGAACCAGGATGAAGGGTGCTCAGGAACTCTGTACTATCTTTGCAACTCTTCTGTTAATCTAAAATTACCCTAAAACAGAAAGGTTATTAGAAAAGCTCAAAAATTATTCTGAAAAAGGATGTTTGTACCTTGTTGAAACAAGTATCTAAAAAGAAAATTTATAGCTGACAAGGATGATGGGTAAATAAATGAAATAGGTAAACTTATCTAAGCATATAATATTCTTAAATCTTGGCCTTTTTTGCTGTAAATTTCATTGTTGGCTTCCAAAAAAAAAAGTTGGAAAGTCACATGAAACTAACAAGTAATTTGAATTAAAAGAAAACGAAAGTCTTTAGAAAAATGTAAGTTCCCAAATCTATGGGACATAAAGAGCTACACAAGGGAAAAGGTAACACTGGATTTTTTGTGTGTGCTCCCCCCCCCACCTTGTGCAAACACATATCCAATGTAACACACAGCATATAATTACTGTTTATGCAACTGTCCCGTCCATTACACCTTGATTTCCTTGTGAGGCAGTAGTCTATAAATTGAAAAGTAGTCTTTAGAATCATCAGATATAGTATAAATAAATCTCAGCTTTCCAACTTACTAGCAGGGGCTCTAAACATTTCTCTAAGCTGTGCTTTAATCAAATTAGGTACTGCTAACTAATCTTCCAAAGTTCCTGGGAGCATTTCACAGGTACTCAATAAATGTTACTACCTTTTTTCATTAAGGTGCAGAGAAAAAGGTGTATTTCCATGGAAAATTATGCATTGCCTAGAGCAAATCCTTCCAGAAGATCTGATTTTAGCCTCTCATTGCCCTTGAACTACTTTATAACTTGATTATTTTTAGATAATTCATAGCAATGCAAAATAATCCTTCTGTATAGTTATGCAAATTAATTCTGTCTTGCGGAGGGACCACTCTCCTCTCTACCTTTGGAAAAGGTGGTTTTGCATCCATTGGAAAATTCATTTCAAGATTCTTTTACTCCATTGTTGGAGGGGGTCATTGAGTGGATGTGACCGTAAGTTGACCCTCGAGCTGGACCTGGGCAAAGAGAGGCTCCTCGTAACTTCCCTGTTTTGGGAATGTACACTCTGTCCACCTTTCCCACAGTGGGAAACCTTTTCAAGGATGTAGCCTTGAGAGAATAAGGTGTTGCTGAGACCATCTGAGTCCCATTAAGGTCTCTATATAAACTTTTAAAATTCTGGCAGGCAGGTAAGGAGATACTATACTGGTTCTGTAGCCTCCCAAGAAGAGCCTCCGGTGTAACTTCTCTTGCTTATTAAAACTGCTAGCGATCTGGTGTAGTCTGCCTCATTCTTCCATCTCTCCCTGCCCTCCGTGTACGGGGTCCAGTTTGCAAACCAACACCCATATAAATTTTTTTGTTTTGTGTTCTTCTTTGAACTGGTTGTAACATTTTAGCAGGTTCCTCTCATTAATAAGAGTTTAAATAAAATCTCTGAACACATGTTCACTTGACATCTGTATCGGAGTCCCAATTTTACCATTTGGGGAAAATTATCCTTTAATAAGGACGTGCATATTATTTTACTCATCTTTGCATTCCCAGTGCCTATCCTGATTTAAGATGTGTAGTAAATGTTCATCAAATAGAATTGACACTGCGTTTCAAAAATTCAAGGAAGAAATCTTGCAAACTGAAATGAAATTCAACAAAGACATTGGGCTGCCTACTGAAGGTCTTCATAGAGCTGTAAAGAAGGATGCAAGTTCCAGTGTAAGGTCAGCAGTATTTTCCTGTGGGAGGCAGCTGTGGCCTTATCCATTAAGAGCCAGAACCCAGCCAGTCTTTGCTTAGGAGGAAGTGTAGCTACTTTGCGGCTACAGAGCCAGAAGCAATCATTGCCATTTAAAGGATGCTGAGAAGGCTGTAGCGGAGGTAGTTTACCGTTAGCAATAGTAATCCTTAATTCATACCTGCTAACTATCCAAACAGTCAAGGAGCTCATGCTGTCCCCAAAGGCCAATGTGAAGCATTACCCAAAGGTAATGCTTAAGAGCAAAGATTTTAGTTTCAGACTGGACGAGGTTCAAACTCCTGCATGTATTGCCTACACGATCATGGGACCGGGAGAGCAATTTGCATGGAAACCTGGGTCGAGCACACAGTATCACTCAATAAAAGTAACTCTTACATTACAATTACTGGAGAACTGAGATAAAGTTGTAATCAAAAATCCGAAGGCAATTCAAAAGAGAAGACAGGATGGAGTATAGTTATTTCATTTGTGATAACATTCTAAAATTGCCTTCATTAATCACCATCATAGTTTAATGATCATTCAGCCCCCTGCCCTCATGTACTACTGGAAAACTGAAGCTGCTGGGAGTTGCTGAGGGGCTTTCCCAAAGTGGCATGTTAAAAGCATATCAGACTTGCTTTTAGAACTTAGACTCCCACCCTCCAGACTCAGAACTCTTTCTGATATCCTGCACCAACTCCATGTCCCAGCTGGATGGCATCAGGACAGCTTTCTGCTTCAAACAGCCCATCAGAGCACTTTAAAGAAAAATATAAAAAAGCATGATGCAACTTTGAGTTTAGGAGGACCCGGGTGTCATTAGCAGTGCACCTGAGACCAGCATTCTGAACCTGAGGTCCCTAAAATTTTGCACAAGGTCTCTGACTTTAATGCCTTCAGCTAGTTGACTTCGTGGATCCTTGTCAATTAGGTCAACTGTTTTTTTAATACAATTTATTAACTAAGCAATGATACTGGATCATCATGTTCAATAAAACGGGGGGGTATGCTTACCCATTCATTATAGGATTAAGACTGTAAGTTGTCACAAAATTATAGAAATTAAAAATCTGACATTTATATACTTGTTAGCTCACAAAAGACCTTCCTTGGATAGAGGAGCAAAAGAACTAGTCACCTTTTCTTTTCTTCTTTTAGTGTTGCAATTAAGTGTGTGTGTGTGTGCACGCTTCTCTGTTCAGCATTACGGTAGGTATTTGGGGAATAAAACAGAAAGGAACAACGTCTAATCCCTATGAGCTAAGAACCTAATAAAGAAACATATGTCCACAGAAAGGCTTATTCAAACAAGTTCATGGAAACTTTTCTCAGAAAAGCCTCAATCTGGAGACAGTCAGATATCCACTGATAGAATGGATAAACATGTGTGACATATTTGTGCAATAGAATATTACTCAGCAACAAAAGGATTAACTACTGAAACACATGGCAGAGTGGATGAAATCTCATAAACTATGAGTGAAAAAAGACCTTTACACAAAAGAGTACAAATGTGTCATCCCATTTATTTGATGTTGTAGACCATGGGTCCCCAACCCCCGGGCTGCTGACTGGTACTGGTCCGCAGCCTGTTAGGAACCAAGCCGCACAGCAGGAGGTGAGCTGCGGGAGAGTGAGCGAAGCTTCAGCTGCCGCTCACCATCACTCCCCATCGCTCGCATTACCGCATTACTGCCTGAACCATCCCCCCTCACCACCGTCGGTGGAAAAATTGTCTTCCACGAAACCAGTCCCTGGTGCCAACAAGGTTGGGGACTGCTGTATCTAGACAATAGGCAAAACTAATTGGTGATGAACAAAACGGTAGAGCCAAGGCAGCCTGTCTGTGCGTGTTTGTGTGTGTGTGTATGTGTAAGCATATGTGTTTGTGTATGCATGTGTGTCTGTGGAGAGGGAAGTACTGACTGGGGAGTACTGACTGGGGAGGGACATGAGTAACTAAGAACTTTGATCTGGTCCAATTTCTTCAAGCATTTGACTGATCGAAAAAATGACACTATAATTTAATGAAGAGTTATCAACTCAGATAATCTGACTCCTAGTGTCAGATTTTTAAAATTTTAGTCCAGTTTCTGGAATTATTCTCAGAGCTTTCTTGGAGGCTGTTCTCAGGTTATAATCCTCAATTTGTCTTGAATAAAATTTTTCATAAAAAATGTTCAGTCAGATTTCTTCTCTTGTATAGAATAAATATCATACAGGTCACTGAGAGGTTATATGTTTGAGATCAAATCAAGTTTCTATAGGGCTGTACTTCAGCTTCTGGCCACGATGGAATAAAGGAAACTAGATTTGCTCTCCTATACCTGGAAAAAAAAGAACAACCAAAATATATGAAACAACGTTTTTCAGGCATTGGACAACAAACATCACAGTACCATGATCCCTGAGGAAAAGGATATAAATGAGGTAAGCCCTATTATTGTCCCCGCTTACTGTCTGGAGGGTTTCCAGGTCACAGCCCAGGGATGGGAGATCAAGCAGAGCCCTGGAGCTTCTCTGATTTAAGGAGAGATTAGGAAGGCCAAGGTGGCCATCATTTACGGGGGGAATTTACAGAGGAAAGACCTATAGGGAAATCAAGCATTTGGCCAAACACTGATTAGCTCATGTGCATAAGGAAACTGCCAAGAACAGGAAAGAAACACCAGAAGGCGTAGGTGGAGCAACCCTTGCAGGTTGCTTGCATAGTCAAGTTCCTCTAAGACAGTAAGGAAAGTTGTCCTAACACATGGGCTAGAATCCTCAGAGAGGATAACTCTAGACTAGAGACTGTTCTGGATCCATCCAACAAAGCTTGAAAAAAAACCCTCAAGGGAATAAACGTATTTCTAAGTAACTCATCTTCATTTCAGAAAAAAGTCCCCAGATATTCAAAGGAATAATATTTTAAAAATTCAGCACTCAACAACATAAAATTCATACTGCATGACATTGAATCAAGATTTATTAGGCATGCAGAGAAGCCAGGGAAAAAAACCCACAACAGATAGGAAAATTAATCAACAGGAAAAAAAACCCAGAAATGAAACAGAAGATAAGGATTAGTAGATAAGTAGGATAAAACAGTATTATTAATATACGCTCTACATTCAACAAAGTAGCAGAAAGCATGCTAATAAGAAACATAAAAGGCATACAAAAGATGAAAATACAAATTCTCAAGATGAAAAATAAAATGTCTGTGATGAAAAATACATTGGATAGAATTTACAGCAGATAAGACAATTGCAGGAAAAATTATTAATTAGCCTGAGCATATAGAAATGGAAACTATCCAAAATGAAACATACAGAGAATAGAAGCCTAAAGAAGAAAGAAATGAACAGATCATTTGGGAGCTGTGGGAGAATATTAAGTGGCCTCACATGAAATGGAACGGGTGTTCCGAAAAAAAAGAAATAGGGTCATAAAAATGTTTTAAGAAATAATGACTGGGCTTCCCTGGTGGCGCAGTGGTTGAGAGTCCGCCTGCCGATGCAGGGGACACGGGTTTGTGCCCCGGTCTGGGAAGATCCCGCATGCCGCGGAGCGGCTGGGCCCGTGAGCCATGGTTGCTGCGCCTGCGCGTCCGGAGCCTGTGCTGTGCAACAGGAGAGGCCACAGCAGTGAGAGGCCCGCGTACCGCAAATAAAAAAAAAAAAAGAAAGAAAGAAAGAAATAACGACTGAAAATTTTTCATCATATCCAAATTTGATGACAACTATAACTTTCAAGTTGAAGAATCTCAACAAACCCTAGATAGATTATTCATCAGACACTTACTGTATATTTGTTGTGCTAATTAGGCATGATAGGCAGCCTCTGAATTTATAAACTTGGCTTCCTGGTGTTCATGCCCTTGTGTAATCTCCTGCCCCTGCATATGTGATGAACTTTTGTATGTAATGTAGAGAGCGTGGCAGAAGTGATGAGATGTCATTTCCAAGACTAGGTTATAAAATAATGATGGTTTCCATCTTGGTCTGTTTCTTTCTGTCTTTGATTACCAGTTGCCATGACAGCGGGACACACAGCTACCGGGGAGTAGCTCATATGGTGAGGGATTATGTTCTGCCTGCAACCATGTGAGTGAGTTTTGAAGGAAATTCTCCAGCCCCATTTCAGCCTTGAGGGGACTGCATCCCTGGCAGACAGCTTGACGGCAGCCTCATGAGAGATTCTGAACCAGAAACACCTATCTAAGCCACATCAGGATTCCTGTCCTATAGAAACTCTGCAACAATAAATGTCTTTTGCTTTCAGCCACTGAGTTTTGGGGTAATTTGTTACACATCGATAGATAACTAATACATTGGGTATATATATGAATTGGAAATAAAAACATATATTCTATAGATTATCCTCACACAAAGTAGATATTCCAGAAATATCTGTGAAACAAATGAGTGTTTAAAAGATAAGACAGGTACTCAAAATAACTATTTTATAAAGATAGAGGCAGTTGTTGTTTTTCTTTTTTTAAAATATAAATTTATTTTATTTATTTATTTTTGGCTGTTGGATCTTTGTTGCTGTGCGCGGGTTTTCTCTAGTTGTGGCGAGCAGGGGCTACTTGTTGCGGTGTGTGGGCTTCTCATTGCAGTGACTTCTCTTGTCGTGGAACACGGGCTCTAGGTGTGTGGGCTTCAGTAGTTGTAGCGCACGGGCTTAGTTGCTCCGCAGCATGTGGGATCTTCCCTGACCAGGTCTCAAACCCGTGTCCCCTGCATGAGCAGGCGGATTCTTAACCACTGCTCCACCAGGGAAGCCCCGAGGCAATTGTTTCTGATTGAAGCATTATAAGATTGATAAGGATATTGCTATGCGAGTTCTCCGGAAAGAGGGATTGCTTTGGGTTGAGAAATGAGGGGATTCTTTACAGAGGAGATAATATTTTATGTGAGCTTTGAGGGGGATAGAATTTGGCCACAAGGAGTTTAAGACTCAGAGGGAAAGAATCAGTCAGGTAATAGGAGAGATGGGGAATCAAGGGGTCTGTATAGGAAACGATGAGCAGAATGTTGTGTGAGAAAATGAGAAAAAGACATCGATGGAAGAAAAAGATGCTTTTTTGTACACAGATAATTGTAACTTCCATCTTGGGCTTATGTTATAAAGATACTGCATGTTAACAAGAAAACATTAATTCTTGCAAAGAACTCTTTTATTTTTTTGCGGTACGCGGGCCTCTCACTGTTGTGGCCTCTCCCATTGTGGAGCGTACACTCCAGACGCGCAGGCCCAGCGGCCATAGCTCACGGGCCCAGCCGCTCCATGGCATGTGGGATCCTCCCGGATCGGGGCACGAACCCGTGCCCCCTGCATCGGCAGGCGGACTCCCAACCACCGCGCCACCAGGGAAGCCCCAAAGAACTCTTTTTACCATTACACTCTTCTTAGTAACATTGAGCATATGTACCTACCTGAGTTGGATGGATAGGGATGAGTTAATAATGAGTTTTCTTATTCTCAGAGAAGAATAGTCAGATAAGGCACAATGGTAGGCTATTGATCTCTTCATGAAGCAGAGTATTTCTGTATTTCAAAAAGCTGCAGTGACAGCTACACCTAGAGAGAGGTGTGATCATGAAGAAGAAAAATCTATTTTCTTGTCTGACTTACATTACAGCTACACATATTATGAACTTTGATCATATCAGGCCCATTTGACTTATTGTCTATCTTATTTATCCTCACATTTTCTGGTTTTCTTGTCCATGGTTTACAGTAGTTTTTCCTTGCCAATTTGAATTCCAGCTTGCTTCCCCACACTGTTCATTCATCACTTGCTTTTTTTTTTTTTTTTTTTTTTCGGACCGGGGGCCTGTCACTGTTGTGGCCTCTCCCGTTGCGGAGCACAGGCTCCGGACGTGCAGGCTCAGCGGCCATGGTTCACGGGCCCAGCCGCTCCGCAGCATGTGGGATCCTCCCGGACCGGGGCATGAACCCGCATCCCCTGCATTGGCAGGCGGACTCTCAACCACTGTACCACGAGGGAAGCCCCAAACTCTCTTCCTTTTAAATGATCTAAAATATATTTTGTGTTGAACCAGATAGGGTTTTATCCTTCCCATTCTTCATTTTAAAATCAACCTAATAGTAAGCTCAAACTAAGAAAAGCTATTTTTCAAAAGAATAAGTCCTTTATAGACTGTGTAATTTTTTAGTATAGTTAGGTATTTCCCAGTAATAAAAAAGAGTTAACACCTGTATACTGGAAACTAAGAAATTAGTTTCGAGATCAAATTTCTTACTGTTTTATTCTCTATTTTGGGCCCAGATTTTTTCAGGAAGTGGCAACAATAGTCATTCTATAGATGTACCTAAAACATCAGTAAAGCAGGTAATTGCTTTTTCAAGCCACCTTGAAAATATTGTTATTATGCACTTAATAAAGCCCCATGTGTTTCCTAACTACTCTTCAATCCATTCATTAGTGATTCTGTATTTTCTTTGTAGGTCATCGTAACAGCCAGTAATTGGAGGCTGAATTAAAACTTAATTCAAATTATATGTCCCAGGAGGTCACAAATACAGACTGGAGGCTTCAAGTCCAAAACTTATTAATGTCTTCAACCAAAAGTGTTGTTATTATTTCTTTCTATGTATCTATATTTAAATTTTCTGATTACTTGAGTGAACAATTATGGAAATATTGCTGAGCAGGTCTGGCTTCATTCTCTGAATTGATCTTCTCTTGCCTGTTGAGTATGGGTTCATCCCAGTACTGTGAGCTAGGCTTCACCCATCAGGATCTCCTTTCTCAGCCCTTGGGGCTGCGTGGAGTCACCGCTCCTGCTAATTCTCTTATATATTTTCTACCTGGTCTCCTGCACCTGATGCTGTACTTTACTCCCTGGGCCCTGCAGGTGCTGCTGTCAGAGACTTTTCCCTCTGAAAATCTGTCCTGCTTATTTGTTTACATATATTTTCCCACAGCAAAATGTGAATCCCTGGAGGGCAGAAGCTATCATATTTTGTTTATCTTATATCCATAGTGTTTATCTTAGAGCTCGGACACATTGTTGATCAGGGGACACAAATGGCTACCTGACATCTGGCCACCTGCATGCTTTGGCCAGCAGAGAAGTTAACAAGAATAGAATTTGAATGCCTTTAGGTGGGCATGTGCTCTGCAGGTTTTGACAGTCTCTATTTTCTTGAATGTGGCCACAGTCACACATTGATCTCAACAGCCTGGTCCCTGTAAGCATCCTAGTGTGTGGCCCTGGCTGTCGCTGCTCAGTGGATGTTATGCAGACAAATGTGTCGATGGATGTACATCTTATTGCATGGAAAAATCAATTATTATCTTAATACCTTGGCCTTGAAAATTCCTTTCGTTTCATCTCAGACTTAGGACAGTAAGTTAGAAAAATATAACTCTATTATACAACATATGAAAAAGCATTTCTGAATATTTGACAGAGATAGGTCACCCTGAGCATTCTCACAGTCAAATTAGAGAGAAAAACAAATTCACTTGAGTTACTTATGGAACCCAGAGGATGCAAACAGACTGACTGCTGTGGGAAAGTCTAGATTTGCATTCCTGAGATGATGGACTTCTAGCTTGATCACTGTAATTTTAAAAACAATGACCCTGACTAACATTTTCAGTGTAAATTCAACAACCCACTTCTCAGGGCTGATCCTAAGATGCTCTTCACTATCACCAGTGGAAACACAGTAGAGCACATTCTAGAAAAGTAATTCCACAGGGAGCCACAGCAATGATGTACAGTGTGAAATGCACTCCTGATCTGGTTTACTTTGGAACAAGGTCTAAGCACTTAGCCGGATGGATGGAATTCATATCACCAGACGTGTTGGTGATAAGCGAGAACCCTTGAGCCAGGTCAAGCTTCACCTGAAAGCAGTAAATTTGGGTCTGCTTAACCCATCAGATGAACAGGGGATTAAAGCTCTTAAGATTTACCCTCCATGTCTCTAATAATTTTAACTTTTTAAAAGCAGCTATTAGCATATGTTCATCCTGGTCACAGAAATTCTCACTTGTAGAAAGCATAATATCCATAAAAGTGTAACTTTTAGCAACTTAGTACCTGTGCATATTTCTAGCTAATCAGCTTGTATTAAATATATGCCTAGGTATTTTAAATAATTTGCTACATAGGATTATTATTAATAAGACAATTAACTACTTGGTTTCCAAAGAAAAGTTTTATAATAAGTCTTTCTGAGTAATTAGAAAGTAACACTTCTTTGCTGTTGGGGACACTCCTTTGTTCAAGAAACTGAAACCCTACCAGCCACCTGCAGGAAAACACACATCTAGTAAAGTGGCAGAGCTGGGGTCTGGTGTGAGTCACTAAATTTGGTCCCTCCACAACTGCCACTATAAAAAGGCAATATGCTTTCTATAATCTGCCATGACAATTAAAAGATGGGAAAAAAATCCCTAACCAAGTAAATATAATGACAAAGCCTATTTGCAGTGACAATAAAAGAAATGCCGTTTTCTCAATGCCACGTAACAAAGTACACATGCTTCTTCCTTACAGCACACACTAAACATTTGCCACGTGGCTGATGAACTAAATTTTGCCTTAACCATGGCATTGGTTTCACCTCCTAATAGTTCTAGATTTATATGTTTATATCTCAATTGATTTTCTACTTTTATTGGCCCAGAAATGATAAGAAGCACTAACGAAGATGAGATATGCTAGGTGCCAAGCCCTTAATACCTTCGTTAGCAGAACTCAGGAACCTTTTTCTTGGACATTCAAGGGAGTGGTACTTCCAAGATTAGCCTTGAGTCCTTCAATTCGAGCTGGACTGGTCTGACTGCCTGGCCAGCTCTGCTAGGATGACACAAGGAGGCCTGTCCTGATTTCCTAAGACCAGAAAGGAGCTGGAGTTCTTGCTCCTCTGCACTTACAGACAGGTTTTCTCTCTTTTACAGAAGACTCCTTTAATCCCCTGAGCAGAGATTTCAGGTGACTACAAACATTGTAACTTGTCCTGTTTAAATTGCTCTGACTCATTTAAACAGGCACCACAGTTGCTAATATACCTCTATGGCAGTGCTTCTGAAGGCATGACAGGTACATTAGCTGTGACAGCAAAAAAGCACATCGGACCCCTAGAAGACACATCTGCCATTTCAAATTTTAAAAATTGAAATTATTAGATTGCCATGCAACCAAGCATATGCTCAATTATCATCTTGACAATAGGGTTGTTTCTTCAGAGGCCAAATATCTCGTTGCTCATGTGAATTAAGAAGGCGAGACAGCGAAGACCACCTATTGTAAATGCAGGAGATTCTTTTTTTTTTTTTTATAAAGTAACAATTATGACGTCATTGACAGTGCCCATAAGACTTGGTTCAAACCCTTTTTAAACGTAACAACAGTGTATTGAAAACTTATCAGCCACCTATATGAGTCTAGCTGCTGTTCTAAGTGCTGCTTGTGGTTATACAGTGAAGTTAAACTGGTTAAAGCAACAATATGGTTCGCTGGGTGGAACATATTACAAAGAAGCAGGTAACATGTCTGTGCAATTAAAAAAAAAAAAACAAGGAAGATGGACAGAAGAAGGTATTGTCATGAGAGGGAGGAGAGGAGGTATGAGCTTAGATTTCTGTGATCTTTCGATGTTTCACTTTCTGTAGCATTTAATGACTGAAAAATGCTGTTAGTCATTTGCAACCTGCGGTTACGCTGCAGGACCCACAGAACAGGAACTCCACTGCGGCAGGAGTTAGAAGCAAAAAGCTTTTTTGTGTGGGTTCATTTACTATTTTAATTCAGTTGTATCCTTAGTCGGCTTTAAAGGTGTGGGTTGCTATTTCTCCTACCCACAATGCTCCTCCCCTTTTTTTGCTGCTTTATTTTCCCTGTTACCTCTGCTCTCTCAGGTAGGGGATGTAGCAGCAGGGAGAGCACAGTGGAAAAAAAACCCGGATTTGCCATCTACCTCCGGTTTCTCTGATTCTACTACTAATTTATGTAAATTAATTATTTCTCAGAATCTGTGCAACAGCTTATTATTTTAATCCCAGGTTTTTTTTTGTTTTTGGGGGGAGGGGAGAGTTGAAATTCAGAGACATTAAGTGAAGTACCTGGTTTAACACAGTTACCTACAGAACGGCCTGGCAGGTCTGTCCAACACTCAATTAGCGGGTTTCTTTAACTCTCTTGTATCTAATTTCAAAGCTGTTTCGTGGGGGTGGGGGTGGTGTCTTGTGAGTTCCTGACCTCCCAGAGGGCAGGGATCTTACCAGAACATCTCCTTTCAAAGCGCCCAACGCCTTGCAGGGCACAGACTCGGTGCCCAGTAGATGCAGGCTCATTAATAGATGAGAAAAGAAAGTGACCGGGCAGAGATAAGCAGTAAATAAAGTGCAAGATTATAGCGGGAAGAGAAGAAAAAGGAAGGAAGAAAAAAAAAAAATTCAAGCGAAAGGAACAAAAGCAAATGTTTACTGAATGCCTTAGTGCCAGTCATCGCACTTAGTCTCTCTTTAAGAGACTCTTTGAGTGTTCCGGCAGCTCGCTGGGCACGAATGTCACCTAATCTTTAGAAATGAGGAACTTAGGCTCAGAAACGGAGTTTCACCCACAATCGCGCGCACGTGGCACAGGTTTCATGGCTTGCCTGCCTCTGGTACCTCTTGCCAGGGTCAGGGTGGTAAAAACGGAGGCTGTTCCCTTCCCATTGATCCTTTAGGGAGCGAAGGGAACAAGGTGCGCGCCTCTGCGCAACAGCGAAGACAAGTGATTAATTAAGCAATTACAACTTTGCCAGCCGCACTTGTCCTCTTGAGTGCCAGCCACACTTGTCCACACTTTGTTCTTACTCTGAACTAAATCGTGAAGAAACTCAACTCCTTTAGTCACTGCCAGACTTTCTGGACACATCTTCCTTTTCCTGTGACTCAACCCAGACGAAGGAGTTACGGGTAACCTCTTTCTCTTCACCCAGCCATTACCCGGAATCCAGCGGCGGCCCCTTCTCTCAGCAGCCGCCTGAGCTTCCCGCTGCGGCGTCAGCGCCGGGTCGGGTGGGAGGGGGCCCCAAGGTGACGCGCGGTCGCCTCCTCCTCCTGGAGGCTGGGCAGGCTCTCGGGGTAGCTGGAGGCGTGGCCGGTAGGAGGCGGGGCCGAGGAAGTCTGTCTGCCTCAGGAGATGCGCCCGCTCTCGCCGCGTCTCGGCGGCTCCCGGAGCGTGCAAGCGGCAACGGCAGCGGCGGTGGCGGGGCCCGCGCAGGTGAGCGGCGTGCGCCGGCCTCTCTGCATCCC
>NW_006790302.1:331409-346334 GCF_000442215.2 Lipotes vexillifer
TGCGCCGGCCTCTCTGCATCCCCTGGGACGCGGCCTCGTACAGGTGAGGGCGGTGCGGGGCTCACCTGGCCGCGAGCGCGGGCGGAGCACCGGGTCGCCGGTGGCTCTCTCCTTTGGGGGGTGGAGGGGTGTCCGCTGCCAACAGAACCGGGGACTTGGGGAACCTGAGCGACCGGGAAGGGAATTCAGTGGAGCTGCTAACTCCTGAGCTGCCGGTTCAGTCAGAAAGGTATGTCGAGGACCGGAGTGCTGGAGGGCGCACCGGGGGAGGGCAGCCTGCCCTAGGATTTCTTTGCATTTTAAAGGACCTTCATTAGGTCTCCTTGGGTCGCAGCGGAGTTTGTCACTGCCACCTCCGGGACTCTTTGTGCAAAGGTCAGTCCCTCACTTGGGTGGGATTGGATGCGCTCCCTTCGTGGAGACCCGGAGAGTCCGCTTCGGTTCCTTGCGCGGACATTTGCTCACCCCCCACGAGAGTTGAAAGCCTTCTGATAATTGTGTAGGTTCCAGAGTGCCTTGTCACATTAAAAAAATATGTATATATATCGTGATGGTGGTGACGACCTTGAGAGGCAATTGCTTCCGCAATTAGTTCCCCAGTGCGCTGTCCATTTGTTAAGCAAATGGTGCGTTGATGGCTTTTAAATATGGTTGGGTTTCCATGAAGTGGATTAGAATGTCTGAATGAACTTATGCGCGCTGTGTGACGGTTTCACCCATGTCTAGGTGCTTCCCTGAGTCTGTTCTAGAAGTTCCATCGGCATCGGGAACTTAAAGTTAGCAAACAGCCTCCCGGTGAACCTGGGGACTCTAGAAAACCTGTTTCATCGATACACCGAATCACAAACAGGTCTATGGATTGCGATTTCCATTAGCATTCAGTTTTTGCTTGGGTCAGCAGCATTTCAATTTAACTGATATTTGTTGCACGCCTGTTAAGGGGGGGATCTCTATGAGGGCCAGTCTGGTGTGCGGTGTGGTAGCACAGGTGTGGATACAAAAGGGAATTTTAGGGCAGTCGTTTCTCACAGGGAGGTGTTTAGAAAGAGAGCAGTGGCACGTGGTGCTTTTGTCTTTATGGTACCTCTTTGATCTCTGGTAACAAGCATTTTAAATGCAGGGAAAATGAAAATCTTTGGAGAATATTTATCATTAGCCTGATCTCTCATCCAGAGTGACAAGGATTATCCAAAACCATCCTTAAACTAAGGTTAGTAAGAATCAACTCTGTGCCAAGCACCATGCTGGTCACTTTATTTAAAAACTTGCATAAAATATACAAAGTAGGTGTTACTTCCTCTGTACAGATGAGAAACTGAGGCAGGGAAGAATCCAGGAATTTGTTCACAGTAACTGGTGGACCTGGGAGTTGAGTGTGGATATTTCTGAGTGCAGAACCCATGCTTTTTCACTATTCCAAGTTACTGTGAGACAGATAGTGTAAATCTGCAGATTTAATGGAAATAATTCAAATTTATGTTCACAAAACAATCCACGTCCTGAGAGTTAACGTAACCACCATGAATAAAACGAGCATCGTTTGTTTTCGTTCTCCTTGTTAAACTGAAACCAATCTGGGGCAAGAAGACGAACAGCTATTTTAAAAAATATAAAATTTATTATGTATCTTCCTTAACATATTTGTAAGGACCTAATATAGCCAAGTTGGGCAAATTAGTAAAACTTTATATGTATTCCTTGTGTATTACACATTGAAATATCAACTAATATTCATATGCTGAAGTATCAGCTAATTTTCTTATTCATATGCTTTAACATATTTCATCTCAATTTCCTTTTATAGCTTACAGGTGAATAGAGGCCACCTTTGTCACCTAGAAAAGACTTGGTGTGTATAAATCTATAATCATGAATATTTATTTTAAAAGATATATATGTAGTTTTCCTTAAATCTATCTCTAGAAGTGTAAGTATGTCAACGTGCTTATTTAGGAAGGAATCCTAAAGTTCCAATTTAGTCTTTTGAGTATATGATCCATAACAGCTCAACTGATGGTTTCTTTAAGTGTGTGTAAACCACACAAGTGATTTTCAAATTAAAATTATTATACTGTGTAGGATGAGAATGAAAATAGTACTTAGAATTTTAAATAATACTTCCTGACATGGAGAACACTTGCTTTCTTAAAACCTTCCTTATAACTGTTGGTAATTACACACAAAAATTGAGGGGTTTCATATTGAAATTATCTTCAAGTGTTGAAGAAAGTGTTTTTTGTTGAAGAAAGGCTTTTTGCCTCTGTTGGGAGGATCAGGATCGTGCTTGACACATCTGTTTTTCCCTCTATCTTCATTTGACAGAGAAATCGACAAGACAACTTGAACTTCTTTCTAAAAGCATTTGAAATCCTGCCTAGGAGGTGTTTATAAAAGTGTGCTTGACTTGGTTAAGATGCTTTAATGAAGGGGCAGGGTGTGTAATGATATAGAGGAATTCACAGAAGAGCCGAAGGGCCAAGGAAGGAGCAGCCTATGCATGAGGTGTGAAACGGGCAGATCCAGATTTTGTGAGACCTGAAAGGTAAACAATATGGGTATCCTTGTTAAGAAAAATCATACAAAATTAGCTGTGAAAGTCAATGCCTATTTAGAATGGAAAAAGAAATTGTAGCCATTTGCTGGAGATTGCTATCTCTTTCTGCAGAGATCTTTTTGGGTCATTTACCAGAAATGCTTACATAAAACTGCTTCCTAAAAAAAAAAAAAAAAAGCTTCCTGATTGCAGCCTTCTCTCTGAGAACACTCAGCATTTCCCAGCAGCTTGTAGCACTCGTGGGGGCCTATGTCAGTGAGAGTCCAGAACATGAAGCTCCGTTACCTTCAAAGAGTGGGAGCGACAGTTGTGGTTGGAGGCAAAGGACCAATGGTCCACTGAGCAGAAAAGCTGCCGACTGGGGTGGAGGGGATCCTGGGCTCATTGGGGTCTCAGGGCACTTCATGTCCAGTGAACAGTTCTGAGAGGAAGGCCCCTGATGATGTCTAAGACCTTCCAGTTTGTTTGGTTCTCCAGGGATGCCTTCGACTGTTGGCTGTCCCAGCTTTCATTCTACGTCACCATTTATCGAGGGTTTTCTATGTCCCATGCACTGAGTAAGGCCAGGTTCTGATTGCCAGGGAGCTCTTGGTCTCTTGGAGCTGATTTCATTGATGATAGTACAGTGTTGGTGCCAGCACAGAGGTCTTGATGCTTGAGCTGAGTTTGGAATTGTGGATGGAGATACTGAGATGGAAGAGTCCGGGAAGGGCAGTTTAGGGATGTGGAGGGCCATAGAAAGCCTTGGAGGTTTGGACCCACACACTGTCCTCCACTGACGCAGGGAGGCCCCTTAGTATTTTTCCACATGTCTTTCCAAACCAAGCAGCACTCATGCACCTGAGATTAACTTGTTAAAAATGTGTGTTCTCAGGCCCCATCCCAGGCCCCCTGAATCAGAAGCTCTGTGTCTCTGGCACAGCAATCTGTGTTTTAAGAAGCCTTCCAGATGATTCCAGTGTATGCTTCAACGTTTGAGAACCATTGCTTGTAGTGTTTAAGAGAACTGGTGGGGCATAGAATCCCTTGGGAAGATGAAAGGAGAGGAGTACGATTAGTACTAAGGCTAATATATTATTATTGTAGTATAACTTACCTTACTATCACTGACATTTATGGAGAACTTAGATGGTGCCAGGCATTGTGATTAAGAAATACCAACTCTTTTTATCATCAGTACAACTCCAGAGAGAGAGCTGTTATCACTCCAATAATTTATTTATTGATTTAGGCTCTTCCATTTTTTTTCTTATTGATTTACAATGCTGTGTTAGTTTCCGATGTATAGCAGAGTGATTCAGGTGTACATATATATACATATTCTTTTGCATTATGGTTTATTACAGGATATTGAGTATAGCTCCCTGTGCTATACAGTAGGACCTTGTTGTTTACCTGTTTTTTTCCCCTTGGGCTATTTCTAATCTGCCTTTCTGTTAATTGTTGCCATTTCCTGAGGTCCTGTCCACTTTTGAGATGGACATGAAGATCACTGCATTTAAATGTGAGAAAACTAAGGCACAGAGAGACAAAGGTGTTGTCCCAGGTCACATGATTGGAAAGCAGTTCAGCCAGGATTCAGGCGCAGGCAGTGTGGTTCCAGCGCCCATCTTCCCTCTCTGGGAAGGTCTGGGAGAGTTTCCATCACTGTCGTTGTTTTGTGTTGGCCTTGTGGGAGAGGTCTGGAAGGCAGGCCTGGAACTGCTTGGAATGGCCCTATTTGCTGACCACTTGGGGTTAGAAAGTTTTTCTTTAGGGACAGATTGCCAGATGAGAGAGGAAGAATGTTACTGTCATTCACTCCAAGTGCAAATTTTGAGAATTTCATAAGCAAATGGATATGATTGTGTATATATGATTACATAACATGGAGCACCTCTTTCCCCAGCATGATGATGGGCTTACATGGATTTCCCCAGGGGATGATTGTGGAAGGTGGCCTTGTTTCGGAATACTAGGATTTGATCAGGATATTAGCACAGGGACTTCTCTTCTAAAGGCCAACCCCCCTCCCCAGGCCACAGAGGACTTGAAGATGATGGTGTGTTTGTTCATCATGTCCTGGAAGGTATCTAGAAGAACTGTAGTTTGCATTTTCAGTTTTTTTTTCTTTCTGAAAAGAATCATTCTCCACAATTCTGTACATTTTATCATGGAGTAGCTCCATCTTGCGAGGCAGCATGAAAATAATATATAGCTGTAGATATGAGTACATGTGTCAGTGTGTAGAATGATGGTTTGCCTTTGGGTGTGAGCCTCAGATTACGAATTCTTTATGATCTCGGAGAGACAGCAGTGAGCTGTCCTGAAGAGAGATCTTAGTTTCCTGCCCAGGACCTGGACCTGGGTAGCCTGGATGAAAACCAGGAATCCTAGCCACCAGACCACCTAGAAGCAAAGTGGCCCTGGCTTTTACCCCCATTGAAAGCAAGAATGTTTCAAGGAGGCAAAAACTGTAAAAACAGGTGCAAAGTTTATTATTAGAGACACAACATAGTGTATGGGAGAGCACACAGAGAAACAGTTTATTTATTTAAGTTAGAAGCAAGGCAGAAATACGCACCCAGAGAGAAGGGGTGTGGGCGTCCTCTCTAATGAGGAGAGCGGTAAAGAGGTGATTTAAGTCCCTTATATAGGACGGTTCTTTCAGGTCTTTGTTTACCTTTGGCCAATTATTTTGTTTCCTTTCCCACACCTGACTTGTTCTAGGACCCTTCCCAACATGTGTGCACATCTTTTATTTTTATTTTGTAATATATAAATTTATTTTATTTTTGGCTGTGTTGGGTCTTCGTTGCTGCGCGTGGGCTTTTCTCTAGTTGCGGCGACTGGGGGCTACTCTTCGTTGCGGTACGTGGGCTTCTCATTGAGGTGGCTTCTCTTGTGGAGCACTGGCTCTAGGCGTGCGGGCTTCAGTAGTTGTGGCACTCGGGCTCAGTAGTTGTGACTCGTGGGCACTAGAGTGCAGTCTCAGTAGTTGTGGCCTACGGGCTTAGTTGCTTCACTGTATGTGGGATCTTCCCGGACCAGGGCTTGAATCCGTGTCCCTTGCTTTGGCAGACGGATTCTTAACCACTGCGCCACCAGGGAAGCCCCAATGTGCACATCTTTTTGCTAAGATGGATTTCACTGCAGAGGTCTGTGGGTGCATGTCACCCTCACTATGGGGTGGTGCTTCTCCGTTTTTGAACCCCAATGTGCCTTCCTGTGCGTGTGTAGACAGGGAAGTTTCCCTTGACCTCAGGAGTGGTCATCTCATCTCTTTACCTAAGCAGAACTCAGCTTCTGCCACTAGCTTTGTCCTTGGAGTGTCTGGGTGAGAACAAAGCTTCAGTTTTACTCCACTTAACAAACATCAGCTGTCCGGCCCAGGGGCCCATCTATCTCCTACCTCATTTACTTCTCCAGAGACAAATATTTAGACAAACATTAATTTGAGTTATGGCAAGCAGTAGAATGTAATTCTGAGAGTACTGGCTGTCTCACTCATGCGTTCATTCATTCATGTGGTCATTTTTGCCTGCTTGGTTGTGCTAAGCATTCATGTTAGGCACTGGAAGGAAATGCAGTGGTGATCAGCCAGATGTGATCCCTGCGGACTAGGAAGAGAAAACTTGCTCTGCAATGTTACAGGTGAACAGAGTTAGATGCCCTAATTCTGACAGTGAGTTGGCAAGAGAGGAGTTAAGATGTTACCATAGTTCAGGACTGAGGTTATAGGGCTTAGTGTAAGGCTGTAGGGAAGCAGAGGTGTGGAAGGATCTGAGAGAGATCTGGGAGGTTACAGAGGTGACTGGGTGGATGTGGGTGGCGAGAAAGAGATTGCTGGGGCTGAGGTTTTTGTCTTGGGCCCCCAGGTTGGTGCCAGTAACACAAGTCAGGACTAGAGAAGACGGTTTTCTAGAGAATAATCGTGAGTTTCGTGGATGTTGTGAGTTTGAAATGTGTGGATGACTCCAAGGTAGGGATTTGGGTAGACTGATAGAATAATGCAGCTGATCAGAGAACTGAATAATTCAGTGGGGGCATACTATCAGCAGTTGAATAATGCTGTCTCCCAAGCAGTGTGGTAAGTGAGAAGCAGGTCGCGGAGGAAATGTGGGCATTTCTCCTGAGTAGGCAGGATAGCAACGCACTCCAATTCCTTTGACGTGAAAGATGAGAAAGGTTTACTTCTACACTTTCTTCAGAGGGTGGAGATGAATCCTCCACTCTGGCCTTTGCGAGTTTGACAGCCTGAGCTCTGGCCCGTGGGAGGAGGCCCTCAGTGTGGAAAGCAGACCAGGCAGGAGAGTGACAAGGGGCTTGCTGAAAGCTGGTCTTCAGATTTTGAGCCCATCTTATTGTCACAAGTTAAAATGCCTTACCACCTTTCCTCTTAATTTGTTATGTTGTATTATTAAAAACACTCATTTATCATTTGTGTATCATGTTTATGGTAAATGAATCGTATCATGTAGAGTGGCCATATGTGTACATATACATACATACACACAGATACACACACATACATACATGCATGCATGCATACACATGTGCATACATATAGGTAGACAGTACATACCATGTAGATTGGCCAGGGCTGTTTTGTAGCTGCTACTGATACAGATGTTACAAGATTCATTTGTATGGAAGATACAGGTCTTCTTAGGTGCTCAGAGTTAAGCTGACGGCTTGTTTAAAACACGTGTTAGAAAGTACCTGAAACACATAAATATTTGTTCTTTTATCCAAAAGCTATTAATTGTGTATTATGCATGCTGTGTGCTAGAGTTTTCCTTGTGAATAAAGCAGAGAGCTCTGTCTCCTTAGAGCCTAGAGGGGATGTCGGACAGCTTGACAGGTGAGTACAATAAAGTGTGCTGTTAGTTAAGGATAAAGGCACAGTGGGTGGTAGGAGTTAAGTAGTGAAGGGCGCCTCCAGGGGCAGGGCTGCCAGTGCTTAGCGGGAAGGATGGGCAGGCACCTCAGCCAGGAGGAAGATTTGGAAGGATCAGAGAGGTTGTTTTGAGAAACTGATGAATGGATGCTTCTGAGGAGCTAAAAGTTTAGAATAGCCTGTTTTGTCCATTAAAAGTCAGCTAATAAAAGAGAATGTTCATGAGCGCTGTGAACTGATCGGGAAAACCCAAAAGAAAGTATTCAACTTTTTTTTTTTTTACATATTTACTGGAGTATAATTGCTTTACAATGGTGTGAGAGTTTCTGCTTTATAACAAAGTGAATCAGTTATTCATATACATATATCCCCGTATCTCTTCCCTCTTGCATCTCCCTCCCTCCCACCCTCCCTATCCCAGCCCTCCAGGTGGTCACAAAGCACCGAGCTGATCTCCCTGTGCTATGCGGCTGCTTCCCACTAGCTATCTGTTTTACCTTTGGTAGTGTATATATGTCCATGCCACTCTCTCGCTTTGTCACAGCTTACTCTTCCCCCTCCCCATATCCTCAAGTCCATTCTCTAGTAGGTCTGTGTCTTTATTCACGTCTTACCCCTAGGTTCTTCATGACCTTTTTTTTTTTCTTAAATTCCATATCAACTTTTATCTGTGTGACTGTGACCATGTTCAGATCCAAGAAGCAAAACCCAAAAAACCCACAAAAAGCAAACAAAACAACAACTCCTCCCCCGCAAAACCCAAACCAAACTAGAAACAAACAAAAATAATGATTGTGTAATACTTTTTGGTTGTGGAGAGGACTATTTTTAGCATTATGAAAGATGTTGAGGGTGAGTCTGAGAACTTAGGTAGTATGTCAGAAAAGAACATTGCATTACCTGAACAATAACTAACATTATTGCTATGATAGTGTTGCCTAATGTGAAAGATTATATATAAATATATAAAATTAGCTTAGCTTTCTAGGTTTGTAGTTTGGAAATGCCTTTAGGGTCAGCCCTTTCACCTCCTGATGGCCCTTCATGAACCACCTGGGGCCCGGAGATGCTGGAAGCTTCTTTACCCTCACATGTTGGTAACAAAATCTGTCCAATCTGTCAGGTAAAATGTATCTGTTACTTTTTATTTATTTATTTATTTATTATTATTATTTTTTGTGGTATGCGGGCCTCTCACTGTTGTGGCCTCTCCCGTTGCGGAGCACAGGCTCCGGACGTGCAGGCTCAGCGGCCATGGTTCACGGGCCCAGCCGCTCCGCAGCATGTGGGATCTTCCCGGACCCGGGCAGGCGGACTCTCAACCACTGCGCCACCAGGGAAGCCCTGTGTCTGTTACTTTTTGTCCTATAGTTTCTTGTCTGTTGCTGGACCAGGCCCCATAATTCACTTTCTCCATCTTCTCAGACACTTTACCCCCATTTTCCTTATCTCCTCTTCTATTTGTCATGCACTTTCTTTCTACATAGTTTAGTGTTTTGGATCTTGTTAGGAATCCTTGCCACAAGTTGCCTTCATCATTTTAGGCCTGTCGAAACAGGTAGAATTTCTCTGACATTTCTTTCACTCTCTTTAATCTCAGGTGAGCTGGCACAGAGATACTTAGCTTTAGCCAAGAATGAGAGAAGGCTTTCAGGAAGTTTCCTGTGTTAATATTTGAACAAGAAGACATAGCAGAGCTGAGGAGGTACATGAGGAATTGTTTTTAAATGTTTTAAAAACACACACGCACAAAAGTTTAAACACAGAGGCGTGGCCCTGGTCATAATAACAGATTAATATTCAGTTGCTTTATTAACTACTTTCTTTCCAACTTCCAGTCTTGTGTCATTTCTAGCTTTGTCACCATGTGCTCAAGATCCTAAATCACTCATTTATTGCTTAGTTTTGGGGTTCAATCGCCAATATGTGCCATTTCATTGATAGTGTTCTTTTCCTTTAATGGAAGGAGTTTTTGGCTTTTCCTAGTTTACAGGACATACAGGCTCAGCTGCGATTTACTTCCTTTAGTGGCCTAGATGCCTGCCATTGCTGAGTTTCTGTTAGGTGGGAGCATTATCTTATTTACTCTAATCCTGTCAGGGACCCTCCTAGGTAGGAGTCATCCCCTTTTAATAGAAGAAAACAGTGAGACTCAGAGAAGCCCGATAACTTGTTCAGGGTTACCCAATTGGATGGAATTTTAGTTTTTTTCCTACTGTTCCATTCCAGCCAGTGCTATTTCAACCAGTCCACTCTGCCTTGCTTCCCAGTGAAGCTGTTTAACCACAAGACCAGAGAATCTACAAGACCTGTTCCAAATAAGATTCCAGGAATTTCCCTGCAGCCTGGGGTTGGAAGCAGCTGCTCTGCTCCTTCCCAGGGTGAAGGCATAGTTGAAACCTCTCACCTTTCACATCGGCGAAGCCCTGGAATCCTGCTAGACCCTCTTCTGGACATGGATTTGGCATGTTCTTGATAAATATATTGCTTTAGAGCAGTTTCATGCCCAAAGATTGTGAATACATGAAGTTGGATATTCTGGAAAGGTCTCTCTCCTTTATCTGACCCAAGTGATGCATAAAACATGTAATTGTTGTAATAGGTTTGCAGAGCAAAGCAGGTGGTCCCTTCCATCTAAACACCATATGCATAATTCCCTAGTGTTCACAGGAGAGCTACCTCACAGTGTTTTTGTGTTTTTAAATTGATGTAAGCTTTTAAGTACATGCAGATGTTGACATTTCAACATCCAAGTAAAATTCCTGTGGTGGAATTGATCAAATCTAGGTGATTTTTTTGTTACTCATTTATTTCTGAGCATTAGGCCCATTTATCAAATGAGATCTTTTAAGGGTCCACAGTATACGGATGAGGCTGATGTTCTGTTTGATGTGGTCTTGGAGAAACTGGAGTTACTTGTGCTGGACATACTGCTTATGCCATACCTCCTAAGAACCCTCCTTTAGTGGACATAGAGCCTGTGGCCTCGTAGGATGTGACAGCAGATGCTGAAGCTGATGTGGAAGTGGGAATGGAGACGGTGTAAGGTAAGCTCCCTAGCACCCTGAGAATTGATGTCCTGTGCTTTTGAACAGAATGCTTATTAGTGTCATCTGCATTCATTCCAATAAGAAATATTACAGACATTAACATGTAATGAAAGATAAGTTGGTGCTTTGGTTAAACTATTTTTTTTTTTTTTTTTTTTGAGGTATGCGGGTCTATCACTGTTGTGGCCTCTCCCGTTGTGGACGCGAGGCTCAGCAGCCATAGCTCACGGGCCCAGCCGCTCTGCGGTATGTGGGATCTCCCGGACCAGGGCACGAACCCGTGTCCCCTGCATCGGCAGGCGGACTCTCAACCACTGCGCCACCAGGGAAGCCCGGTTAAACTATTTTTTTAATGCAAATTTTGCTGACCAGTTCTGGATGTCTTGTCAGTGTGATTTTGGTAGTTTTTTTGGTTTGTAATAACATCCCGAATCTAGCCAGTTGGAAAACCAGCCCCTGCCTTGAAATGTTGTTTTTTTTGGTAGTGGCTATGAGTCAGAGCTAACATTGGTTTTATTGTTGCTTTTAACATTATGTGATAAAGCATGGTATGAAATAGTATAGAGCAAAACGCCTTTTACATACACACGTATTTATACTGTTACTATGCACTAGTATATGAATGTGTGTATACATATATATATATATATATATTTTGTTGTTGTTGTTGCTGTTGTTCTGGAAATGAGCATTAGAAACTTACCAGTGGTTGCTTTTTGGAAGTGGTCTAGTCTAGGCTGAGTCACTTTTCATTGCGAGCTTCTCTGCACAATTAGAATTTCCTAAAGGCATACCTTGAAAAATTATTGCCAGGGTTAATTGGACGGTGAGATAACGGGCCTTTTTTTGTTGTATTTAAGATGTCATTTAAAAAGAAGTCATCCTTGGACATGAGAATATTAAAAATACTTTGAATTTCTTTAACAGCTTTTAAAAAGTCTCCGGTATTTATTATCAGATTTTACCAGCCAAACATCTTCTCTGTTAGAGATCTGGAAATACTACAGTGGCACTACAGTGCCTGCTAGTTGACATGATTAAGGAGAGAAAAGTTCCCAAGATTCTATCTACTCAATGAGCCTTCCTGGAGGCCACCTCAGATGAGGTAGGCATGGGGTGGAACCACTTCAGAAACCTCCACCCCAGTAGGCTGGCTATGGAACCCCACTCTGTGGCTCCCTTAACTCACCATGACCCAGTTACTGGGAAGAGCCAGGGTTTGGAATTCAGACAAACCTGGGCTCAAATATCAACTCTGCCATTTGTAGGACTTCATCATCTCCAAAGCTTGGGTTCATTATTTGTAAAATGGAGATGAAAATCCTTACCTTGGGGGTGCTGTGACTATTAATAATAATCCCTGCGGAGTGCCTTGTATGTAATAAGTACTTTATACATTCCTGTTATTCAAGGAAAGGAGGGAGTCTGGCTACTTGGTATTGAGTAAGCCTGCAGAGGTTTGGGGAAGTGAGTGCTCACAGTGTTATGGGAGCTTTTCCCCAGAGATCAGGCCCCTCTGCACTGCTGGTGTTTTGTTCTGTATTTTCTTCCAACCAGAATAAGAGTAAGAAGGAGTAGGGCAGGAAGCATGAGTAGGAGCTGGTACTAAATGACAGTATTTCAAAAACTAACTGGAGACACACTTTAGGGAGCAATAAAATTTATCAAATTCAGCCCTTTTCACCCACCTTGAGGCCGTTCTTTTTAGAGATGAGACATCATCCTTCCTTTTTTTTTTTTAAATTTTAGATTTTTACTTTCACTTTTAAGGTGTTTTTCACTTTTGCAGTTTTAAATAAGTCTTGAGAGCAGAAAGTGGATATTGGTCATGTACACATTCTATTGATTGTGCTGGATTTAGCACTTTCTTGGTGATTACAGTATAATTTGATGAGTCACCCCCAGCCACTCCTGGGGGAAACCTGACAATGTTGCCTAAATATATATGGATGAAAGAATACCTTGGAAGGCTGTCTTTGGAAGGTGACAGCTAATCAGTGTCTTTATTGGGTTCACATGCCTACATTTCTGATTGCAAAAGAAAGAAAGAAAGAAAAAAGGAACGATTAGCTATGATTTCCTGTTTATACGGGGCAATAGAGAAAATAGAAGTGGTTCCTACTTTCAAAAAGCTTATCTCCTTGGAGAGTCAAGATCCATCTTTGTGAAAAGATTATTAGTGGCACCTTCTTGGGAACAGAGAGGATTTTTAAAGGCAGGTGAGGTCTGTTTTAGGCTGATGCGAGGGAAAATGCGATCTGAGTCTGGAAGGATGGAGAGGAAGTGACCCTCAAAGGCTTGTGGCGGTCGCCAGGAGAGATCTGCACTGTTTATCTCTGTTCCTTTCATAGCGTGTGGCCTCCTGAAACTTTGCTGAAGGACCCTTTGCAATGCTGCATGTTTTAGGACTACATACCGTGAGGCAGGAGATGAAGTGACAGAGACTGGGGGACGAGGTTGCATAAAGATCAAGAACGTGGAGTTGGGCTGTTGGGCCTGAATCTTGGCTCTGCTACATATTGACTGTGTGCTGCCGGGCAAGTTACTTAAACTTTCTGTGCCTTAGTTTACCAGTCAGTGAATGAGGCTTCTAATAGTACCTCCTTTATAGGGTTATGAGGATTAAACGACAGATGCACTTAAAGTGGTTGGTGGGTGATGTCTGTTACCCCTAACGCCTCATGTATGGAGTAGTTACAGTAGCTGCTGCTGTTGCTGTTGTTTTTTTATAACATTGATGGTGGGGAGGCTTATTTTAGCTGAAATGACCTAGAAGGTGTCCTGTTTGCCCATCTTAATAGAACCTCACTATTGCTTCATATTTAAAAACTCATTTGCAGTATTTTAGCTCAGTGGGAAGATTTGTTTGGATACGTCTGATCACTCCAAGCCTTTTCCTAGCTGGTGTTCTAGTAAATGAGTTGCAAAGTGCATGGGTTGAGAGAGCAAAGAAAATTAAGAAAGTTCATTTGGGAATTATGAATTTAAGCCGTTACATGATAGCGGCCACTTCATGGATATGACACTGGCATTGATGCAATCAGAGTGGTGGGGGAAAAATCGATGTAACTTTTTTAAGAGATAGATGGTTTTAATACTGATAATAGTGTTCTCTACCTTTTCGAATTGAGAGATGCTGCTATAATGGAATGCTCTATAAACACTAATGTGTGCTGACTACATTCTGAGAGTGAGTAATCCCTTTGGGTATTTTGAGACAAAAAGTTCTGTGATCTGGGCAAATGTCACTTTAATGCACCACTGAGAGTTTTAGAAATATATTCTTCAAATAAAGCATATTTCACATGAGTGTAGGAAATAGCCAATAATCTATATTTTAAAAACCTCTCTTTAAACTTAAAAAATTTTTTTAACAGTTCTGTTTTGAACTAAATTTTATTTTATAAATTGAAATATAGTTGATTTACAATGTTGTGTTAGTTTCAGGTGTACAGCAAAGTGATTCAGTTATACATATACATGTATCAATTCTTTTTCTTAATAAGTTATTACAAAATATTGAGTACAGTTCTCTGTGTTATACAGTAGGTCCTTGTTGGTTATTTGTTTTATATATAGTGGTGTGTAAATGTTAATCCCAAACTCCTAATTTATCCCTCCTTAAAAGCCTTTCTCAGGCAAGGAAAGGCTTGGTGCTTGGTGTATGCATGTGTGTGTGTGTGTATGTGACTGATGAATTTTAATTCATTTATAGCAGTTTCCCTCATTTGATTCAGACATTTGGATCAGTTCAGAGGTGATCAGGTGCACATAAATTAGTTCCTCATAAATGCATCTTGGAAGCCTCACCTGTTGTCTTTACTTGGTCCTGACCTGCTAGGGGACCCTGGCTATCTCCAGGAGCCTCAGGATTGGGGATCATCTTAGATGACTGAAATCCAAACATTGATGGGAAGAGAGGAAAGGGCCTGGGTTTGTAGGCTTTGGCAGTCATGCCCAGTTCTAGGATCTTTCAGTTCTTGGTTGAGGGTTTCAGAGATGAATTAGGTGGGTTTCATCGTCAACCTGCAGACTGATTTTATAAAGTTGATAAGAGGAGTGGGTCATTCCATTATGAAATGAATGGGGAAAACCAGAGGGGAAGGGCAGGCAGGTAAAACATGCTCCACCCTCAGCATGGTGACACCCAGGTCTCTAATGAGGCTGTGTCAGGACTGATTTAGTGCTCTGTATACGATACATGAAACTGCTCACACATCCTATCACAGAGCAATAAGTATATTGCCCAGTGTTATTTAATTAATGATTAAACATGTATTAAAGAGCTTACGCATTGTGAGACTTTTCAGGTTGATGGAATGTACTGGTCTCTAGGCAGGCTTGGAGTTCTGGGAAATATTCAGTCATGATAGTAATAGAGGAATTGCCGTCTGAGTTCGTTTGTTCCTTCCTCCCTCCCTCCCTCCCTCCCTCCCTCCCTC
>NW_006790302.1:346390-349741 GCF_000442215.2 Lipotes vexillifer
TTCCTTCCTTCCTTCCTTCCTTCCTTCCTTCCTTCCTTCCTTCCCTCCTTCCGCTGCTAAGGCCAGGTATTGTGCTGAAGTTGCAGATGTAGATTAGGCAAATACAGCCCCATCTCCTCAGGGTGGATTGGGGAGACCAAGTAAACAAACTGATGGGATAATTTTGATCATCAAGGCCACACTGAATGTCAGGTGTGACAAGAGATTATGGTGCAGAAATGCGGCTTCATACTAGAGGGTCAGGGTCTGGGTTAGGGTTAGGGTCAGGCTTGCTAAGGAAGCGATGCTTGATCTGAGATCTGAAAGAGCCAGTGTTTGATCTGTGGGGAGAACAGATTATATAACAGCCTCGAACCAAAACTCCCTAGACCTTCATCCTAAATATTTGCTACACCCATTTTTCTCCTTGCTCTGGGGCTGCAGCAGTCTCCTGCACTCAGGCATGAACATTAGACCTGGTAAAACTGAACATCCTGGAAATGATGGCTTCTCCCAGGCCAGGTGTTCACTCTGGGTTGGTGAGCCTTCCTCCTGGCATACAACCCATGCCAACTGAACTTTACCCCTAACAAGAGCTCTTCTATATTTACTTTCCAATTATCCTGGCTGGTTAGGTGAGCCCAGAGCTTACTTTAACTTTCTGATCATGCCTAATACATGTGTGATTTCACTTGATGCCTTTAGCTTTCTGTAAATGACACACCAGCCTGCCGTATTCTCACATGGTCAAGATTCTGCCCACTGGTGTCAATACACCTGCTGGAAATTAGAGCTTCCTCTTTTTACATTCTGACTCTTTTCAACTATGGATTATTTTTAGGCTTTTTCTGTCTTTTCTGAAGTTTGAAATTGTTTTGTGTATTTATAGAAAACGAATGAAAGCAGCCGATGAGGCTTTGCAAAGCTTCAAGTGTCTGAATCGAGAACCCTTTATGGTCAGGGAACTCGCCCAGTGGTGTCAACGCTGCCACGGTGGCTTGAGCTGGTACTCTGTATTTCTTGTTGATTAACTCTAAGTACAGAACAGTGCCGTTTTCTTCTTTACCGTAGAAGAGAATGGTTATCAGAATTACAACCTTATAGGGAAGCAGACATTTATTAAATAAAATATTAACCCCAAACTTAGATGCTACTCACACCCTGAGTTTTATAGATAAATGCTTATTCAGGCTCTTCTCTCTTTGGAGACTTCTGTTCTGCACAGAGGCAATAACATGAAAACATTTTATTGCAAATAAGTAGGAATTACAGCAACCTAATAATAAGACAGGTTAAGTAGATGTTTGTCCTGATTCCCTAGCACGTGTCTGTACCATGTCAATGAAGTGACTGAGTTCACTTTTAAGAATTTATTTTTAGAATATTAAATTCTAAAACTGTATACATGGACTTTTCTACATTGGCTGTTAGATAAGAACTAATTAGCTATGTCATGTTTTGAGTTGCTAAGCCCTCTTGAGTTGATTGTTCTAAGGAAAGCCGTAGAATACCCTTGGTCCTTCCACAGGATGCATGTTTCTGATATTAGTGCCGAGACAGAGATGGCAAATAGCTGGCATAGAGCATTTGTTCCCCTTCTGAAGCCCATGGCAGATATTCATGTTGATGACATCATGTTTTCCACTGAGCCTCAAAATCCTTTGCAGTATCAGCTCTTCAGGCAGCTGCCATCAGTTGATCTGAGCTGGTCATCAGAAACCTAGCTGTCATCCAAGATAATTTGGGGTTGAACTTTTACTTTATGTTGGGGGAAAGCACGCACAGACACACACATCCACAAAATACCATTGTACACACTGCTTTTATTTTTATGTGTATTTATTATGCAAACAGCATGATGTCAATACTAAAGATAATACAAATGAAAAATTCAGAAAGAAAGCAGGTGTTCTCTGTGTTGAAAAAACTAGCCATTAACAGTTTTTCTGTTTCTTTCTAGCCTAGTCCATACTTACACATCATTTTCTAGAGCTGCAAACATAGATTAGGTACAATTTCAGTTTTTGTGTTTTCTATTTAAAATTATATTATAAATCATTTTCCACGTGGCTACATAGCATCAGAGAACTAATTTTTAATGGCGGCATTAATGAAGATTAGTGGTTCACATTTCTGTTCACGAGTGTGTGTATCTCTACAAATACATCACTGAAATAATATGCATTCTGTGCTAAGTTTCCTAGGCTTATAGTACATTTATATTTTATATTAACCTGATTGTCACCTTGTGCAAACTGTGAGATGCATTCTGTTCTTCACCTGTGATCAAGGGGTAATTTAAAATTTCACATGGTGAACATGTATAGGGAGTTAGTAGAGAAGTCTATGAACCATGTGATTTTGTATGGATTTTCTTTAATATACTCTAAATATAAAAACACATTAAGGCAAATCACTGGGCTCTCTAAAGAACTAACACAGTGGAATAACCTTGAAAACAAATTTATCTAAGTGAATTTATACCTCATGATGGGGACTGAGAGTTGTGTATTTTTCCCTTTAGTAGCTCAGAGAGGAGGGTCTTTGTATCTCAGCTGTATTAAATGCCATGAGCTCTGCAAGGTGAGATCACTCAGAGCACAATCATAAAATGAAGAAATGTGGCCTGAAACTATACATTTGATTTTTATGCTTATTTATAGAATTCAGCATGAAGGGACTAAGAGAGCAAAATCAACAGCATAGCCCAATGAGTTTAGTACAAAAATGATCCTTTCTGGGGGAAAAAGCTATTTTCATTGTGTTATTAAATGTGAATCAGTGCTGAGTATTTATAGAGTGAGAAGCCATAGAAAATGTCCACCTAGTCAAGTTTTAGCAAGTATCCTATCCAAATTAGAAGCAATATGTGGATATTTATATACTGACATAAGAAACACGACTATAGAAATTGATTTGAAAATTGTGGCTCTTGGGTGACTTTTGTTTGATTGACAGTGTATGGAAATGTGGAAATTTCACACAGATATTTGGGCTGGGAGCATCTCTTGAAAAACCAGAGTGTTGGGACAGCCCTTGGCCACAGTGAGGAGGACCTTTGCTTCAGGGAGTCCTGTGTGATCTCTGGCTTGCCTCATCCTCCACCACAACTCATCTGCCTGTGTTCCTGTTTTTCTTCTGTGGCACCCATGATCACCTGAGATTTGGACCCTGCTACAGACACACTTGTCTTATTATTTTACCTAATACATCCTCTTAAATGGTATCACTTTATAGATCCATATATTCACTCTAACTAGGCTTAAAAATCAATTTTATAACTTATTTAAAAATTTTGAATTGTCAGAAAATCAACATAACATAAAATTTACCACCCTACCCATTTCTTTTTTTTTTTTTTTTTTTTTTTTG
>NW_006790302.1:349846-375941 GCF_000442215.2 Lipotes vexillifer
TTTTTTTTTTTTTTTTTTTTTTTTTTGCGGTACGCGGGCCTCTCACTGTTGTGGCCTCTCCCGTTGCGGAGCAAAGGCTCTGGACGCGTAGGCTCAGCGGCCATGGCTCATGGGCTCAGCTGCTCCGCGGCATGTGGGATCCTCCTGGACAGGGGCACGAATCTGTGTCCCCTGCATGGGCAGGCAGACTTTCAACCACTGCGCCACCAGGGAAGCCCCTGTTATTTTTTTAATAGTGACCATCCTAATGGGTGTGAGGTGGTATTTCATTGTAATTTTGATTTTCATTTCCCTAATGATTAATGATGTTTTAAAAGTTTACTGTAGGTGCAAAACACGACCTTTTGAATTGTCATTGAAAAAAAATTACCTGGAGAGGCAAAAGATGTGGATTTTAGCCAAGTCTCTATCCTAATTAGCCATCTGATCTTCAGTTCCATTTAACAGATGTGAATTAGACCTCTGCCAAGCGCTGATGGCTGCACTGGGTGCCACAGGGAGGAGAAAAATAAATCACGATTTTTTCATTCATGTCTCTGGTTTATAGTTTTCTTGTCTCTGAAAGTAAAATGGCTGAAATCTTTTCTAATTCTGAAGTTTTTAACCTGTGACCTAAGGATGTAAGTGTAATCCAGGGTCTCTTCAGACTAGGTAGGATTGCCTACCATCAAAATACAACATGAAAACTTTAATGTTGAGGGGAAAAGGAAATGGTGAGATTTTTGAGGCATCTACGATTAAAATCTGAATTTTATATATTTACAACTTGCACTTAGTCTTAATTTATGAGTTTGACTTTGAAAATTTAACCTATTTTAATCAGATAATACTATTTATTACATTGTCACTGGCATAAGACTACGGAGAATTTCTCTCCTCTTCACAGCAAAGCTTCTTGAGAGGGTGTCTCTTGTCATATCTTGCTTTCCTGCCTTCTCAGTGCTCTGCATTCTGGCTTCTGTGTTCCCGAGGGCTCTACTGCCCTCCCAATAGCCAAAAACAATGGATGCACTTTAGCTTTCTTCAGCCGACTTCTCTGAAATATTTGAAATGGTTGGTCTCTCCCTCTTTGAAGCTCTTTCCTGTCTCAGCTTCCTTGATGGCTCCCTTTTCCTCCCTAGCTCTCCTGTGCCTGTCTGGAGAGTGCTCAGTTTTTATTACAAGTTGTCTTTTCTCTGTGCTGCCACTAAAAGTATGTGATCCCGGGCTTCCCTGGTGGCACAGTGGTTGAGAGTCCGCCTGCTGATGCAGGAGACACGGGTTCCTGCCCCTGGTCCGGGAGGATCCCACATGCCGCGGAGCGGCTGGGCCCGTGAGCCATGGCCGCTGAGCCTGCGCGTCCGGAGCCTGTGCTCCGCAACGGGAGAGGCCACAACTGTGAGAGGCCCGCGTGCCGCAAAAAAAAAAAAGTATGTGATCCCTATGGTTCTGTCCCTAATCTTGTTTTCTTTTTACTTTACACACTGGCTTGGGAAAGGGGGAGGGTTCCTATCCTCTTCATTTCTGTCCAAACCTTGTTTTTAAACTGTAAACTTGGACAGCCAGTTGGGCTATGTAGTCTGTCTCCAATTTGATAACTTATCAGTCCTTCCGACTGAAGATATTCAACGTGGAATTCATCTTGTTTTCTGTAAATGGCTCTTGCTTTTACTTTCCTGTGTTCATTGGCAGTTTCCATGGATTCCCTGCTGCCTGTCTAGAAACCTTTGACATCTGTCTTTGCCTTACTCCTACCCTCCCAACACATATAAGCAAATAGACAACATAATTCAGCTTCTCAACTAGTCCCCTCATCTCTATTCTAATTACCATCTCCTTGGTCTGTGCCCTTACCATGATGGGTTGATCCATCTGAAGTGCTCTATTAGCATCTTATTCTTAATACCTCATAGATCACACTGTATTGAAATTGTTTTGTTCTCTCTCCTACTGAATTGAGTGCCTCAGGAGAATGATAAGTGTATATATTACTCCTTGAGCTAATACCTAGGGAAGAAAAATCATACCCTCATTACCATTGCACCCCAGTTTTTTAAAAAACTCATGAAAAACGTAAACAGTGTGATAGCTCCTTTTCATGTCAAAGATCTAATTCTGTTTCAGTATTCATGGAGATGTAACCCTTCCATCCAAAGATGGAAAAAGAAAGTTTTCTCATTAGTTTGAAAAAAAATCTGGTATTGTTTTAGCTCATTGGTGGGTTGAAACCAACATCTGCTTTTAACTTGGCTTTTTATGCTCTAGAGCACACTGTTTACTTTCACCTTCAATGACTCAGATTTCAAACTGTATAAATCAGGGTTGCACGTGCAGGCACTGAAATGATGGGGCAATGGTGGGTGACATGATAGAAAGCTTTAAATACTTCGATGGTGGATTGGTTACAGCAGATGCTTTCTTCATAGCATTTGGATATTTTTATAGTTACTTTCCACTTGCTTCTATTTATTATTGCTGCTTATTTCATAGGGTATTTAAGTACCATCACTATTTAATTAGCCTTTGTAATTTTCTGTATTCTTTTTCACTCTAATGCATCAATAATTATGTCATTCACCATGTCTCTTTGGTTTTTTTAAATTCTTATTTTATAATTTTGACTGATTTACACAGAAGAGAGATTTGGTGATCCCTAGTTAGTGATGGCAGTGTAGCTTAAGGTATAAGCACAGATTTTGTGGTAAGAGAGAAGCTGGTTTAAATCCTGGTACTGCCACTTACTAGCTGATGATTTGTTTAATATTTCTAATCCTTGATTTATTCTCATGTTTAATCAGAGTAATTTTGTGTACCTCTATTATGGTTGTGAGGATTCAGCAAACTTAGAGGAAAAGTATTCAGTAGAGGGCTTGCCTATAGTTATCACAAAATAAAGGGTCACTATTTATCATCCTTGAACTAATTACCCACTTGATTTGGAAATGTGACAAATGTGTCCAACGTATGTTTTCTTGAAGCAGTTATTTCATACGTGGATGAAGTTGAGATCAACGAAACTCAGCTATACAAATGTTAAGAAAACACAGATTTTATGTTCTGATAAATACTAAGTTGTAGACATATTTGTTGGATAAATGCATGAATTTAAACTGTCATTCTTGTCCTTATGAGAGTAAACATTACTTTATCATTGAGCACAACCTTAGATGATTGATGACTCTATTTAGAAACTGATGACTCTTTATTTAGAAACTAATGACTTTACCAGAGAGGATTTTCAAACTCTGTTGCATTGCTTGTAATTTCAGCAATGTCACTGTATCATTTTCTAAAGCTTGAAGTTTTCAGATAGGTTTAATCTAGCATTTTTGTAAAAGATGTATTACGCTTGGGAAGGGTCAGTAATATGATGGCAAAGCTGGGGTTGATGGAAACACAACTTTTCTGAATCGCCCATTGGGAGATCTCCCCTTTCTAAAGACAACTTTCAATAAATAGCATTGATTAATACTTTAAAAATAGTCCCTAACATTTTGAGCTTATAGCTACACACTGAATTTCCTGGTGAAATGATCAGTCTAGTCAGGACTGTTGACTGAAATGATTTCTAATATATCTTTACAGAAGACTGCTAAGTTTCAAGTTTGGTCAGCCAGGCACTTTGGAGACCTAAGAGAGAAACAGGATTAGAAGATCTTTTTAGATTTGCTACTGTTTCAAGTAGAGAGATTTTCTTCTATGGAACTGAGATCTTTGGTATTAGCAATCATTTGGATGTAAATGGCTAGAAAGTTGACTGTTAATTTTTTTTTTTTAGCAGTTTTGTTTTTGTCCTAGCACTTATCACCATCTAACATAATAATATTTTTTTTTTTTTTTTTTTTCTTGCGTTATGCGGGCCTCTCACTGTTGTGGCCTCTCCCATTTGCGGAGCACAGGCTCCGGACGCGCAGGCTCAGCGGCCATGGCTCACGGGCCCAGCCGCTCTGCGGCATGTGGGATCTTCCCGAAACGGGGCACGAACCCGCGTCTCCTGCATCGGCAGGCGGACTCTCAAGCACTGCGCCACCAGGGAAGCCCTAACATAATAATATTTTAATATTTATTTTATTTGTACCTGTTTTCCCTGAGTAGTGATAAATTCCATTTAGATAAAGACCTCCAAGCAGCGAGAGTGTACACCGTGAGGAATCCTGGGGTGTTTTAGTAGAAGGGATTGGAGGAGGTCTCTCTGGGTTTATGCTGGATGGTTTTAAGGAAGAACCAGGGGAGGCTGGGACCACCTCCATGCTGTGTGCTGTCCTGAAACCACGGCAGTTTAACAATTGACTATTCCAGTAATCTTTGCTCAGGAGACAGGAAGAGTAAAGTAAAGTTGGGGGGGCTGGTATGAAAGAAATAATCACTCACGACAGTAGGGGGCTAATACAATGTTTGGCAGCTATGGCGTGATCTTGGGGAACATGTGTTCTATCGACTTTGCTGCTGGACTTCTCTCTCTGTAAGTATGTCACAGTGTGAATTTTAGCAGGGATGATTTTTCTTAAGTGTCCCATGAAGAGTTTTGTCTTTTCTTCACAGCCACATTCTAGTGTCCAGAACAATTCTTGACGTACGGTAAGAATAAAATACAAGCACCCATCCCCTCCTCCCATGTCTGTTGAAGGAATAACAACTTTTATTGATGATATACTTTACTTTGTCCTTAAGCTGTTCGCCTACAAAATATGGGGCTCCTTTCAGACAAAAAGGAAAGTCCCAGTAAATACTTGCAAAAATTTGCAAGGCATTGTTTAGATTGACAGGCTATTACAATGTCCTTAGTGAATATCAGGAAGGCAGTTGGCTTAGGGATTGGTCTCTTTTCTGTGAGGGTGATTCTCAGTGAAGTAAAGAACCTTTTTGAGAGGAAGTGTAACTTTCTCAGGTTCTTGTTTCCTGCATAGACCTTTTTGAGAGGAAGTGTAATCTCTCATGTTCTCGTTTCCTGTGTGGATGGAATAGGCAGTGGATAATGTAAAATGTGGTGTAGGATTTATGGATACACTTTATTGAAATCTGAATAATCAGAACACTCAAAACGAAAAAATGAATAGTAAACCAAAGAACCTTTGATCCTTTAAGCTGGTCTCACTCCTCTGACTCTTGTGTGAGACAGAGTCTCCACAGCACCCAGTATGGTCCTTAAAATATACACCGAATAAGATCCATCCTCTTACCGACCTCCCCCTCCCCTCCCCCTCCCTGCTGCATTGACTTCCCAGCTTACTTAAAATAAAATCTAAAGTCTTTGTCGGGCCAGCCTCTTCTCCGATGTCATCTCTTCCACCTGCCCACTGGTTCCTGCAGGTCTGGCTGTGTTGACTTCTTTGCTCTTCCTAGGATACAGGGAGCATGCTTCTGGATTTGGGCTTTGCATCCACTCTCCCCTCTGTCTGGAATCCTCTTCCCCAAAGAGCCAGTGTTTCTCTTCCTCCTTGTCACTTAGATGTCTGCTTCTATGTTCCTTCTTCCTCTGTGAAATGGCTCCATCGCCCTCTCCATACATATATATCCCCACTTCAAGAGAGCAGATCCCTCTGATTGATTTGGCCATTGAATTGTTGAATATACTACAAGAGGTCAAGTCAGGCTTGGGAAGCTGTTCCTGGGAGTCCATTTAAAATAACTTTGAGAGTTTATGATGGATCAGACCGAATTCAACCTTATCTCCTGTACATTTTGCCTCTGCAACAGTGCTGCATGTTCACTACAATGAACTGAAAGAATTACAGAGAAAACTTGTTTTGTTTTGGAAATGTCACCATTTAAAGAATATTTATGGTCCATTCAGCACATTGACCTTTCATTGTGTTTCAATCTCATGGGGGTTTCTAACTCCTGTCTCTTATTCACGATGCCACTGCTAAATTAAGGCTTCAGTGAACCAGATTTTTGTAACCCCACTTTATGTTAAATGGGTTTACTTTAATGTTGTAAGCTTGAATTTCTGCTCTAATAATGAGTGACTCCTTTCTCAAAGGAGATGCAAATCTTTTTCTTTTTTTCCTTACCTCTGCCTCATCACCTGGGTCCAGAGAAAGGCATCTGTGTCTACTTTTGAAAATGCAAATTATATGAATGGGCCGGAGGAAGCAACAGGAAGCAGTGTATAGTGTAGTTTGTAAATGTTAGGGTAAACTTGAGACAAATGAGATCATTTGTTGAAATTAAAATTCCCCAAGAGAAACACCCTTTAGCAGAGGTGGCAGCAGTGTTTACTGAAAACCCTGTTTAAATCACACTTGGATGTTTTCTTTCAAAACAAGCACGTTGCCTATTTAAGCTTGTCTGGTTTGTATTACATTGTTACCTAATACGTTTTTTCTGAGAGAAGAGACACAGTTCTGAAAATAGTCATTGCCTAAAGGGGAAAAACAAATTATTTTCTTAGTACTACAGGCTTTTTTTTTTTTTTTTTTTTTTTCCCAGCAGATTAAAGGATCTCCCTGTCCAGGTGCTCTAGAAATGTTCTCTGCATGCTCTTTTGATCAGACATCCTATTAGTGGATACTTTTTAAGCAGGCACACCCAATGTTTACTTACAAATTATGTACATGTGCTGTGGTATTGATAGTACATGTATTACTAAACATTCACAAAAATAGAAATTAAAAGGACACATTAGATCAGTCTGACTGGAAGTCCCAGTGTTTTCTGTGCACATCCCATGGCTGTTCTGGTCCCTCCATGGGGCAGGCTCAGTGCATCCTGGGGACTGCCTCCCCTGAGCCTCATGGGTTTGCAGGATCTCCGTGAAAATGCACCATGCAAAGGTGCTCAAACTCTGCAGAGGGAGGCTGGAGAGAGAGTAATCTGTCAATGGTCCTGAAAGTAATCTGCTAAACTCACTGCATTCTTCATTCTTCATAACATGTTAGAGTGCATACGGGTGCCTGGTGTGGCTTGGTGATCAGGATGCAGAAGTTCATGTTCCACGTCTATTTCTGTTTTTGTTCTATTCCTGCAGCTGTTACTGCTGCTTTATGCCTCTTGAAAATGGAAAGATTTTTCTGGAAATGGAAAGTTTTAAAAAAATTTTATTTGGTTCCAAATTCTGACCTGAACTCTTAGCAGGCTATTTGGTCTCTGTGTCATTTAGTGTGAATCTTATGTTTGATTATGGGATGCTGACTCAAATACCATTTAGGTTGTTACATAATACACAACACTTTCTAAAATTTTAAGTTCTATGTTCCGAGACAAACCTGGCCCAAGAGTTTCATATAAGGAATGTGGGAATGTGCTGCTCTTGCTTTGAAGCCTAAATCGCCCTGTTGTTCAGGTTCTTGCTGTAAGACCATTCTTTTAAAGGATACCTGCATTCTGAGGGTCTTGATTACTTGAAAAGGCTTTACTCAAATCTCTGCCATGGAAAAGAGTGTACCTGCACTGATTTGCTCACTTGTGCCAATATGGTCATTTCTGACTTATGATGATAGGATTGAACAGTAGATGACTCCAGTCTAACCTGTAATACCCTCCTCACTGCCAGATAATTGCCCTTTCCAGATCCCATACATTTGTTGAGGAGCCTTTCACCTCATTGTTCTTTATCTTTCTCAACCTCCCGTCCCCCTTTTGCTAGTTACCAGCTGGATCATTTGCCTTATCTCAGGAATATATGGAAAGACTCTACCCCTGCCTCTAAGACTGTCCTACTTAGGTCAGCCCTGCCTCTACCCTCATTATCTCTGTTTCCTCTGCCCTCAGAACCTTGCTGGACCTTTCCTGGGGATTCTGGTCACTGAGCATCTCAGTGGAGATAAAAAGGCTAAGCAAAATTCCTCTCAACTCAGAATCCAGTGGGGCTTCCTCCAGCATGGTGTATTCAATTTGAGAATACTCCAGCATCTCTTTGTCATTCCTTCCTGAGGCTGCAGGCTGCCCACTGAGACAAGGTCTACCCGGCGTTCCTGCTGTTCAGCTCTTGGCATCATCTCCTCGTCTTTTTTTTTTTTTTTTTTTTTTTTTGCGGTACGCGGGCCTCTCACTGTTGTGGCCTCTCCCGTTGCGGAGCACAGGCTCCGGACACGCAGGCTCAGCGGCCATGGTTCACGGGCCCAGCCGCTCCGCAGCTTGTGGGATCCTCCCGGACCGGGGTACGAACCCGTGTCCCCTGCATCGGCAGGAGGACTCTCAACCACTGCGCCACCAGGGAAGCCCGATCTCCTCACCTCTTGATCATAGGGTGGAGCCCCCCTTGACAGGCAGGCATGCTTTTAGACTGACCATTCCAGTCCTTCTTTTCTTACTGGGCCCTCATCTTCTCTCACCCCCCAGCACAGGTGGAATGGCTGGGCATACAGGTTGTAGCCAGATATGCAATGGGGTTTCAAATGCCACACGAAGGGCTGTGAACTTTTTCCTACAGGCAGTGCAGGAGCCATTACAGGGGATTCTACCTCTGCTTTGGTAAGACCATTGCTCTGGGGGTGTAGAAGAGGGTTTGCAGAGGAGAGAGGCTTGGGAAAAGAGGCAGAGGCTCAGAGAAAACCCTGTATTTCATTCCAATTTCAAACTGTTAATTTAGTTGACTACTTTATTACTTGACTGGTAAAACGGCCTGGCAGAGTACAAAGCACATGGATTGTGAGCTAGGCAGCTGTGGGTTTTAGTGACAACTCTGCCACCAAAAGCAACACTGTTGACTCAGGGCAAGTTAATCTGTAAAGTAGAGATTTGAATGATTATCCATAATCTCTGCAGGATTTTTATGAGTATGCTATAAATTAAGTTTGTAACATGTTCTGAGTACCAGGAACATAATACATTCTCAGTAACTGTTGTTACTCCCCTCCACCCCACCATGAGATATTTGCACTGAGGTCCGACCTTGTGAAATCCTGGCATATGAAGTTGATTATTTTGATATTCCAAATAGTGTCTCTATTAGTGGACATAGATAGTATTAGTTAGGTTATGTTAATAAAAGGAATAGTTTTTCTAACCGTATACTAGGCTATTAAATAAAGTTCCTGCTTGACTGGTATTTAAGTCTTTTTGGAATGATTTCATGCCATAGTTTAAGACTAGTGATAAATGTGTTTCCCATTATGCATAACTTTGGATGGAACATCCCATTAAGACTGTCATCTATATGAGGTTATAAAACTGTTGAATAGGAAACAATATTTATTTCATAATTTCTTGTATATGTCAGTCTGATTAGACAGATACTTCATTACTTTTGGGAAATTAATAAGTGAATGATTTATATTCTTCCCATCTAATTACTGTCATTATACATTTTATTCAAGCAATATAATCTATATTCTTTTATTCAGAGTAATTTAGCTTATTTTAAAAGATAAAAAATAAATTATGCTTAAAGAATTTTTGGTTAAAGTCACATAAACTATTTTAGTGTTATTAAGTACCAGTATGTGAAACTTTACAGTATTCTTATTATGCAGTTATCATTACGTTATTTCATGGTACCCTTTAATATATGTAGTGTTTGCTAGCTGAGCTTCCTTTGCAAAGAATTATTTGAGGATTGTGGTTTTAATTTGTGCAGGGTGTGTGTGTTTTAGTTACTGTATTCCGTAGTCTGTTTTATAGCAACTTATAATATGAACTGTTTCTTTTGGGAGACGACTAGGACATTGATGGAAACATATTGGCCTAGCATCATTTGTCAAGATCAATGGTCTATAAACTCACTCTTGGGCTTCCCTGGTGGCGCAGTGGTTGAGAGTCCGCCTGCTGATGCAGGGGACAAGGGTTCGTGCCCCGGTCCGGGAAGATCCCACATGCCGCGGAGCGGCTGGGCCCGTGAGCCATGGCTGCTGAGCCTGCACGTCCAGAGCCTGTGCTCCACAACGGGAGAGGCCACAACAGTGAGAGGCCCGCGTACCGCAAAGAAAAAAAAAAAAGGTATAAACTCACTCTTAATTTTAACTTTAATTGTGAAAACAAATTCAACAATGGCTACAAGATTTATGTAAGTCATAGCTGAGGTGTTTATAGGTTCCATTTAATATGCATTTAACATATTTATTGCTTCTCAAAGTGTATTTTAAAAGATTTGTGTTCGATTACTTTAGTTAAAAAATAAATTGGGCATATAAGTCCTCTGTGGAAAAACAGATTATTGTTTCTTCTTTATAGTACAAAACAGACTCTTGACTTAAATCTTTGTGACCATAAACCTGTTTTCTAAGCAGGACAGGACACATTATGCACTTGGGTTTTTGGCTGAATACTGACTGGACAAAATGTCTATCCAAAGAGACATAGAGTTGATTCTCATTATTCACTGTAGTTATCTTTTAGAAAGTCACCATGATCACTATATTAGTGAATAATGGGTCATTACTCATAAGGGAAATACAGGAATAGGTTCCTGTAAGCTTCTGGTCACATTTTGTCGACCTATTAATACATAACCTTGTTTTATATGTGTTTCTGTTTAAAGACACCTTATTTAATATATATTATTGACTCATTAACATTGAACTCACAGCCAACAGCTCTGTAACTCATGCCTGAACAAAGCTTATCTCCCACAGATATTTTCTCCACAAGGCACAGCATAGCCTACTTGGGCTTTAGGGACATTAGACTGCACTGCAACACTGTGTCTGGGGCCATTATAAACAGCAGGATGGCCAAGAAAAAGCAAAAAATGTGAAAAAGCGGCACTCAGTGAACCACAAAATGGTTATTTGTTTACGGTATGAGATCTGAGACAGGAAGCAAGAATCTCACCTTGTTTGACCGCAACTGGGAATGCGTGCATTGGGCAACTCCTATTTTTTGTCACACTGTGGCAGGTCCATGAATGGACCTGGAAAGTGCTGCTGGGGTTACAAATACATTTTATTGAGTAGGCGAATTCACAAATACAAAATTTATGAATAATGAGGCTCAACTGTAGTTAGAATAAAGTAATATTGAGGCCACATGTATGGCTTGAATGACAAGTTGAGTAGTTAAACTGTTCCTTCCCAAGAGCTGGATCTGGTAGAAGTGAGTAGAGCTAGGCTTTCCTACTGGGAGGGGCTGGATTCTCTACCTGATGCTAACACTTGAGACCTGTTAGATGTTCCTCACCTCTTCTGGGTCACAGTCCCTGCCTCCACTTGCATGAGTGAATTGCCTTTGGCCTGCTATGGCCCTGCAGTTAGCTTCCCCATCCTGTCCTAGTCTTTGAGTTGGGAGACATTAAGAGTGTGGTGATGAAGAAAGTAGGCTGTGCATTCCCATGTCCTGGGTTCAAATTTTGGCTCTGTCACTTACTACCTGCCTGCCCTCGGGCAGGGCTCCTCAGCTTTTTTACACATTCTTTTCTTCTCTATAAAATGGTTATAATAACGTATTATATGTTATCTAATATATATCATATATTTAAGACAGGAGTTGGTGCGTAAGCCCTCACATGTAAACTATCAATCCACTCAGTTATCCATACCCAACCCTCCTTTTCACTTTTCTTAAGGATTTGATGATGCATCACCAACAAAAACAACACCCCCCAAAAAAATTTAAGGAAAAGATTTAAGGTGAAAAGTTCCAAAGTGTGAAAAGGTGAAGCTGAGGTGATGCTACAACAAACTGTTGGGTTAGGGAGAGAGAAACTCTCAATTTGGCCCTGAGTTGACGAGTTCCCAAAAAGAAAGACCTGATTCTCATTATCTTTTACATAAAAGCAATTGTTCAGGAAGCACACAGCTATTTCTGGAACTGAGTAATTTCTTTCTTGGTTCTTCATAGGACCCTTTGGTATTCAAATGCCAGTTACACTGATTTGTAATACGTTTGTGTGTACCCGTGTCTCTCTCTTGGAATCTTGGAGGCTGGGTGTTATCTCATTGATTTCAGATCTCCAGATCTAGCGCGGAGATGCTAACTGCTGTGGAATCCCTGCTTTTGATGATGTGATTGCCAAAACACCTGTCTCTACAAGAGCCCTGTGTTTGCTCTTCCCCTGATTTTATCATGGATCACAGACATGCAGCTCTAGTGCAGAAAAAGGCATTGGGTGTTCTGTATAGATACTGAAGGCCTAAGAGGCAGATAAAGGGGCTGAGTCTAGGGTGGCTTGTGTATGGGGCCACATGAACTTGGAGGACACAGTGGCTGGGGCCCTAAAGCCATATACTCCATGCTTTTGGTTCATGCCCCTTGATTATTAAATATTTAAAAACACATACCCTTGTGTATGCATTTGTTTACCTGTAGATTGCATATATGAAGTTCAAAACTCATGTAATTTATATATTATAATGTGCATTAAGAAGAGGTTGAAAAAGAAGGACGACTATTCTCAAAGTAGATTGTAGAGATAGTTGCATAACTCAGAAAATTCACTAAATATTATTGATTCAATTACATACTTAAAATGGGTGACTTTTCTGTTATGTAAATTATGCCTTCATAAAGAAGTTTAAGAAAGGAGGGATGAGGTGGAGATGGGATTAGCAGTATATAAACATCTTAAAACATATTATAAATATAAAAACCCCTTTTATTCTCATCCGATGTATTGAGAACTAAATACTATTGTTACTAAGAGCAATGTGATTAAACAGAATCCTTAACATTTTTAATCACTTAATTGTTTTATTGAAAAGCTCGTTTTAGGAGTCTAAGTACCACTCTTATTACTTTCACCTGTGCTTAATTATCAGCATTCTCTTTAGCCCATAGTTTCTTCGCAAGGATCTTTTTCAGTAAAACTTGATAACATCTTTAGATGTCTTCAGCCAGTTGTGTGGGTGCGTGCACATGCGCTTATACACACACACACACACACACACACACACACACACACACACACACATAAGTTTCTCAGTTTGCAGCACAGGGATCCTGAGAACCTGTGGCCTGTGATCTCTGTACTGTGAAATTTCCATTTTCCCCTCAGAGCAGCTCAAAATCGCTTGTGATTGGCTGATATATGGATTAGGTGTGGGGGCCACATTCTCTTCCCTTTCCTGACTTTATTAGCACCTTTCACTAGGGGAATTGCATGTGTATACTTTTTGGTTTGTTTGTATTTTTATTATTATAATTTCTTATCTGTCTCCTCCTGCAGGATGCACACTTCCGGAGTTCACGGACTTTGTTTTGTTCATTGTGGCGTTGCCAGCACTTTGATCCATTCTTGGCACAAATTCGTGGCTCAGTAAATGTTGTCAAATGAGTGAATTAACCCATATATTAAAGTTTAGCAATGGTTAATTCTTCTCAGTTTAAAAATAAAGATAACTATACATAGAAGTTCTGTTACTTAATTCCTGCCCACGCTGAGATACGTACACTCAACTTTGGAGACCACTGCCTGTGGTTGTGTGGAATGTGAGGAGCAGAAGAGGAGGTGAGAGGTAGGGAGGGAAGCAGCACAGGCACGGGGCCAGTAAGAAATATCCTGTATTGAGAGATCAGACTCTCTCTTCTGACATCTGGCATTTCGGTCAGACCCACCTTACCAGTATTAACTTGAAGGGAAGGAGTGAAAGAGCTAAATCAGAAAATGCAATAGGTAAATGCAATTCCTCATTTAGAACAATGTAAGGCATTCTTGAAGTACAGTGCAAAAGGGGCTGCTGATGGTGTTTGAGGGATTTGTAAGATTGGAAGAGTGACATTGTGACATACGACTCTCCACAGTGGCAGGACTGGCAAGGACCAGAAAGTACTCGGGTGAATTGCATCATTTCGGTTTGTTTTAAAGAACTGCCTTGTAGTGTGGTTAAAATCCAGTTGGTTCAGTTTTGTTTTGTTTTTTTTTATGATTAGTTTTATTGAGGTGTAATATACATAGACTAAAATTTGCCCTTTGGAGGTAAATAGTTGTCTGAGTTTAAGAGAAACAGTCATGCAACCACCACCACAAACATGGTATAGACTGTTTCTTATCACCCCTAAAGTTCCCTTGTCCTCTTGTAGTTAATCCCCTCCTTTTCCCCAGCCACCACTGATCTTGTTTCTGTCCACATAGGTTTCCCTTTTCCAGAAGGTCATAAAAGATGGTATCATACAGTATATAGCCTTTTGTGTTTAGCTTCTTTCACTTAACATAATGCTTTTATGTTGATATCTGTGTTGTTTTGTATATTAAAAGTTCCTTCCTGGGCTTCCCTAGTGACGCAGTGGTTGAGAGTCTGCCTGCCGATGTAGGGGACACGGGTTCGAGCCCCGGTCCGGGAAGATCCCACATGCCGTGGAGCGGCTGGGCCCATGAGCCATGGCTGCTGTGCCTGCGCATCCGGAGCCTGTGCTCCGCAACGGGAGAGGCCACAACAGTGAGAGGCCCACGTACTGCAAAAAAAAAAAAAAAAGTTCCTTCCTTTTTATTGCTGAGTAGTGTTCCATTGTATGGATGTACCATATCTTTAAAATCCATTCACTAGTTCATGGAGAGTTGGGTTGTGTTAAGTTTTTGATAATTCTGAAAACAATTTCCATAAACTCATGTACAGGTCATTGTATGGACATCTGTTTCAATTTCTGTTGAGTGAATACCTATAAGTGAGATTGTTGGGCCATGTGGTAGGTGTATGTTTAATTGTATAGGAAACTATCAAACTGTTTTCCTAAGTGTTTGTACCAGTTTGCATTCCTATCAGCAACACAGGAAAGCTCCAGTTGCTCAGCATCCTCGCCAGCACTTTGTGTTGTCCATTTTTTGCATTTGCTTGTTTGTTTGTTTGTTTTGGGTTGTTCTAGAAGATAGTTGGTTTACTTTTGAGTGTGATAGTATGGGCATGGTCTTACATTCATTTTTCTCTTTATAATTCTTTAATTTGTTGTTATCACTTCTCTTTTTCTTGAGGAAGTCTTCCACCTTGCTTTTCCCCTTCACTGCCTTCGTTTGTATAGACTGTAGGATTAACACCTCATTAAATACTGTCCCAATTCTATTTCTGCATATTTGTAGTATGAATTACACACTACTTTGGTCCCTGCTGAATTCTGGTAGATCATGAACTTCTTGTGGGCAGGTTTCTTGCCACTCGGATAAGAACCAACAGGCACTCAGGTAACACTCTATGTTGATTGAGTTGTAGGGGATAAGAAAGAGTAGAGTCAGTCTTGAAAAAAAATATTATTTTAAAAAGACTCTAATTTATAATCTTTTGGTATGTAAGGTATTCTGGGTAGTTTTTTTAGGACTTAAAGAAAAGCATATTTGCCAGCTTTTCAGTTCTGAATTGGGGATCAATTGGCAGAACCCTGTTATTGATATTATTGTTTAAGCTATTAGTATAAGGACTTTTTAATTGCTTATTAAATTAATTACATCACTATGTGTTCTTCTTTTAGTTCGTCACTTCTGAATTGCCCATTGAAATGCCTCCTGTCGAAGCAGTTAGGCGTGGTTGGGCTTGGTTTCAAATTCTGCCAATTTTCAAACTCTCTTCAAATTCAATTGTAAGCATAATTAATGTTTTAGACAGATAATAATATAGATTTATCCCTACAACTTTGGTTATCTTGGGTCATATCATTTCAGTGATCGCATTATAAAGATTTGGGCTTGGTTTCAAGTTCTGCCAATGTTCAAGCTCTCATCAAATTCCATTGGAAGCATAATTAATACCTCAGACAGATAATAATACAGATTTATCCCTATAACTTTGAGTGTCTTGGGTCAAATCTTTTCAGTGACTGCTTTTTAAAGACTTATTGAAAACTGATGTCTCAGTATTAATTTTTGGTGTTTCTTATATAAGTACTCTCAAGTGGATATAGCAACTTTGATAAGGATTGAATTTATCAGGCTCACATGTGTATGATCATGCATTGCTGTGGACAATTTCCTAGTATTTCGTGTTATTTCTCTAGGCACATTTTCATATATATAGTTCCAAAGAGAATCTCACCTGAGTGTTTTCCAAAGAGCCCATTTTACTCCCAAGCCCACAGGCACATTTTTATTATTCCAAGGACTTGAAGGCTCAACTCTCAATATTCTGAAGAATATTATGTTATTCTCTGTCCCGGACATTTGTATTCCAACTCTGATATTTAACAGTGCTGTTTCAGAGTTTTAAATAAGAGCGGAGGAATGCCCAAAACAAATGGTTTCAACAGAGAAGACGGTTCAACTTTAAAGTGTTTTACTAATGCATCCCTTTTTCTTACAAATTTTGTTCCAATCACCCGCTTTCTGCTAGCAGGGTAAAACAAGGGAGGGTGGGCAGGGACTGTACTAGTGGTTCCAGCTAGTGGGGGTAGTGTGCCTGTTGAGCGCTTCTGAAAATATGTATGATGTTTCTGATTGTCAGAAGGATGAGGGGACATTGCTGGCATTTGAAGGTGAGGTATGGCATTGATAAATAAATTGCTATCCTACAATGTGTAGGATTGTGCTCCAAATGCTAGTAATATGCCCCCTGCCACTGAGCAGTGCTGAGCTAGATGAACCTGTGTTTCAGTTCCCAGCACTGTGGACCTGAACAAGTTGCATTTTCCTCACCTGTAAAGTTGGAGTAAAAGTGCATATTGTATAAGATCATTGTGAACATCACTGATGATGGAAGTAAAGCAGTGAACACAGGACCAGATACATAGTAGGAAGTAGCAAGGCATCATTGTCACGAGTGGCTTTCCAGCCTACTCAGTGTAAAACCCAGGATCCTGGCAGTGACCTACAAGGACTTGGCCTGATCTGACCTACTCCCCTCTGAACTCATCTCCTGCAGTTCTCCTTCCTGCCTCTGCTCCAGTCACACGCTGGCCTTCTGTCTGTTTCTCCATCTCCTTGAGAGATCAGCCTGTCTCTGGACCTTCTGCATTTGTTCTTTCTTCTGTGTGGAAGGCTCTTCCTCTACATGCATCCACTTGGCGCTCCTCCCTCACTTCCTTCCTTTTGTTCTCTGCTCACTTTATCTGAAGGAGGCTTTCCTGATATAAGATATAAAAAATGGCAGCCTGGCTCTCAGCAGCCACCCCTTCCCTTCAGCTCTTGTTCTTTCCCTTACCATCACCCAACATACCGAATATTTTTTTGCTCATTGTCTATCTCTTTCAAGTAGAACATTTTTTTTCAGGACTTTCTTGATGTGGACCATTTTTTATAAAGTCTTTACTGAATTTGTTACAGTATTGCTTCTGTTTTCTGTTTTGGTTTTTTGGCTGCGAGGCATGTGGGATCTTAGCTCCCTGACCAGGGATCGAACCTGCACCCCCTGCATTGGAAGGTGAAGTCTTAACCACTGGACCACCAGGGAAGTCCCTAGGGCATACATTTCATGAAAGCAAGGACTCTTGTTTTGTTCACTGATGAATCCCCAATTTAATATCCCCTAGTACATAGGTGCCAATAAATGATTATTGAATGAATGACTTATTAAAAATAACAAAGGAGAAGTTATGATTGGCTTGTGTACATATCCTGTGTGTGTGAGAGAGTGACTGTGTGTGTGTGTGTGTGTGTGTGTGTGTGTGTGTGTAATAAAGTTATACTTTCTAGCAAATAGTTTCTAATCCAGATGATGGAATTAATCATTTATGGGAATCTCTCCATCTAAACAATTTTGAGAAACATTGAAAAAGATAACAGACACCAGGTTGTCTAAGAATCGAATTTCTCTACTCTCTACTCATTCAACTCTGTGATTCTTCCTTCACTTTTAATTGAGTAAAGCATGATCCTTTTATTTTTATAAGAGACTGCTTTAAGGGAATAATGATGTGATTATCTTGGAGTACGTGTTTTGAAATTGGTTGCAAAATTTCTAGAGGTCATCAATAATATTATCCATAGCATATTAGAATGATTGAGTTTTCTTATCTGCTTGGAGGAAGTATAATTGTTCTCTGGCTAGATGATAGATATTTGCTGCTTCTGTTGATATAGACATGGACTTGGGAAATGCTTTTAAGGGTTACGTTATTAAAAAAAAAATAAACCACTGGCTTTATGTTTTGGGATTAGGGGAATGATAAACTGTGCAAGATGCTTATTTAGAAGATAGGTATTTGCATGTAAAATTTCCTTCTTGCCATTGATAGGTCCAAATATTTCTCTGATAGGTTTTGTGAAAATATGAATTACCTTCTCTTATACCCAGTGTGTATTGTTAAAACTCATGAAATTATTTGTTGGATAGTGCTTGATTTTCAAAACTGGGGTCTATAGCTGCATGACAGATAATAAATACTCTGATAAGGGAATCAAGGAAGAGAGTGTGTGTGTGTGTGTTGGCAAGTGGTGGGGAGCAATTCAGTCAGCAAGTAAATATTCATTGAGTGCCGTAGCCAGAGAAACGTGTACCTTTAGCATGAGTATTACATTGATTTACCTCTAGGTATGATCAAGTCTCTCAACTTGACCTATACCACTCTTCCCCTTCAGCCCAATTTTTTGAAAATCAGTTAATCTGTTGCCTCCTTTTCTTCCTTTCCCACTTCCTTCTGAACCTTCCCCCTCCTGCTACCAACACATGTCACACGAAAATTACCAGTAATCTCTTTTGTACCACATGGATGCTTTTAGGACTGATATTAACTTGCCTGCAAGCAGCACTTGATGCTCTTAACCACTTCCTCTATAACACATTCTTCCTTTGTCTTCTCTGTTTCGGGTTCTATTTGTCATAAGGTAACGCCACACTATTTGTTTCCTCTCTGGCTATGTCATTTTAGTCTCCTTTGCAAGCTTATCCTGCTCTAACAGATTAAGTGCTGGAGTTGCTTAAGGCTCATTCCATTTTTCCATTCTGTACTCTTCTTGTCAATCTTATCCACTGCTATGCTCCCAATTGTCATCAGAACATCAATCTGCAAAGTCTGTCTCTAGACCTGACCTCTCTCTTAGCTCCACAATCCTGTGCCCAGATGACAACTTGGCTTCTCCAGCTGAACTTCTCAAACACAAAGAAGCCAAGACTGAGCTCCGGATTTCCCTTCAAAATCTGGACTTTTGAGTGAATGGCTCTAGTACACTTTAATTGGGCTGGACTCAATCCCGACATCTCCTCTTTCTTATCCCCTTTATTGAGTCCTGTCAACTCAACATCATTACGGTTTCTCAACACCTGCCCGCTTTTCTCTATTAATAGAACAAGAAGACAAAAAAATGAGAAGACAGCTCTAAACAACACAAACAGCTTCAACTGATTGACATATATAGAACCCGGAACTGCAGAACTGACTGTAAGCCGGGCCATAAAGAAAGCCCTCAATTGTAGAGGAATGAAAACATCAGGATTTTCTTTCTGATTTAATCATTAGGAATTAAGCTTAGAAATCAATAACATAAAGATAACTAGACAATCTCATTTTTTAAAGAAATTAAGCACTGTAACTTTAGAAAAAACTATGTATCATAGAAGAACTTAATATAGAAATTAGGAAGTATTTTGCATTAAATGGTAATGATAATTTGACATAATACTCATGGGATGCAGCTAACTCAGTGCTTAAAGGTAACTTTATAACAAATGCTTAAATAAGAGTACAGTCTGAAAATCAGTATCTAATTTTCCATACCAAGAATTTAAATGAAGAAAAGAAACTTAAACCCAGAGGGTATAGGAAGAAGGAAAGAGTAAAATTAAGAACAGAAATCAATAAATCAATAAAGGAAAAGTTAGTTTTAGAAAGATTAAAAAACTAATAAGACCCTTGTAAGACTGATCAAGAAAATAAGAGATAAAGCATATTACCAGTAGACTATTACATATTGAGTTGGAAACCCTGGTCAGTGCAGGATGGAAAAATAGTTATTTTAGGAAAGATGAATCAAAATTTTCATCATTTGAAACTAATTTAGTGGCTTAAACTGAAAACCAGAATTAATTATAATTTACAGACACATTATTAGAGTTAATAAATGACCTCAACAAGGTGGTTGGAATTAGAATCCATTTATAACAATATAAAACAATATAAAAACAATTGACTTAATTTTCTATATACAGCAGCTCATAATGAAAATATAATAAAAATGTCAATAACTTCAAAACTATGAGTTACCTAGCAATTGATTTAGCAAGATACAGGCAAGATGCTTATTATGAAAGTTTAAACAATGTAACTGATGATTACTAAAGACTGTTTAAAGTTGTATAGATACCACATGATTCAGTGATCTTGCTCCCTGGTATTTACCTAAATGAGTTAAATACTTATGTCTGTGCAAAAACCTCACAGAGATGTTTATAGCCATAATTGCCAAAAATTGGAAGCAACCAAGATGTTCTTCAATAGTTGAGTGGACAAAGAAACTGTGGTATATCCACACAATGGAATATTATTCAGCAATAAAAATAAATGATCTGTCTATCAAGCCACAAAAGGCATGGAGGAAAATTAAATGCAGAAGTGCAAGAAGCAAGTCTGGCAGTATGGTACTGGCACAGAAACAGAAATATAGATCAATGGAACAGGATAGAAAGCCCAGAGATAAACCCACACACATATAGTCACCTTATCTTTGATAAAGGAGGCAAGAATATACAGTGGAGAAAAGACAGCCCCTTCAATAAGTGGTGCTGGGAAAACTGGACAGCTACATGTAAAAGAATGAAATTAGAACACTCCCTAATACCATACACAAAAATAAACTCAAAATGGATTAAAGACCTAAATGTAAGGCCAGACACTATAAAACTCTTAGAGGAAAACATAAAAAGAACACTCTTTGAAATAAACCACAGCAAGATCGTTTTTGACCCACCTCCTAGAGAAATGGAAATAAAAACAAAAATAAGCAAATGGGACCTAATGAAGCTTAAAATCTTTTGCACAGCAAAGGAAACCATAAACAAGACGAAAAGACAACCCTCAGAATGGGAGAAAATCATTGCAAATGAAGCAATGGACAAAGGATTAATCTCCAAAATATATAAGCAGTTCATGCAGCTCAATATCCAAAAAACAAACAACCCAATCCAAAAATGGGCAGAAGACCTAAACAGACATTTCTCCAAAGAAGACATAGAGATGGCCAAGAAGCACATGAAAAGCTGCTCAACATCGCCAATTATTAGAGAAATGCAAATCAAAACTACACTGAGATATCATCTCACACCAGTTAGAATGGCCATCATCAAAAAATCTACAAACAATAAATGCAGGAGAGGGTGTGGAGAAAAGGGAACCCTCTTGCACTGTTGGTGGGAATGTAAATTGATACAGCCACTATGGAGAATAGTATGGAGGTTCCGTAAAAAATTAAAAACAGAACTACCATACGAACCAGCAATCCCACTACTGGACATATACCCTGAGAAAACCATAATTCAAAAAGAGTCATGTACCACAATGTTCATTGCAGCTCTGTTTACAATAGCCAGGACATGGAAGCAACCTAAGTGTCCACCAATAGATGAATGGATAAAGAAGATGTGGCACATATATACAATGGAGTATTTACTCAGCCATAAAAAGAAATGAAATTGAGTTATTTGTAATGAGGTGGATAGACCTAGAGTTTGTCATACAGAGTGAAGTAATTCAGAAAGAGAAAAACATATACTGTATGCTAACACATATATATGGAATCTAAGGAAAAAGAAATGGTCATGAAGAACCTAGGGGCAAGATGGGAATAAAGACGCAGACCTACTAGAGAATGGACTTGAGGATATGGGGAAGGGGAAGGGTAAGCTGTGACAAAGTGAGAGAGTGGCATGGACATATATACACTACCAAATGTAAAATAGATAGCTAGTGGGAAGCAGCCGCATAGCACAGGGAGATAGCTCGGTTCTTTGTGACCACCTAGAGGGGTGGGATAGGGAGGGTGGGAGGGAGGGAGACGCAAGAGGGAAGAGATATGGGGATATATGTATATGTGTAACTGATTCACTTTGTTATAAAGCAGAAACTAACACACCATTGAAAAGCAATTATACTCCAATAAAGATGTTAAAAAAAATAAATAAGTAAACATAAAAAAACAAATCACACTGAAAAAAAAAAAAGAAGCCAGTCTGAGAAGGCTATGTAAAGTGTGTTTCCAACTATATGACATTCTGGAAAAGACAAAGCTAGGGATAATGAAAAGATCAATGATTGCCAGGGTTGGGGAAGAGAGGGGAGGGAAGAATGGGTAGGTGGAACACAGGGGATTTTTAGAACAGTTGAGACAATTCTGTATGATAGTGTGATGGCAGGCACATGACATTATACATTTGTCCAAGCTCATAGAACTGTACAACACAAAAGTGAATGCTAAGGTAAATTATGGACTTTAGTTAATAATAATGTATCAATAATGGTTTGTCCACTGTAACCACATTAATGGTAGATCTTAACAATTGGGGATACTGTGTATAGGGAGGAAGAGGAGATAAGAGGGAACTCTGTACTTTTGCAGTTACTCTGTATACTAAAATTGCTCTAAAGATTAAAGTCTATTACAAAAAAAAAGATATATAGAAAGTAACCATATTCATGGCTAGGAAGAGAATGATATCATGAAGCTGTTCTTAGATCCGTTTGTAAAAAAATTGCCAATCAAAATCTCCACTGTTTTTATTTGGAGGTGGGGATATTAGACAAATGGATTCTAAAATTTGCATGGAAGAACAAAGAAGAAAAGAAATTGATCTGAAGGACTACAACAAGGTGGGGGGCTTACCCAAATAGATATCAAGACTTACTACAAACCTATAGGAATTAATTATTATGAGATATTGACACAGATATAGATAAACAGGTAGAGACCTTATTTATGGAAATTATATACCTGATAGAGATGGACTTGTAGGGTCACTGGGAGTTAGGATAGGTCTTTTCAATAAAAGATGCTTTGAAGTTTGATTATCCATATGGTTAAAAAATAAAATATCATCCCCACCTTAAACCATAAGCAAACAATTCAGGATAAAGATTGTGAAAAGCAAAACTTTAGAGCTTTTCCAAGAAGTTATATGAGAATGTATGTGTTACCTTGAGGGTTTTAAAACCATAACCCGTAGATATATGCCACACACAAAAACACAAGCTGCAAAGAAAAGTATTTATAAATTCAGCTCACCAAGTTTTTTTATACATGTGAATCTTGGTACCATAATAATAAAGTTTCTTTTTCATTTAAAAAGGCTAGATATTGGGTGAAAAGTTTTGTAACAAAAGATACTAAGAAAGCATTATTATTAGAATGTTTAAAGTACCATTTCAAATAAATAAGAAAAACTCCAAAGCTATCATCCTAAGAGAATAATGGATCCCCTTTCACAATTTCAGATTGGCAAATGGTAAAAAATCTTGCAATACTAGGTGCAGGCAAAGATGTTGCACAATAGGAAATTATTGGCTGACGTTGGATGTATTAATTAATATACCTACTTTGAAGAGCAATTTGGCAATACCTCATGAGTCAACTTTAGGATCCATATAACCTGCAAACCAACAATTCAACTCTGAGATATGGTCTTTCTCATTGGGACCTTACTGGTAATTTGGGCAGGGTAAGCCTCTCTTCTGGGCTATCATTCATATCCCACTGTGTGTGAGTTATGGCCCCTATACCATGGTCATTCAAACATCCAAACATTCTTCAAACATTTCTAATCACTTGTAGTGGGGCAGTCCATGGCTGATTGAAAACTCTGGGAGAAATTGACTTATGCATCAGAAGACACATCTAAGAATCTTCTTTAAAGCTTTGTGTAACTCTGTACTTGTAAAATATAGTAAGCATCTTAAGTATCCATCTGCAGGGAAATTAAATACAATGTAGCATCTTCTGACAATGAAAATAGGATATGACTGTTAAAATGAAGTTAATAAAGCTACATTTATCATTGTGGATAAAATTCTTGAAGGAGATGTTGATTTAAAAGCATGGCTTGGACTTCCGTGGTGGCACAGTGGTTAAGAATCTGCCTACCAATGCAGGGGACACAGGTTCGAGCACTGGTCCAGGAAGATCCCACATGCCGCAGAGCAACTAAGCCCGTGCGCCACAACTACTGAGCCTGCACTCTAGAGCCCGTGAGCCACAACTGCTGAGCCTGTGTGCTGCAGCTACTTAAGCCCGTGTACCTAGAGCCTGTGCTCTGCAACAAAGAGAAGCCACCATGAGAAGCCTGCGCACTGCAACGAAGAGTAGCCCCTGCTCACCACAACTAGAGAAAGCCCTCTTGCAGCAGTGAAGATCCAATGCAGCCAAAAAATAAACAAATAAATAAATTTATTAAAAAAATGTAATAAAAGCATAGCTCAAGGATGTATTATACAACATGGAGAATATAGCCAATATTTTGTAATAACTGTAAATGGAAAGTAAACTTCAAAAATTGTATGAAATATTTTAAAAATTTAAAAAAAGAGTAGAAGAAGGTTATTGTTTCCCTCAGGTACCTCTGAGTTGACATGATAAAATAATTATGCATTACTGTAAAAAAAAATAAGAGCATGGGGTAATATACCACTTATATAAATCTCACAATAAATAAAGTTTATAATTATGAAAAAATAGTATGGTATTATATATCCCTGAATAACATCTTACAAAATAACTGCATGTGATAAATATAATTTTAGAATAGTGGTTACTTCTGTCAGGGCATGATGGGAAAGTCAGAAAGAAGCACACAGGAAATGTAATTGCCGTTAAGTTTTCATTATACCAGTACCTGTGTGTTATAAAATTTTCTATATATATTCATAGGGCTAATTTTTTTTTAGAAAGTAGCCAAAGAAAACTAAGTGTAATAAAATAACAAGAGTGGAAGTAGGAATACATAACCAAGGCTGAGAAAGTTTGAGTGGAGTTACTAGGTCCAGAGATCTAAAAATGATTATAAACTAAGGTATATAAGCAATGTCAGGGTGAAATCAATAAAACAGTAAATAAATAGACCAATCAATGAAATAAACTCTTTAGATCAAGAAAAGTCAGGAAAGATTAGAGAAGACCTCACTGTAGGAGTTATAATGTTAAAACCCACTTATTTAGTATTTATTTAACGTTTGCAGAGAGGTTTGATGGATATGATCTCACTGGATCCTAACAAAGAACATGGCAATAAAACAAGAGACATCAAATGAGGAGGGACTGGTGCTTGACATGGTGGTGAGCTACTTCTTAGCTTATTAAAATGACTTGGGGGCTTCCCTGGTGGCGCAGTGCTTGAGAGTCCGCCTGCCGATGCAGGAGACGCGGGTTCGTGCCCCGTTTCGGGAAGATCCCACATGCCGCGGAGCGGCTGGGCCCGTGAGCCATGGCCGCTGAGCCTGCGCGTCCGGAGCCTGTGCTCCGCAAATGGGAGAGGCCACAACAGTGAGAGGCCCGCATAACGCAAGAAAAAAAAAAAAAAAAAAATGACTTAATTTCTCTAACTGCAATTAAAGTGAAAAAGAGTGCTGAAGAAATTTACATTTATGAAATCTGAGAGTCAGTGTTCATACTGACTATAGAGAATTCTATAGCTTCCAGAAATGATGAGTACCTAGTAATCATTGTATCCTTCTCTCCCCTCTCTCTCCCACTTCTCATGGGATAAAGATAAATCCCCAAATTACAGAATGTTACTTAGGCCATCCATCCCTGCCAGAACTCTAGACAGAGATACTTTGATTAAAGAGAGATGGTAGAAACCCTTGGAAGGACCAAGGCCTGCATGGTCTCTGTGTCCCCTGTTAACACTGAGTTGTCTTTCAGGAGGTTCAACACCAAACTGGCCCAGCTTTTTCTGCCAGAGCACCACGTGGCCCCTGAAGTTGAATTATTCCTTCTTAGCTGTTGTGTTTCTGGTTCCACTTGAATGTTTCTGGATGGGCAGACACCACTCACAGTTAAGCCTGGCCCATAGAATACCACTGATTTAATTGACCATTTCTCATCTCACTTCCTTCTTACCCTCCTTGCAGACCCATCTGTTTATTGTTAAGTTGAGCTGCCTGTTTTTTCTTGCTTATATTAAAAAAATTTAATGCTATAATGAGATTTCACTTATTCTTCTTAGTCTTTTTTTTTTAAAGATCTGGTCTGTTTTCTTTTAGTTACTCTTACTAAGGAATGAATCAGAATCATTTAGAATATTTCATTTCTTACAAATCTGTCCATTTTGGCAACTTATGTTAAAGCATTGATGTTCTTAATAACATTTCTCAGTCAGGGATTCCTAAGACTGCCCCCGGGTCAGGTGTCTCTCTAGAAGGACTCAGCATTTTGTCATACTCTTAGCTATGATTTCCTGTAGGG
>NW_006790302.1:375951-390457 GCF_000442215.2 Lipotes vexillifer
GAAAGGGTACACAGCAAAATCAATGAAGAGAAAAGTGCATAGGAGGGTCTGGAGGAAACCGAATGTAAGCTTCCTAGAGTCCTCTCCCAGTAGAGTCACTTAGGACAGGCTTGATTCCTCTAGTGGGGAGGTGTGACGGCACCTGTGAAATGTTTTCTACCAGGGAAGCTCATTAGAGAGATTTCTGAAGTAGATTTGTGCTGGGAACTGGTCATATAGGCCCCCTCTGCCTAGTGTGTATTTCATTTCTAGACTCCTAGAAGGGAAGCGGGTGTTTAGCATAAGACAAATTGTTTGCATACATGGTTTAGGAACAATGAGCTGCTCTTGTCACTTAGTTTGGTGGGGGAAACCTTCCAACTCCAAGTTCCTTCCAGATGCCAGCCAAGGAATAACCTTGCACACAGGCCTTTTAAAAGCTAGCTACTTATGCTTTTCTGTGCAATTTCTTTATTCTTTTGGAATGGAATGTTAACTCAGGGCTCATTTAAAAATCATGTATACCTTTTATTAAACTCATTCTGGTCATTTCAGGGTAAGATGGTAACTGTGGATATGCTGTCAGAGATGGAATTAAAGTGAAGGTACATGTATCTGATGCTTCAGAAACCCTAGCCCCTTCCTCTCCTTTCCTCTAATCCTCTCCAAGCGCAGCCTATGAATTAGGAGTGATTGATAAAGAGGTAAGAAATTCTGAGGTTTCTTTTTTTCTGTAGATGAGATTTTTTAAGAGACCAGTAGTGTGGCCAGGTATGGCATTAACCAGAGGAGACAGAACCTACTTCTCTATTAATACATTTTGTTTCTTTCCAAGAACATATGTAGTGGGACTGAAAAATGCATCTAGTCCTTTTGGTTGATCCTAATTTTGGAGGGATTTCTGTCTCCATGATATATTTTTTTAATAGATGTCTGGTATATGGAATGATCTCCCTTCTCTCAATTGGCTCACAAATTTAGTAACAAGTTGGATGATAGATTGGGAGGCTGTATTTTAGAAGAAAAAAAACAAATTGACTATAAAAGCAGAGAATCGTCTGTCCTTTATATGGAACTGATCTCGAGAGACCTTTCCCTAATGATAGTCTCCTTTAGATAAGGGTGTGGGGGGGATTATTTCTGCTACAAGCACAATTAAATATACCCAGGTGTACAGACTCTTACTCTGTTCTATCAGAATACTGAATAATCCTTCTTTAGAATTTTATTTGCCTTTGTCTTTTCCCATAAGATAAGCTTACACCATCAGATTTTCACTTTCATTGAATTTAGTTTAGATATTTCCCCCCCTATTTTAAGAGAATGTGGTAGGAAATTTTCTTTCTACTGGTAAGAGAAAAGATATTGTGGTTAACTAAAAAGATGTCTCAGTAATGACACATTGTGACTCATAATAACTACCTGCTGCTTTGTCATTGGAATTGATATTTAGATTGTGAAAACAAACCCTTTTCATCACATTTACACTAAAGGAGAGCTTTGAGAAGCACAATTTGAGTTAATGTTACTGAATAGCTCTGATACATGTAATGATAACTTATGCTGTTGTCATTCTCAGAACCTCTTTCCTTTCTTGAGTTTCTCATTCAGATAGGGGTTGTGGTCCAGGTTCAATCAGAAACTTTTGAGCTGAAATTTAAAAGGTTTGTTCTTTTTCCATTTGGCCAGTTGCTACCAGCCAGCTGGGGAGGATGTCTGGGTTAAAACCATAATAAATGAAGCTTCCATTAGTCTCCTTGGCTTGGGGCTGTTTCCTGTAAAGACCTTGTCCTGCCTTTAGTAGTTTGAAGAAAGAGAATACTTATTTTCGTTCAATAAATGAAAGCTGAAATTTAACAGGTAGGGTAGCATAGGTATGTTGTTTTACGAAGAGGTTCTACTTCTAGTGCTGATGGTTTGCAGAGCGGGTTATATTTTAACTTGTGGCCCTTTAGGTGTTTATGACAATAACCTATGAATCTTTGTCACTGTAGAAAATGGAACAGATATGTTTGTTTTTTTTTTTTTTTGCGGTACGTGGGCCTCTCACTGTTGTGGCCTCTCCCGTTGCGGAACACAGGCTCTGGATGCGCAGGCTCAGCAGCCATGGCTCACAGGCCCAGCCACTCCACGGCATGTGGGATCCTCACGGGCCCAGCCGCTCCACGGCATGTGGGATCCTCCCAGACCGGGGCACGAACCCGCGTCCCCTGCATCGGCAGGCGGACTCTCAACCACTGCGCCACCAGGGAAGCCCCAGATATGTTTGTTTTTAAGTATCCTTTGAGATGAAGAAAACTCAGTATATTTTAATACTTAGTTGGATTTACCTCACTGTCATTTTCTTCAAACCTTAGATTTGTAAGTTGCCTTTATTCTGAAGAATGCATTGTGAATTGGAGGGATGATGTTTTCAAGCATCAAAGAGACCACAGTCTAACAGTGTCTTAGCTTTATGTACACCCTTAAGGTTACGTTTTATTTCCTGGGCACATGTCTTTTGTGTTTATATGTTTGCAGTTCTGTACACTTGGCATTGCACACTTGAGGAAATTGGTTAAAATGCTTTTGCAAAACTTACTAAAAGAATTCTGGTTCCAGGTAAAATTGAATAAAACCACTCCAACCTTTTTTCCCCCAATGAATACAAACATGAAACTGGATAAAATGCCAGTTGAAGCTACTTGAGTTCTCTGAAAAGTAAATATCAGCATGTAGACTAAGGAAGAATACTAGAATGAAATACCACTGAACTAGATATGGGCTTACAGTTTCTTTCTCTGCTAATCCCACAGCTCGAATTCAATGCAGTCCAAAATCCTGAAGTCAGTATTGGAACACAGATGGAAATCCAGGAGACACTTCTAGTTCTGGCTCAAGGAGTAGAAAAGGGAAGCCCTAAAGCTCTGAGAGAAGGGAGAATACTCCCATCTTTTTTGTCTCCTGTTTCTTGATTTTGTCATGCCCCAGTTCCCTGGCAGTCTTGTGGCAGAGGCAGTAGCAGCAGAAACAGCTGGCAGTGGGAAACTGCAGGAGCCAGTGAGTTAAGGGAACATCCTGTCTATCTGGTAAAGCCATAGTTATGAAAGGCAGGGCTAAACCATTGCTTGTTTCCCACACCCCCACCCCCTCTCGATCCTCCTGCTACTCTGGTGCAGTCATAGAAGTGGGTTGTTGCTGATATGAGGAGTGACAAGGGATGTTCCAGGGTACCAGAAGGTATCAGCGGAGACAGGTGAGAAGTAGGGGCTTTGGAAATAAACCCATGAACCTGTGAACGCCTAGACTCACTATAATCTGCAAATGCTTGGATCTCATCCTTATTAGCATACCAAGGGCTTTGAGGATGGAATTAATGAATAGAATGTCACCCGAGTCCCAGACTGATCTCTACATGGTGCACACCCAGTGTAAATCTGAATGGCCCTGCATAGCTTTTGAAAATGGAACTGATATTGAAACTACAGCCCATAGAGGTGGGTTGGAATTAGTGGCCAGAAGCTAACCAAATCAAGTGCCTGATAAAAAAATATCAACATTCACCATAGATTTAAACAAGGCACATTCCATATGGGCGTATGAAGTACTACAAAGATCTCAGATCACATGAGAAAAGACAACAGATGACAAAGAAAAGATGACTTTAAAGCAACTATTGTAAAAGTGCTCAAATGAATCATCTTAAATCCTGAAATAAAAGTTAAAATAGGAAGTAATCAGTAAAGAAATAGGAAATATGAAGTAAACCAAATGGAAATTTTAGAATTAAAAAATACAGTAGCCTCTCTACCCTGCACCCCCCACACCAAAAAGGAAAAAAACCCTCGCTCTATGGATTCAGTGACAGAATGGAGGTGACAGAGGAAAGAATCAGCAAACTTGAAAATAAGTCAGTAGAAATTATCCGTTGTTGATAAAGGAGAGGAAAAATATTGAAGAGACCCTTGAACTGTTGGAGAATAACAAAAAGGCATAATGTTTGTATGATTGGAGGCTCAGAAGGAAAGAAGAGTGTGTTGCTAAAAAACATTCCAAGAAATAATAATAGCTGAAAACTTTCCAAGGTTGGCAAGAGAGATGAACCTATAAATTCCAGAAGCTAAGCTAATCCCAGACAAGATAAATCCAAAGAAATATACACTCAGGAAATGGGAAATAAAACAAAATCTTCTCTTCTTGAATTATTAAAAAAGTGGTTCATCATTTAAATCAAAGTAAAACATTGTCTGATGGGAATTTTCAATGTATTTAGATGTAATATGTAAGAACTTTATAAAAGAAAGATGACGAGGAAACCTATATGGTGGTATGGAAGGCAGAATAATCTCCCCCTGTCCCCACCCCCCGCCCAGTATCTACATTCTAATCCCCAAGTCCTGTGAATGAATATGTTACAATAAATGGCAAAAAGAATGATGTGGGGGGAGACCTTCAAGATGGCGGAGGAGTAAGACGTGGAGATCACCTTCCTCCCTACAAATACATCAGAAATACATCTGCATGTGGGACAACTCCTACAGAACACCTACTGAACGCTGGCAGAGGACCGCAGAGCTCCCAAAAGACAAGAAACTCCCCACATACCTGGGTAGGGCAAAAGAAAAAGAAAAAACAGAGACAAAAGAATAGGGATGGGACCTGCACCTCTAGGTGGGAGCTGTGAAGGAGGAAAAGTTTCCACATGCTAGGAAGCCCCTTCACTGGTGGAGACGGGGTGGACAGGGAAGACGCATCGGAGCCACGGAGGAAAGCGCAAGCAACAGGGATACAGAGGGCAAAGTGGAGAGATTCCTGCACAGAGGATTGGTGCCAACCAGCACTCACCAGCCTGAGAGGCTTGTCTGCTCAACCGCTGGGGTGGGTGGGGGCTGGAAGCTGAGGCTCCGGCTTCGGAGGTCAGATTCCAGGGAGAGGACTGGGGTTGGCTGGGTGAACACAGACTGAATGGGGCTAGTGTGCCACAGCTAGCCAGGAGGGAGTCGGGGAGAAAGTCTGCACCTGCCTAAGAGGCAAGAGACCATTGTTTCGGGGTGCGTGAGGAGAGGGAATTCAGAGCACCGCCTAAACGAGCGCTAGAGACAGGCACGAGCCAAGGCTATCAGCTCGGACACCAGAGTCGGGCATGAAACACTAAGGCTGCTACTGCAGCCACCAAGAATCCTGTGTGCAAGCACAGGTCACTATCCACACCTCTCCTACTGGGAACCTGTGCAGCCCGCTACTGCCAGGGTCCCATGATCTAGGGACAATTTCCCTGGGAGAACACACAGTGCGCCTCAGGCTGTTGCAATGTCACGCTGGCCTCTGCTGCCACAGGCTCGCCCTGCATTCTGTACCCCTCCCTCCACCCGGCCTGAGTGAGCCAGAGCCCCCTAATCAGCTGCTACTTTAACCACGTCCCCGTCTGGGCTGGAACAGATGCCCTCAGGCGACCTACACACAGAGGCAGGGCCAAATCCAAAGTTAAACCCCAGTAGCTGTGAGAACAAATAAGAGAAAGGGAAATCTCTCCCAGCAGCCTCAGGAGCAGTAGATTAAATCTCCACAATCAACCTGATGTACTGTACGCTGCATCTGTGGAATACCTGAATAGACAACGAATCATCCCAAAATTGAGGAGGTGGACTTTGGGAGCAACTGTAGGCTTGGGGTTTGCTTTCTGCATCTGATTTGTTGTTTCTGGTTTTATGTTTATCTTAGTTTAGTATATAGAGCTTATTATCATTGGTAGATTTGGTTGCTCGCTTCCTTTTTTTTATATGTATAAATAAGTATATTTTTTCCTTTTTTTCTTTTAGTGAGTGTGTATGTGTATGTGTATGCTTCTTTGTGTGATTGTTTCTGTATAGCTTTGCTTTTACCATTTGTCCTAGGGTGGGTGCTGTCTGTCTGTTTTTGTTTTTTTTTTTGTATAATTTTTAGCACTTGTTATCATTGGTGGATTTGTTTATTGGTTTGGTTGCTCTCTTCGTTCCTTCTTTTTTTTTAATTTTTAAATTTTTAATAATGTATTTTAAAATTTATTTTAATTATTTTATTTATTTTCTTTCTTTCTCTTTTTTTTCTCCCTTATCTTCTGAGCCGTGTGGCTGACAGGGTCTTGGTGCTCTGGCCAAGGGTCAGGGCTGAGCCTCTTAGGTGGGAGAGCTGAGTTCAGGTCATTGGTCCACCAGAGACCTCCCGGCCTCACGTAATACCAAATAGCAAATGCTCTCCCAGAGATCTCCATCTCAAAGCTAAGACCCAGCTCCATTCAACGACCAGGAAGCTACAGGGCTGGCACCCTATGCAAAACAACGAGCAAGACAGGAACACAACCCCACCCATTAGCAGAGGCTGCCTAAAATCATAATAAGGTCACAGACACCCCAAAACACACCACCAGACGTGGTCCTGCCCACCAGAAAGACAAGATCCAATCTCATCCCCCAGAACGCAGGCACTAGTGCCTTCCAAAAGGAAGCCTACACAACCCACTGAACCAGCCTTAGCCACTGGGGGCAGACACCAAAACTATGAACCTGCAGGCTGCATATAGGAGACTCCAAACACAGTAAGATAAGGAAAATGAGAAGACAGAGAAACACACAGCAGATGAAGGAGCAAAGTAAAAACCCACCAGACCAAACAACTGAAGAGGAAATAGGCAATCTACCTGAAAAAGAATTCAGAATAATGATAGTAAAGATGATCCAAAATCTTGGAAATAGAATGGAGAAAATACAAGAAATGTTTAACAAGGACCTAGAAGAACTAAAGAGCAAACAAAGAATAATGAACAACATAATAAATGAAATTAAAAATTCTCTAGAAGGAATCAGTGGCAGAATAACTGAGGCAGAGGAATGGATAAGTGACCTGGAAGATAAAATAGTGGAAATAACTACCACAGAACAGAGTAAAGAAAAAACAATGATAAGAATTGAAGACAATCTCAGAGACCTCTGGGGCAACATTAAATGCACCATAATTCGAATTTTAGGGGTCCCAGAAGAAGAAGAGAAAAAGGAAGGGACTGAGAAAATATTTCAAGAGATTATAGTGGAAAACATCCCTAATATGGGAAAGGAAATAGTTAATCAAGTCTAGGAAGCACAGAGAGTCCCATATAGGATAAATCCAAGGAGAAACATGCCAAGACACATATTAATCAAACAATCAAAAATTAAATACAAAGAAATAATATTAAAAGCAGAAGGGAAAAACAACAAATAACATACAAGGGATTCCCCATAAAGTTAACAGCTGTTCTTTCAGCAGAAACTCTGAAAGCCAGAACGGAGTGGTAGGACATATTTAAAGTGATGAAAGGGAAAAATCTACATCCAAGATTACTCTACCCATCAAATATCTCATTTAGATTTGACGGAGAAATTAAAACCTTTACAGACAACCAAAAGCTAAGAAAATTCAGCACCACCAAACCAGCTTTACAACAAATGCTAAAGGAACTTCTCTATGCAGCAAACACAAGAGAAGGAAAAGATCTACAATAACAAACCTAAAACAAGCACCAGAGAAGGAAAAGACCTACAGTAACAAACCAAAAGCAAGTAAGAAAATGGTAATAGGGAAATAAATATCGATAATTACCTTAAATGTAAATGGATTAAATGCTCCAACCAAAAGACATAGACTGGCTGAATGGATACAAAAACTAGACCTATATATATACTTTCTACAAGAGACCCACTTCAGACCTAGGGACACATACAGACTGAAAGTGAGGGGATTGAAAAAGATATTCTATGCACATAGAAATCAAAAGAAAGCTGGAGTAGCAATTCTCATATCAGAAAAAATAGACTTTAAAATAAGGACAATTACAACAGACAAAGGAGGACACTACATAATGATCACAGAATCAATCAAAGAAGAAGATATAACAACTGTAAATATTTATGCACCCAACATAGTAGCTCCTCAATACATAAGGAAAATGCTAGCAGCCATAAAAGGGGAAATCAACAGTAACACAATCATAGTAGGGGACTTTAGCACCCCACCTTTCACCAAGGAGAAGATCATCCAAAATGAAAATAAAGAAGGAAACACAAGCTTTAAATGATACATTAAACAAGATGGACTTAATTGATATTTATAGGACATTCCATCCCAAAACAACAGAATATACTCTCTTCTCAAGTGCTCATGGAACATTCTGCGGGATAGATCATATCTTGGGTCACAAATCAAACCTTGGTAAATTTAAGAAAATTGAAATTGTATCAGGTATCTTTTCTAACCCCAGCACTATAAGACTATATATCAGTCACAGGAAAAAACCTGTAAAAAATAGAAACACATGGAGGCTAAACAATACACTACTAAATAACCAAGAGATCACTGAAGAAATCAAGGAGGAAATCAGAAAATACCTAGAAACAAATGACAATGAAAACACGATGACCCAAATCCTATGGGATGCAGCAAAAGCACTTCTAAGAGGGAAGTTTATAGCAATACAGTCCTACCTCAAGAAACAAGAACCGGGCTTCCCTGGTGGCGCAGTGGTTGAGAGTCCGCCTGCCAATGCAGGGGACATGGGTTCCTGCCCTGGTCCAGGAAGATCCCACAAGCCGCGGAGCAGCTAGGCCCTTGAGCCATGGCCACTGAGCCTGCACTTCCAGAGCCTGTGCTCTGCAACAGGAGAGGCCACAACAGTGAGAGGCCTGCGTACGGCAAAAAAAAAAAAAAAAGAACCATCTCAAATAAACAACCTAACCTTACACATAAAACAATTAGAAAAAGAAGATAAAAAAAACCCCCAAAGTTTGCAGAATGAAAGAAATTATAAAGGTCAGATCAGTAATAAACGAAAAAGAAATGAAGGAAATGATAGCAAAGATCAATAAAACTAAAAGCTGGTTCTTTGAGAAGATAAACAAAACTGATAATGCATTAGCCAGACCTATCAAGAAAAAAGGGGAAAATACTCAAATCAATAGAATTAGAAAAGAACAAGGAGAAGTAACAACTGACACTGTAGAAATACAAAAGATCATGAGAGATTAATACAAGCAACTATATGCCAATAAAATGCACAAACTGGAAGAAATGGACAAATTCTTAGAAAACCACAGCCTTCCAAGACTGATCCAGGAAGAAATAGAAAATATAAACAGACCAATCACAATAACTGAAATTGAAACTGTGATTAAAAATCTTCCAACAAACAAAAGCCCAGGACCAGATGGCTTCACAGGCGAATTATGTCAAACATTTATAAAAGAGCTAACATCTATCCATTTTAAACTCTTAGAAAATAGAGCAGAGGGAGGAAAACACCCAAACTCATTCTATGAGGTCCCCATCACCCTGATAACAAAACCAAACAAAGATGTCACAAAAAAAGAAAACTACAGGCCAATATCACTGATGAACATAGATGCAAAAATCCTTAACAAAATACTAGCAAACAGAATCCAACTGGACATTAAAATGATCATACACCATGATCAAGTGAGGTTTATCCCAAGAATGCAAGGATTCTTCAATATACACAAATCAATCAATGTGATACACTATATTAAGAAATTGAAGAAAAAACATGATCATCTCAATAGATGCAGAAAAAACTTTTGACAAAATTCAACACCCACTTATGATAAAAAACACTCCAGAAAGTAGGCATAGAGGCAACTTACCTCAACATAATAAAGGCCATATATGACAAACCCACAGCCAGCATCATTCTCAATGGTGAAAAACTGAAACCATTTCCTCTACGATCAGGAAGAAGACAAGGTTGCCCACTCTCACCACTATTATTCAACATATTTTTGGAAGTTTTAGCCACAGCAATCAGAGAGGAAGTAGAATTAAAAGGAATCCAAATCAGAAAAGAAGAAGTAAAGCTGTCAATGTTTGCAGATGACATGCTACTCTACACAGGGAATCCTAAAGATGCTATCAGACAACTACTAGAGCTAATCAATGAATTTGGTAAAGTAGCAGGATAAAAAATTAATGCACAGAAGTCTCTTGCATTCCTATACACTAGTGATGAAAAATCTGAAAAAGATATTAAGGAAACAGTCCCATTTACAGTTGCAAGAAAAAGAATAAAATACATAGGAATAAACCTACCTAAGGAGACAAAAGACCTGTATGCAGAAAACTATAAGAAACTCATGAAAGAAATTAAAAATGATACAAGCAGATGGGGAGATATACTCTGCTCTTGGAGTCGAAGAATCAACATTGTGAAAATGACTATACTGCCCAAAGCAATCTACAGATTCAATGCAATCCCTATCAAACTACCAATGGCATTTTTTACAGAACTAGAACAAAAGATTTCACAATTTGTATGGAAACACAAAAGACCCCGAATAGACAAAATAATCTTGAGAAAGGAAAATGGAACTGGGGGAATCAGGCTCCCAGACTTCAGATTATACTACAAAGCTACCGTAATCAATACAGTTTGGTGCTGGCACAAAAACAGAAATATAGATCAATGGAACAGGATAGAAAGCCCAGAGATAAACCCACGCACATATGGTCACCTTATCTTTGATAAAGGAGACAAGAACATACAATGGAGAAAGGACAGCCTCTTCAGTAAGTGGTGCTGGGAAAACTGGACAGCTACATGTAAAAGAGTGAAATTAGAACACTTCCTAACACCATACATAAAAAAAAACTTAAAATGGATTAAAGACCTAAATGTAAGGCCATATACTATAAAACTCTTAGAGGAAAACATAGGCAGAACACTCTATGACATAAATCACAGCAAGATCCTTTTTGACCCACCTCCTAGAGAAATGGAAATAAAAACAAAAATAAACAAATGGGACCTAATGAAACTTAAAAGCTTTTGCAAAGCAAAGGAAAGTTTAAATAAGATGAAAAGACAACCTTCAGAATGGGAGAAGATATTTGCAAATGAAGCAACTGACAAAGGATCAATTCCAAAAATTTACAAGCAGCTCAATATCAGAAAAACAAACAACCCAGTCCAAAAATGAGCAGAAGACCTAAATAGACATTTCTCCATAGAAGATATACAGATTGATAACAAACACATGAAAGGATGCTCAACATCTCTAATCGTTAGAGAAATGCAAATCAGAAGTACAATGAGGTATCACCTCACACCTGTCAGAATTGCGATCCTCAAAAAATCTACAAACAGTAAATGCTGGAGAGGGTGTATAGAAAAGGGAACTTTCTTGCACTGTTGGTGGGAATGTAAATTGAAAAAGTCACTATGGAGAATACCATGGAGGTTCCTTAAAATAAAAATAGAACTACCATATGACCCATAGCAATCCCACTACTTGACATATACCCTGAGAAAACCATAATTTAAAAAGGGTCATGCACCACAATGTTGATTGAAGCTCTATTTACTATAGACAGAACATGGAAGCAACCTAAGTGTCCATTGACAGATGAATGGATAAAGAAGATGTGGCACATATATACAATGGAATATTACTCAGCCATAAAAAGAAACTAAATTGGGTGATTTGCAGTGAGGTGGATGGACCTAGAGACTGTCATACAGAGTGAAGTAAGTCAGAAAGAGAAAAGCAAATACTGTATGCTAACACATATATATGGAATCTAAAAAAAAAACAATTGTTATGAAGAGCGTAGGGGCAGGACAGGAATAAAGCCGCAGACATAGAGTATGGACTCGAGGACACGGGAAGGGGGAAGTGTAAGCTGGGATGAAGTTAGAGAGTTGCAGGGACATATATACATTACCAAATGTAAAACAGATAGCTAGTGGGAAGCAGCCACATAGCACAGGGAGATCAGCTCGGTGCTTTGTGCCCACGTAGAGGGGTGGGATACGGAGGATGGGAGGGAGACGAAAGAGGTAGGAGTTATGGGGATATATGTATATGTACACCTGATTCACTTTGTTATAAAGCAGAAACTAACACACCATTGTAAAGCAATTATATTCCAATAAAGATGTTAAACGAATCTACAAAGTTCTTTTTTTTTCTTTTTATGGCTGCAAATCTTGTGATGGGAAGAATATACTATCCTGGTTCACCCAGTCATGTCACATGAGTCCTTAAAAATGGAAGAGGAAGGCAGAAGACTGCATCAGAGAGCTGCAGTGTTAAGAAGGACTTTCATGGCAGTTTCTGTCTTTAAAGGTGAAGAAGAGAGCCAAGGCACTTAGCAGCCTGCAGAAGTTGCAATTGGCCTTCAGCTGATAGCCAGCAAGAAAATGAGGACCATTTTTTGTGGAATGACCAAGACACAGATTTTCCTCCAGAGCTTCCAGGAAATTATGCAGCTTTGTCAACACCTTGATTTTAGCTTGATGAAATGTGTATTGGACTTCTGACATCCAGAATGGAAAAGTAATAAATTTATCTCAATAAACCACTAAGTTTGTGGGTTTTTTAAAAATCATAACAGCAATAGCAAACAAATGCTTGTGGTTTGGTTTTTCTAATCCAATTGGAGTGCTGAATTATTGATTCCAAGTAAAGGATAAAAGGTTAACTCTGCGTATTGTAACCCCTAGATCAACCACCAAAAATTTACATGAGGAGATATAGTCAAAAATCACAATTGATAAATTAAAATGTCACGCTAAGAAAATGTTTAAATCTAAACAGTGCGGGAAAGAGGAAACAGAACAAGTAGCAGAGGAAACAAACAGGAAACAATAAAATCCTAGACCTAAGTACAAACATATTAATTATTACATTAGATGTAAATGGTCTAAACAAACCAACTACAAAATAGAGATTGTCAGAATGGATTTAAACAGCAAGAAGAGAACTGTTTTAACTGTGACATGTATACAAAAAACAGTAGTTCGGTGCTGGCACAAAAACAGAAATAAATATCAATGGAACGGGATAGAAAGCCCAGAAATAAACCCATGCACCTACGGCCAATTAATATATGACAAAGGTGGGAAGACTAAAATGGAGGAAAGACAGTCTTTCAATAAATGGTGCTGGGTGAAAGGGACAGCTACACGTAAAAAAATGAAATTAGAACATTCTTTAAAACCATACACAAAAATACACTCAAAATGGACTAAAGACCTAGATGTAAGACCATATACTATAAAATTCTAAGAGGAAAACATAGGTAGAACACTCTTTGACATAAATCGCAGCAATATCTTTTTCTGTCTCCGAGAGTAATGGAAAAAAAACAAAAAACAAAAAAGAAATGAGACCTAATTAAACTCAAAAGCTTTTGCACAGCAAAGGAAATCATAAAGAAAACAAAAAGACAATCCACAGAATGGGAGAAAATATTTGCAAACAATGCAACTGACAAGAAATTAGTCTCCAAAATTTACAAACAGCTCATGCAGCTCAATATCAAAACAACAAACAACCCAATCAAAAAATGGGCAGAAGACCTAAAGAGACATTTCTCCAAATAAGACATACAGATGGCCAAGAGGCACATGAAAATATGCTCAACATCACTAATTATTAGAGAAATGCAAATCAAAACTACAGTGAGATATCACCTCACACCAGTCAGAATGGCCATCATCAAAAAATCTGCAAACAATAAATGCTGGAGAGGGTGTGGAGAAAAGGGAACCCTCTTACACTGTTGGTGGGAATGTAAATTGGTACAGCCACTATGGAGAACAGTATGGAGGTTTCTTAAAAAACTAAAAATAGAGCTACCATATGATTCAGCAATCCCACTTTAGCATATATATCCGGAGAAAAGCATGGTTTGAAAGGAGACATGCACTGCAGTGTTCAGTGCAGCACTGTTTACAATAGCCAAGACGTGGAAGCAACCTAAATGTCCATTGACAGATGAATGGATAAAGAAGATGTGATGCATATATACAATGGAATATTACTCAGCCATTAAAAAGAATGAAATAATGCCATTTGCAGCAACATGGATGGACCTGGAGATTATCATACTAAGTGAAGTAAGTCAGAGAAAGACAGATAGCATACAATATTGCTTATATGCAGAATCGAAAAAATATGATACAAATGAACTTATTTACAAAACAGAAACAGACTCACAGACTTAGAGACACGAACTTATGAACTTACGTTTACCCAGGTGGGGGGGTGGGGGGAAGGGTTGTGGAGAGGGATAGATTGGGAGTTTGGGATTAACATGTACACACTGCCATATTTAAAATAAGATGCCTTTCCATGAATAAAAATAAAAGAAAAACAACAGACCTTCAAAATACAGAAGCAAAGACTGACATAACTGAAAGGAGAAATAGACAAATTCACAGTTATAGCTAAAATACGAACACCTGTTCAATAATAACAAGTAGTAGAGTATAAAAGAACTAAACTGTCAACCAACTAGATCTAATAGATATCTATATAACACTCCGTTAAATGCAAATTGACTAAAAATATTTCTAGATGAACAGAGAAACAATCATTTTGAGCATATTTGCAAGTTAAACTGTATGATGTGAATTAAATAATGTACTTGTGTCTTGCTAATGTGAAATACAAATTTATGTTTAGAGTAGCAGTTTTAAAAGCAGCGTAGAGTTGTAAAATACTTAAAAATTTTAAAGCAGGAA
>NW_006790302.1:390672-413760 GCF_000442215.2 Lipotes vexillifer
GTAATATTAATATTTACTCTATGTGAAGCATTATTCTAAGTACTTTTTATGGACTAACTCACTCAGTCCTCACAAGATCCCTATGAGGTAGTTATATTTAAACTTATGTATAAAAATGGAAATAATAATGAGACAGCTCTTAAGTAACTTGAGTTAAGATATCAGAATATGACATTATGATAGTATTATCAGTAGTAATAAAAAGTAGCTTTTCCTGACTGAACACTTTCTCTGTATCAGATACTCAGACACTGGGACTTAACACTTTATCTCATTTTGTCTGTAAACTAGGTGATACAATCCCCAGTGGATAGGTGAAAAAATTGAGACCTAGTGTGATAGTACACCTAAGTAGAACATAAAAAAGTAAAATTCCAACCTGTGGAGTCTGTCTCTAGAATCCATTCAGCTCCGCATTGCCTACTGAAGATAACAAGTTCATCCTGGGATGCTAATGGTCAACAGGCAAGAGCTGTAGAGTCATATTGTCCTGACCTTCAAAAGGCAGTGACTTCCCAATGACTAAATATCCTGGGCTGGGTACAAATGTATGAAGTCCTTGATTTTTGAAAATGCTTTTTGCCATGGCTCTTGGTCTTTTTTGTCCTCAGCCAAATGTGGCAATGTGAGTACAGGCCAAATTAGAGTGACTTGACCACACTGTACTTTTTCATATTGGAAAGATTTATTCTGAGGCACTTGACACAGAGAATAAGGGTTATTGCTCCAAATTTGATTTTAATCTGATTCCTAATGTGTCTGCCTTGTTATATCTTAAATTACTTCCTTTCTTGCATAGCATTCATCATAATGTATCATATTTGTCTGTGAAGCATTCCTATCACTCACACCCAACTGTTTGTGGGAAACATTTTCTCTAAATCTTTCATTCTCAAGCTGAAGCTCTGAAGGTGGCTTTTCTTAAGATTTCCATTATAGAAGTTTTGCCAGTTCTTCTTATCTGGTACACTGGAATAAGGGCAGACCTCTCACTCTTATTTTAATATAAATTTTAAAGATACTAGATGGAATCCTAGTTGATATGAGCAGTTGTTTGTCCTTCACAGTGCACACTTAACTCTAGAAGGGAAGATGATAAGCTTAAAGCAGGATTGACAAACTATAGTCTGCTGCCTGTTTTTATAAATAAAGTTTTATTGGAACACAGGTACATTCTTTCATTTTGGTATTATCTATGTTTCCTTTGGTGTCACAACAACAGACTTGAGTAGTTTGACCACCATCTCACCCTCAAAGTCTACAATATTTACTAACTGGCCTTGTACAGAAATTGTTTGCTGACTCTGGGTTTAGAGACATAGAAAGGGACTCCCTTGAACATACTGGTTAAAAGATGCTGTTATTTTTCTAGTAAATGTCTTTTGCTCTGCTTTCTCTTGAGAGGAGAGAAGAAAGAAGCCTTCTTATTTACTTTTTATTTTTATTCCTGTTTTTTTTCAAGGTTTATTAAGGTATAATTGACAAATAAACATTGCATATATTTAAGGTATACAGTGGTCAATTTAATATACATTACAAAATGAGTACCACAATCAAGTTAATTAATATCTCCATCACCTCATATACTTACCATTTTTATGTGCGTGTGTGTGCTGAGAACACCTAAGATCTACATTCTTAGCAAATTTCAAAAATACATGGTGATTATAAAAATAAAAAAGACAGAGATGAGTGTTGGTGAGGGTGTGGCGAATAGGAAATATTTACACACTGTTGGTGGAAATATACATTGGTCTAGTTATTATGGAAAACAATATGGAAGTTCCTTAAACAACGAAAAACTAGAATTAAACCAGCTATCCCATTTCTGGGTATATATTCAAAGGAAATGAAATCGGTATCTCCAAGAGATATCTGCATCCCTTTTCACTGAAGCATTATTCACAGTAGCCAAAATTTGGAAAAAAACCTAGATGGCCATTGAAGCATGAATAGATAAAGAAAATGTGGTATATACAGTGGGATATTAGTTAATCATAAAAAGAAGGAAATTCTGTCATTTGCAGCAACAAAGATGAACCTGGAGTGCAATGAGTAAAATAAGCCAAACTCAGAAAACAGTCTTTTAATGTCACATTTTTTGTGTCAGCCTTATCGTTTCATGCATTCATTGCTTTAACTTTTCTGTAACTACTCTGATAAAAAGATCTTAAAAATTCAGTTCCATAAGAATGCTTTTCCTGATATTTGTAGATGTTACCAATCAAATGTTTCGATCTTGATCACTTAATGGGAAGGGTAAAGATTCTTGAGTCATGTTTTCCACTTTGATGTGCCCTGACGGCACAGAGTAGCTTCATGTTCTTTCTTTTTGTCTTCTGTTTCCTAGGAAGGGCCTGTAGAGATGCAGTCTTTCCCAGAGTGACTTCCTGGGTCTTCATACAGCCATGGATCTGGATAAACCTTCTGTCTGGGGCTCTTTAAAACAACGGACCAGGCCTTTGTTAATCAACCTGAGCAAGAGGAAAGTGAAAAAGAACTCAGACAAACCCCTGGACTTAGGGGCCAGGCATTGTCTGGACCGCCGCCTCAGCCTCTCCGTCCCTGACCTCCTGGAGTCTGAGGCCTTGGCCCCCGAGGGGCGGCCTTACTCCCGGCCCCAGTCGTCCTACACCTCGGTGCCTAGCAGCCTTTCAACGGCAGGGATCGTTCCCAAAAGTAGCAGTAGCTCTTTGAAACAGTCTGAAGAAGAATTGGATTGGAGCCAGGAAGAAGCAGGCCACTTCCATGTAGTGGAAACAGACTACCGGGAGACCTACACCTCTCCTGCCGAGGACAGGAGGGCTTCCAGCAATGGCATCTTTGATGTGCTCCAGAAAACTCCCCTTGGAGAGGATGCGCCAGAAGAGCCAGAGGTGAGACCAGGGCTGGGCACTTTCCTGTTTGTCTGTCTTTTTTCTTTTTTTAAAAGTGTATTCAGTGCCCTTGAAAAATTTGGTTAGGATTTATTTTTGTGGTTAGCTTGTATGGAGAGGATGTTATTTATAAGAATTTAAACGAAGGTAATATTGATTGAACCAAGTGTTCCCATTTGTTTGGGGGTTGACCACTATGTCTTTTAAAAGTATTACAAATAACCTTCCTAGAATACTTCAAGGCATTAAAAGCCCTGTTGGATGAGTTTTCCTTTTTCCATCTCCTGGAAAAGAAATCAAGAGCATAACTTTAACTTTTTGCTGAAATGTGTGTCTGTTTCTATCTCTCTGTCTCTACTACCCACAGACAAAAATGCATATTCACATTCTAAGAAATGTAAGAATATGTGTCTCCTTTTGACTGCCAGAGAGTTGGAACTCTCTTCTCCTTCACAAGTACATACCTGTGTGTCTGCTCCTGTGCACATATGTGCACACTTACCTGTGGGCACCTTCATTTGCCTCCTCTAAAAATGAAAAGAAAGCCAAATATTAAAGGAAACAAATTCTTATCAATTCAGTGATTTTTATAAAGCTTTAGTATTTCTATAAGGTAAAAATAACCAAATATAATTATGTGGCAAATATTATAGTTCTAGGATGAATTTAATTTAAATGTAATCATCAGATGACCAACTATAACTATAAGGATAATCACTTTAATCAGTTTTTTTAAAAAAATCTTACATTTATGGCACTGGAAGTAGGTTTCAGTGTTGAGGCAATGGCTTAATTTTTTTATATTCTAGGTTAGTGTTATAATTATGGACAAAACTGGTTATTCCACTAGGATTTTTTATTTTATTTTTAGAACCAAAGCCTCTTAATTATGCCATACATTTAGATTTCACTGGGGAGTGGGATTGTGGATATTTGAAGACCATATTCTTTTGGAAGCATTACTATGTTAAGACACCATTAACCATTAAATGACTTAACTATTTGTTTCATAACCATTAACATTTATGAAATCCTTTTTGTAACAGTTTTTTATGATGTTTACTGTTATTTATAAATTTGAAATATCTTTTTCCACTAATGAAAATATAAATTAAGTGAATTTTCAAACATAGTTCCTAATTCATAGTTTAGTATGAAGGAGGTAAGATGTTAAATTGTATACTAATGTTAATCTTTATCTTCTTGTTACTTATTAACTGACCAGAAAAAAAAATAGGTGGGCTTCTTGGCCTTGATAGGCTAACAAACTCAAGTTAGAGTAAGTTGTTTTAAAAGTTAGTGCTGTTAAATTATTTCGCTGGCTATAAATATTTAATGCCTACTCTAACTCGGGCATCATAAAGATTCTATTGGAAAGAGACCCTGCCTTCAAGTTGTGATCTATTAGGACATAGCATTAATTGTAGCATAAGAGGCAAGAGATATTGGGGCTGGCTGTCTGTGCAAAACATTCAAACCTTTCTCCTGGCAGCTCAGTGGTTAGAGGAGATCATATGTGTGGACCCAAGGGCTTGTCATGTGTGAGGCAGTGTTCAAGTTGGCACAGAGGATAAGTAGGATTTGATAGGTGAGGAAATATGACAAACACAGGCCTGAAGTGTGGATGGGTGGTGGTCAAGGGTGGTGAGCATTCTGCTTTGCCTTGAATGAAGGCTGGAGGGCTTTCTGACATGACGTGTATCTGCAGTGGCTGTGGGCTGTGCTGAGGGCTGTCAGTGATGTGATGGCAGATGGATGGTTTGCAGATGGGTGGTAGTGGTTATTTTCTCTTCTCCAGCTAAATGCAGAAGAGCCTGGAATGTGCAGTCCTTTAGGTTATTCTGGGTAGTTTGATTTAACTCAGCCATTAAACAAACAAGCAAACAACAACTAAAAACTTCTTTCTTGTAAAAGAATCTTCTGCTTCTCTTCTCCTGCCCTAAAAATAATTGACATAGACTGAGACTGAGTCTGCCTTCCGTGGCCCCTCATTGCCATTTATCTGCTTGGTGAGCTGTTTGCAGAGGATGGAGAGACAGGGCTGCAGCTCATCAGACCCGTAGGGTCACTTGTGGTCAGGTGCACTATCTCACCTACCCACTGCTCCTCCCCCATTCCTCTCCCTACCCCTGTATTGGGTGGGCTGCTCCTACTACCTGAGGATCCAGTTCATCACTTGGCACAGAAGTTAGCCCCTCCCTTGCTTCTCTTTTGCACTAGGCTATGTTAATTTTCGGGTGGTGTGACTGGGGAAGTCTTGTCTAACTTGTGTTTGCTCAGGGCCCAGCTCCGTGCTTGGCCCATGGTATGTGCTCCATCAATGTTTTTTTTAATAGAGAAATCAATGATGGCAGTGTGTGCATTCATAGGGCTTTTCTTAGTGTCTTCTCTTTGACTTCTCTTCAGTTTATGATTTAAAGTCAGCATTTTTTTGGTTTTGTTTGAAAAAACTCATCATACCATCAAGGAACCCTTTTTATATAGCATTGACTGAAGATATAGAGAGATTTAGACAGGTGTAGAGCCCAAGCTGAATACTCATTTAAAATCTGAATTTATTATCTATGAATTAAAAATTTTTTTATTGAAGTATAGTTGATTTTCAGTGTTGCGTTAATTTCTGCTGTGCAAAGTGATTCAGTTATGTATGTACATATATACACATTCTTTTTTTAAATATTCTTTTCAATTATAGTTTGTCATAGGATATTGAATATAGTTCTCTGTACTATACAGTAGGACCTTGTTTTTTATCCATTCTCTATATAAAAGCTTACATGTGCTAACCCCAACCTCCCACCTCTTCCCTCCCCCAAACCCCTCCCCCTTGGCAACCACAAGTCTGTTCTTTATGTATTTTTTTTTTTTTTTTTTTTATAGAGGGCCTCCTGCCTTTATTTTTAATTTTTTTGCAGTATGCGGGCCTCTCACTGTTGTGGCCTCTAAGGTTGCGGAGCACAGGCTCCGGACACGCAGGCCCAGCGGCCATGGCTCACGGGCCCAGCCGCTCCGCAGCATGTGGGATCTTCCCGGACAAGGGCACAAACCCGTGTCCCCTGCATCGGCAGGCGGACTCTCAACCACTGCGCCACCAGGGAAGCCCTCATTATGTATTTTTAAAATGAATGGAAATCCTTCCATGTCTCTGCAAATGGCACAATTTCATTCCTTTTTACGGCTGAGTAATATTCCATTGTACATATGTACCACATCTTCTTTATCCATTCCTCTGTTTATGGACATTTAGGTTGCTTCCATTACCTGGCTATTGTAAATAGTGCTGCAGTGAACATTGGGGTGCATGTATCTTTTTGAATTTTGGTTTTCTCTGGGTATATACCCAGGAGTGGGATTGCTGGGTCATATGGTAGTTTTTGTGCCATTTGCAGAGACATGGATGGACCTAGAGATTGTCATACAGAGTGAAGTAAGTCAGAAAGTGAAAAACAAATATCGTATAATATCACATATGTGGAATCTAGAAAAATGGTACAGATGAACTTATTTGCAAAGCAGAAATAGAGACATAGATGTAGAGAACAAACATATGGATACCAAGGGGGGAAGGGGGGTGGGATGAATTGGGAGATTGGGACTGACATATATACACTACTATGTATAAAATATACACAGGGAACTCTATTCAATGCTCTGTGGTGACCTAAATGAGAAGGAAATCCATAAAAAAGAGGGATATATATATATATATATATATATACACACACACACATATAGCTGATTTACTTTGCGGTATAGGAGAAACTAACACAACATTGTAAAGCAAGAATTCCTGTCATCTGTGAGTTCTGGAGTTGGTTAGTCCTTGTCTCAGATCTGATTTATCTGTTTCTTCCTAATGAAGAGCAAACAGAGTTCTACGGCTTTCATGAAATGGGGGAGGAAATGAGGAAGAAGGTAGGGATTGGCATGTGACAAGCCCAGGGGACAACGAGGTTAATAGGATGTTTGCCAGTATCCTTGGTGTAACTTATTTTGTGTGGAGCTTTCCAGAGGGGGGTGAGAGATGGAACATCTGTGGTCTCAGGCACCCATGGGGGTTTGTCTCACGTTTTAGTGCCTGATGCCGTCTTGGTGCCAGGTTGAGCTTCAGCAGTATTGCCTGAATGTCCTGCAGTCACTTTCTAGTCCTGCCAGTGTCAGCAAAGGAAATGAAATGTTGGCTGACAGTTACGGGGGAAAGAATTTTTGGCAAAGAAGAAATTTAAGTGTGAGGGAAGAGGAATAATGGATGTGAGAATGTAGAGACCAGGTGGAGACTGGAATAGCCAGTGCAGGTGCTCCAACCAGCCATAAAACCAAAACGGGAGGAGGTGGGTTTAGAATAAACGACACACCGGTAGAAGGGGTTCTCTAGACTCTCTCTCTCTCTTTTTTTTTTTTAATTAATTTTTATTGGAGTATAGTTGCTTTACAATGTTACGTTAGTTTCTACTGTATAGCAAAATGAATCAGCTGTATGTATACATATAGCACCTCTTTTTTGGATTTCCTTCCCATTTAGGTCACCACAGAGCATTAAGTAGAGTTCCCTGTACTATACAGTAGGTTCTCATTAGTTGTCTATTTTATACATAGTAGTGTGTATATGTCAGTCCCAATCTCCCAATTTATCCCACCACCACTTCCCCCTTGGTATCCATGTTTGTTCTCTACATCTATGTCTCTATTTCTGCTTTGCAAATAAGTTCATCTGTACCATTTTTCTAGATTCCACATATGTGATATTATACGATACTTGTTTTTCACTTTCTGACTTAGTTCACTCTGTATGACACTCTCTACGTCCATCCACATCTTTACAAATGACCCAATTTCATTCCTTTTTATGGCTGAGTAATATTCCATTTTATATATGTACCAAATCTTCTTTATCCATTCATCTGTCGATGGACATTTAGGTTGCTTTCACGTCTCTAGACTCTTTCTTGAGCCCTGGATTCATATTGTACTTGGTACCCCACAGAACCCTTGTCTCATGACAGAATTCACTGTCTACCTGGAGTTCCCCCCAAATACAGACCATTGCTTCTTGGCAGCATCACCATTATTCACCTATTTGCTCAAGAGGAAAAAAAAACTGTGAGTCATGCTGGACTGTTTTACTTCCTTTACTTCTAATGTTCTATGAAATTTTCATTTATCCATGTTACATCTTACATCTGCTCCTCCCTTTTTTTCTTCCTTCCTCTCATCTTTCAAGGCCCAGCTGAAATCTTCCTTCTCTGTGGTGCTTTTCCCAACTCTACAATCAATATGACCCTCCTGCCTTCATTTGCAAGCATCGCTACTTTTACTGTTGCTGAGCGCTGACCTCATCCTGCTTTCTGTAGAAGTCTGTAGAGAGAAAGGAATTAGAACAGGTAGAGGAGGTCGAGATGTGAAGGCATATTGGTGCTGGGCAAGAGTGTCATTGGATAAGACCCTAAGAAGGTCGCAAGTGCCAAGAGCTGTATTAACTGTCCAGTGGCCCCCTGGCTCTGAAGACCGACTCATGATAAACAAATGATCATGGGACTAAGCTGCAAATGACAATCACAACTAATTTTTAGTGAGAATTAAGTACTATATAAACTCTAATGCTCATTTTGACATCAATAGCTCATTGTTTCAATGCTGTCAAGTTACTTTGGAAGCCAGATCATAATCAACACCTACTTCATTAACTTGCTGGGAAAAAGAATTATTTCAGGGCCTGGAAATACTTGAAAAATCCATGTTAGGTGTATTAACTCCCTGAAGTCAGCTTACATGAGAAGTCAGGAGATTGTTCTATGAGTCACTGAACGGACAACAGGTAGGTTCTACACTGGTGTGCTGTCCATTTCACAGGAGGGATGGAGCTGTAGATGAGAACTTGACACACTTACAGTTTATTTGCTAGGATCCATTGCATCCATCTCCACATGCCAACCTGCTTTGCCAATGAAGCCGAGATTCCTAAAGTCCTGTGGGATAGGCTTCCTCTTACCTCCATAGGGTTCAAACGGGCAGGTCCAAACTTTTACCTAGGCTTCCTTGCAGGACTTCTCCCTTTTTGTGATTGACACGTTATTTTATTAACAACTATTACCATAGTTGTATGTTGTCACTTTTACTCAGGCTGATAGCCTATCATGGTTGCCTGGCAACCAGATTGTCTCCAGTAGGTGGCTGTGTATGTCCCACCTCTGATGGGCGAAAGGTAGTCTTACCGTTTCATTTCCATTGGTCTCATCACCAAGACTTGGGGCTTAGGAGGCGGTTAGGGCATCTCACCCTACTGCCAAACACCACCACCACCTTGTATTCGGTTAGTTGTGTAGAAGTCAGCCTCTCTTGTCAGATTGGAAGCTGTCGTCTTCTTCTCCCAGCCTTTCTGAAAACCTTGCTTATGTAAAATATATTGATTCACTTTGTGTCTGAAGTTGACTGCTAGGTGCTGTGGGGCCATAAGAAATTCAATTTGGTTGGTGAAGGTGGTGATACATGGAGGCCCTGAGTGGGTAGGTGAGTTCTGAAGGAGTTCTCAAATGTCAGATTCAATATGAAGAAACTAAAATTAAGGAGACTCAGAGGGAGAGTAGCTTATTTTTCCTTCATTTCTTGCTATTTTTTTCTTACTTCCTTCTCCTGTCAGCATTCCCCCCCCCCCCGTTAGAAGTATCTCATGCCACAATATATTTTTGGATTGAAATGAGGCCACTACGTTAAATTAGAGAATGTGTCCCCCAGTAGTTGTTTTGCAAGATACTTTCTCATGCCTTGGAAAATCAGTTAAGTGTTTAGAGAATACAGAGAGTCCCCTCTGGTTCTCATCTCCAGTGTTGATGATGGAATTGAGATTAGATGAAGTACTGGAAACAGTGACCAACACGACAAGGCAGTCTCTGGAGAGTGCTAGATAACCAACCAGTTGAGGTGAGAGGGGAGTGGTTGCTCTGAGTATGTGGTCGGAAAGGCCTGAAGAGGATGTGTTTTGAGGTTAAGACCCAAGTGGTTGGGGAGTAAATCCGCGTAGTTACTGTTGCAGTTCATGATGCTAGCAAAATAGCTTAGCCCAGTACATGGCAGTCACAAGTGCCTAACAAGGACTCACTGCTATGATTATGGTTATATTTATTACCGTTATTTTTATCATTACCTTTTCAGCATGAAATCAAGGGCCAAGGAGGTTGAATGACTTGCCTAATATTATCCAGCTAGTAAGTGTCAGAGCCAGGATCTAAATCCAGTACTGTTTGAATCCAAAGCCTGTGCATAAAACTGTATATTAGGGCTTTAGAGAAATGCACATCTGCATGTTGGGAGAACTCAGAGCTGGTAATCTAAAAAATGTTGATCATCAAGGGAAGATGTATGTTTTTCTTTGTCCACTGTGCCCTTTTAAATGCAGGGATAATTATGGTGATGGAATGGCTTCTTATCATGGTCTATAGCCAGTAATCCTGAATGGAAGGATTATTACCATCCCCACCCCACCATCCATGTAATCCCACAATGGGGTACATCCTTCCCTAACACTTTATTTGACAGTTGGAGTTTTAAACAACTCGCTTTGGTGCAAGTTTAAGTGGATGAGTTGAGTGGTTTAGAGAAGTACCCTGTTGGGATAGTTCCAGAAACTCTGCTTGGCAACCACAGAGCTTCAGTTTAGTGACCACAGAGAAGCAAAATGACAAACCAGAGAGGAGAGGAAACAACCTACGGCTTTCAGAATTAGACAAGTGCGTCAATTTCTCTACACTTCAAATACGTGTTCTTTACTATTTTTGTTTTGTCTCAGAAATCATTGCTCAACATAAATGGGGTCAGTGAGACAAATATGTAAACCATGTCCCAGGGTGCTTCATGGGATTGGCCTCTTTTTTCTTTTTCCATCCCTCCTTCCCATACCTACTACGTGCTGATCCTGTCCTGAGGCACTGGGAGCACAGCAGTCACCAAAACAGACAACAGGGTATTTCCTCATGGAGATCCTGTTCTAGATGGTGGCGGGCTACAGATATATTCAGAAAGTGATAGATTTAATGGAGAAAAATAAAGCAGAGGAGTGCTCAGGTGGAGGTGTGACCATTTTGAACACAGTGGTTAGGAAATATCTCTTCTGAGAAGATAACATTTACACAAAGTCCTAGAGGAGGCAAGGAAGCAAGTTATGTGCGTATCTGGAGACAAAGCATTTCTAAAGGAGAGAACAGCCAGTGTGCAGGTTCCAGGAAGGCGGGAGTGTGCCTGGTATTTGTCAGGAAGAGCAGGAAAGCAGTGTGACTGGAGAGGATGGTAGGAGGTGTCAGTTACTTCTGAGGATGTATCACATGGGCTTTCCCATCCTGCCAGGCAACTCTGCTACCATAACAACTACCCAGGGCGCTGGATGAGCAGTTTCAAAGGAACCCTATGGGCTTGGTGCCGTGTTGCTCACAGGCAGGGCGGGAAAAATCAATAGCATATAGTGGTGCTTGCTGTACCTGCTGTGAACACCGGGAATAGCAATAAGTGGGTTTGCTTCGGATCGGAACTGTGAAGGAAGTGGGCACAGGTTGATAAGCTGTGTGGAGAGGGGAAGACAGCACTGTCCCGAGATATGTTATACCTTGATTGTCTGTCAATATAACAGTGTCAGTGAGGAAGGGATGGTCAGAATGAAGGGAGGGACTTGGGTTGCTGACCACCTTCATTGAGCTGTTTTCTCCAGTCTTCCCAAACACATCCACCGTCCTCATAATAATAAAAATAATAGTGGCAACACCAATCCAGTAGCACTCTGAGAGGTTATGTGTAAGAAACTCTGCAAGGTGCAATGTAAATGTCATCTCATTGGACCACATCTATTGGGCTCACTCTTCATACAAAGAGCCTTGTGCAGTGTTCGACCCGAAGAAGGTATGCAGTAGTATCTTTGAATGAATGAATTTTTCTCCTAATAACTTACAAGGATATTTTTTTGCCCCTTTTAGAGATGTTCCCATGGTCGTGAACTTTAAGTAAGTAAACTTTTCAAGGACACAGAGCCAAGAAGTAGCAGAAGTGGAATTCAAATCCAGGTTTTTGTGACTCCAGAGTTTTGTCTACTACTGTGCAGAGCTGCCTGCCTGTATGTCAGATGAGGTGTCCTGCTTTTGCATTTTTCTGGTTTTGGGCACAGTTATGGTTCAGTGAAGAGTGGATACCCAGGACGCAGATGAAGGGCTAACTCTCTTGATTCTCTTTGGCAACCATCTAGCCTCTTAGCTCTGGCTCCCAATTTGTACATTGTAAATTACTAATGACAGCCCATAGACTCCTTGTAAGAAGTTAATAGGAGTGTGTGTTTGTCAGTTATGAACTACTAAGCAAAGTAAAGGGGGTACTGTTAATCTTTTAAAGTATCTACTGCTAATGGTAATGAAAACAATTATGGAAGGTCAGTAAGGAAATATTACTGAATATGGTAAGAAAAGTTCATTATACCAAGGTTGCAAACATTTTCTGTAAAGGGCCCGGTAATGAATAGGTCCAGCTTTGTGAACCATAGATCTCTCTCTGTGGTAACTACTCAACTCCGGTGTTGTAGCATGAAATTAGCTGTAGAAATATATATAGATATGTACATAGGCAATGTATAAATGAATAGGTGGGGCTGGGTTTGAAAGTTCAAACTTTATAAAAACAAGTGTTGGGCTTTACTTTGCTGGTGGATAGGTAGTGAATATATATATACACACACATGCACATACACACACCTGACTTATATTTTGTATATTAGATAATATTCCAGGGTAATCACTTTAAGTGAACAATCTTGGGGGTGGGGAAAAAGAAATGTGTATACCTTGATTGTATGATCAATAACCTCCTAAAAAGTTGTATAAAAATTGAATATGGAGGGTGGAGTCAACATGGCAGCATGGGAAGACACGGAGTTCACATCTCCCCACAACTAGGGTGCCTGCCAGATGCTGGTGGGGGACCTTGATGCCCATGGAGATGGGAGGAACCCCCAAGGGAACCGGTTGGACATGGGGGGACTGAGGGGGGAGGAGAAATGGAGGATGAACAGTCCTGGCACCCTTGAGGGGTGGCTGAGAGGGGGAGGGGTTACCATGCTTGGATGGACCCTTGGGGGCTCAGATCAGTGGGGAGTGCACTGAGCATTTCTCCTGCCTAATAGGCCCGGAAAGTCTACCTGGCTCTTGGGCCAAGTCCTATGCCCCCAGAGGCCCCCTCCAGGCCACGTTGGTCCTGGGGGCATAGGAGGGAGGCCGGGGGAGAACAGGAGAGGCAGGCAGGAGGGGCCTTCCAGGACCAGAGACGCGGGAGAGGAGTGGAGAGTGTTTGCCCTACCCACTCAGGCCCCAGAAGCCTGCTGGGCTCCCAGGCGGGGTCCCCCACCCTTTGAGACCAGAGGCCAGGGCCCCTTCTGTTCCGTTGAGCCTAAGACCCAGCCCCCACACCCGCCACGGCCTTTTCCAGCCCTGTGGGTCCTAAGCACAGGCCCTGCTGGCTGCCCAAACCCTGCTTCTGCCTAGGCCCTACCCTCCACAGCCAAGGCCTTTTCCGCCTTTTTCTTTCCCCCTTTTTTTCTTCTCCTCTATTTTACTATTGTGGCTCTGTTTTTCCCTTCCAGTTGTTGTTTCATCTATATTTTTATTTTTATACTCTTTCTAACATACCTGTTAGTTTCCTAGTCTGATTTTAGTTTTTACTCTTTGTTATTGTTCTCCTTTTTTCTCTCTCTCTCTTTTTTTTTTTTTTTGCCACCCTGCACAGCTTACAGAATCTTGGTTCACGAGGCAGGGGTTGGGCCAAAGCTTGTGTGGTGGGAACTCCAAATCTGAACCACTGGTCTAACAGAGAACCTCAGACCCCAGGGAATATTCATCAGAGTGAGGTCTCCCAGAGGTCATCATCTTGGCACCAAGAACCAGCTCTACCCAACAACCTATAAGCTCCAGTGTTGGAAGCCTTAGGCCAAACACCCAGTAACACAGGAACACAGTCCCACCTATCAAAAAACAAAAAAATAAGACAGCAAAAAAATATGTCACAAATGAAGGAGCAAGGTAAAAACCTACACGAAAACTGAGAAGACAGAAAATACACAGCAGATGAAGGAGGAAGGTAAAAACCCATCAGACCAAATAAAGAAGAGGAAATAGGCAATCTACCTGAAAAATAATTCAGAGTAATGATAGTAAAGATGATCCAGAATCTTAGAAATAGAATGGAGGCAATGATTGAGAAAATACAAGAAATGTTTAATAAAGATCTAGAAGAACTAGAGAACAAACAGAGATGAACAACACAATAACTGAAATGAAAAATACACTAGAAGGAATCAATAACAGAATAACTGAGGCAGAAGAACGAATAAGTGAGCTGGAAGACAAAATGGTAGAAATAACTGCCAAGGAGCAGAATAAAGAAAAAAGAAGGAAAAGAATTGAAGACAATCTCAGAGACCTCTGGGACAACACTAAATGCACCAACATTCAAATTATAGGGTCCCAGAAGAAGAAGAGAAAAAATTTAAAGAGATTACAGTGTAAAACTTCCCTAACATGGGAAAGGAAATTGTCACCCAAGTCCAGGAAGCGCAGAGAGTCATGTACAGGGTAAACCCTAGGAGAAACACACCAAGACACATGTTAATCAAGCTAACAAAAATTAAATTCAAAGAAAAAATATTAAAAGCAGCTGGAGAAAAACAAAAAATAACATACAAAGTTATCCCCATAAGGTTATCAGCTGAGTTTTCAGCAGAAACTCTGCAGGTCAGAAGGGAGTGGCAGGATATACTTAAACTGAGGAAAGAGAAGAACCTACAACCAAGATTACTCTACCCAGCAAGGATCTCATTCAGATTCGATGGAGAAATCAAAAGCTTTTCAGGTAAGCAAAAGCTAAGAGAATTCAGCACCACCAAACCAGCTTTACAACAAATGCTAAAGAAACTTCTCTAGGCAGGAAACACAAGAGAAGAAAACAACCCACAAAAACAAACCCAAAACAATTAAGAAAATGGTAATAGGAACATACATATCAATAATAACCTTGAATGTAAATGGATTAAACGCCCCAACCAAAAGACACAGATTGGCTGAATGGTTACAAAAACAATACCATATATATGCTGTCTACAAGAGACCCACTTCAGACCTAGTGACACATACAGACTGAAAGTGAAGGGATGGGGAAAGATATACCATGCGAATGAAGATCAAAAGAAATCAGAGTAGCAATACTTGTGTCAGATAAAATAGACTTTAAAATAAAGACTGTTACAAGAGGTAAGGAAGGACACTGCATAATGATCAAGGGATCAATCCAAGAAGAAGATATAACAATGATATATGTTTATGCACCCAGCTTAGGAGCACCTCAACACATAAGGCAAATGCTAACAAACATGAAAGGGGAAAACGACAGTAACACAATAATAGTAGGGGACTTTAACACTCCACTTACACAAATGGACAGATCATGCAAACAGAAAATAAATGAGAAAACACAAGCTTTAAATGACACATAGACCTGATAGATTTAATTGATAATTTATAAAACATTCCACCTGAAAGGGGCAGAATACACTTTCTCCTCAAGTGCACATGGAGCATTCTCTAGGATAGGTCACATCTTGGGTCACAACTCAAGCCTCGGAAAATTTAAGAAAATTGAAATCATGTCAAGCATCTTTTGACCACAGTGGAAATCAATTATAGGAAAAAAAAAACTAAAAAAGAAATACATGGAGGCTAAAGAGTATGCTACTAAATAACCAAGAGGTCACTGAAGAAATCAAAGAAGAAATTAAAAAATAAATAGAAACAAATGACAACGAAAACATGACAACCCAAAACCTATGGAATGCAGCAAAAGCAGTTCTAAAAGGGAATTTTATAGGAATTCAATCTCACATCAAGAAACAAGAAAAATCTCAAATAAACAATCTAACACTACACCTAAAGCAACTAGAGAAAGAAGAACAAAAAAAAAACTCCAAGTCAGTAGAAGGAAAGAAATCATAAAGATCAGATCAGAAATAAATGAAAAAGAAATGTAGGAAACAATAGCAAAGATCAATAAAACTAAAAGCTGGTTCTTTGAGAAGATAAACAAAATTGATAAACCCTTAGCCAGACCCATCAAGGAAAAAAAGGGAGAGGATGCAAATCAATAAAATTAGAAATGAAAAAGGAGAAAACACAACTGGCACACAGAAATACAAAGGATTATAAGAGACTACTACAAACAACTATATGCCAATAAAATGGACAACCACGAAGAAATGGACAAATTCTTAGAAAGTTACAATTTTCCAGGACGGAACCAGGAAGAATTAGAAAATATAAACAGACCAATCACAAGTAATGATATTGAAACTGTAATTAAAAATCTTACAGCAAAGAAAAGTCCAGGACCAGATGGCTTCACAGGTGAATTCTATCAAATATTTAGAGAAGAGCTAACACCAATCCTTCTCAAACTCTTCCAAAAAAATTTCAGAGGGAGAAACATTCCCAAATTCATTATATGAAGCTACCATCACCCTGATACTAAAACCAGGAAAAGGTGTCACAAAAAAAGAAAATTATAGACCAATATCACTGATGAGCATAGATGTAGAAATCCTCAACAAAATACTAGCAAACAGAATCCAACAACATATTAAAAGGATCATACACAATGATCTAGTGGGATTTATCCCAGGGGTGCAAGGATTCTTCAGTATATGCAAAGCAATCCATGTGATATACCGTATTAACAAATTAAGTAATAAAACCATATGATCATCTCAATATGTGCAGAAAAAGCTTTTGACAAAATTCAACACCATTCAATACAAATCAGAAAAAAAGAAGTAAAACTGTCAGTGTTTGCAGATGACATGTTACCATACATAGAAAATCCTAAAGATGCCATCAGAAAATTGCTAGAACTAATCAATGAATTTGGTAAAGTTGCAGGTTACAAAATTAATGCACAGAAATCTCTTGCATTCCTATACACTAACAACAAAAAATCAGAAGGAGAAATTAAGGAAACAATCCCATTTACCATTGCAACAAGAGGAATAAAATATCTAGGAATAAACCTACCTAAGGAGGCAAAAGACTTGTACTCAGAAAACTGTAAAACACTGATGAAAGAAATCAAAGATGACAAACAGATCGAGAAATATACCGTGCTGTTGGATTGGAAGAATCAATATTGTGAAATCTACGGGTTCAGTGCAATCCCTATCAAACTACCAATGGCACTCTTCACAGTATTAGAACAAAAAATTTTACAATTCGTATGGAAACAAAAAAGACCCCGACAGGAATAAAGACACAGACCTACTAGAGAATGGACTTGAGGATATGGGGAGGGGGAAGGGTAAGCTGTGACAAAGCAAAAGAGTGGCATGGACATATATACACTACCAAATGTAAAATAGATAGCTAGTGGGAAGCAGTCGCATAGCACAGGGAGATCAGCTCCGTGCTTTGTGACCACCTAGAGGGGTGGGATAGGGAGGGTGGGAGGGAGGGAGACGCAAGAGGGAAGAGATATGGGAACACATGTATATGTATAACTGATTCACTTTGTTATAAAGCAGAAACTAACACACCATTGTAAAGCAATTATACTCCAATAAAGATGTAAAATAATAAATAAATAAATAATTTTTAAAAAGATCCCGAATAGCCAAAGCAATCTTGAGAAAGAGAAATGGAGCTAGAGGAATCAGGCTCCCTGACTTCAAACTATACTACAAAGGTACAGTAATCAATACAGTATGGTACTGGCACAAAAACAGAAATATAGATAAATGAGATAGGATAGAATGCCCGGAGGTAAACCCACACACATATGGACACCTAATTTACAACAAAGGAGGCAAGAATGTACAATGGAGAAAAGACAGCATCTGCAATAAGTGGTGCTGGGAAAACTGGATGGCTACATGTAAAATAATGAAATTAGAACACTCCCTAACACCATACACAAAAATAAACTCAAAATGGATTAAAGACGTAAACGTAAGTCCAGACAATAAAACTCTTAGAGGAAAACAGGAAAAACACTCTTTGACATAAACCACAGCAAGATTTTTTTTGACCCACCTCCTAGAGTAATGAAAATAAGAACAAAAATAAACAAGTGTGACCTAATCGAACTTAAAAGCTTTTGCACAGCCAAGGAAACCATAAACAAGACAAAAGGACAACCCTCAGAATGGGAGCAAATATTTGCAAATGAAACAACTGACAAAGGATTAATCTCCAAAATATACAAACAGCTCATGGAGCTCAATATCAAAAAAAACAAACAACCCAATCCAAAAATGGTCAGAAGACCTAAATAGACACTTCACCAAAGAAGACATACAGGTTGTGAAGACGCACATGAGAAGATGCTCAACATCACTAATTATTAGAGAAATACAAATCAAAACTATGAGGTATCACCTCACACTGGTCAGAATGACCATTATCAGAAAATCTAGCAACAATAAATTCTGGAAAGGGTGTGGTGAAAAGGGAACCCTCTTGCACTGTTGTGGGAATGTATATTGATACAGCCACTTTGGAGAACAGTATGGAGGTTCCTTAAGAAACTAAAAATAGAACTACCATATGACCCAGCAATCCCACTACTGGGCATATACCCTACGAATGCCATAATTCAAAAAGAGACATGTGTCACAATGTTCATTGCAGCACTATTTACAATAGCTGGGACATGGAAGCAACCTAAGTGTCCCTTGACAGATGAATGGGTAAAGAAGATGTGGCACATATATACAATGGAATATTACTCAGCCATAAAAAGAAACGAAATTGAGTTATTTGTAGTGAGGTGAATGGACCTAGAGACTGTCATACAGAGTGAAGTAAGTCAGAGAGAGAATAACAAATACCATATGCTAACACATATATGTGGAATGTAAAAAAAAAAAATGGTTCTGATGAACCTAGGGGCAGGATAGGAATAAAGACGCAGACCTAGAGAATGGACTTGAGGACATGGTGGGGGAGGTGGAAGCTGCAGCAAAGTGAGAGTAGCACTGACATATATACACTCTCAAATGTGAAATAGGTAACTGGTGGGAAGCAGCTCCGTAGCACAGGGAGATCAGCTCGGTGCTTTGTGATCACCTAGAGGGGTGGGATAGGGAGGGTGGGAGGGAGGCTCAAGCAGGAGGGGATAGGGCTTCCCTGGTAGTACCGTTGCAGGGGACACGGGTTCGTGCCCCTGTCTGGGAAGATACCACATGCCGCGGAGTGGCTGGGCCCCTGAGCCATGGCCGCTGGGCCTGTGCATCCAGAGCCTGTGTTCCGCAGCGGGAAAGGCCACAACAGTGAGAGGCCCGCGAACCACAAAAAAAAAAAAAAAAAAAAAAAAAAAAAAAGAGGGAGGGGATATGGGGATATATGTATACATATGCCTGATTCACAGTGTTGTCTAACAGAAACTAACACAGCATTGTGAAACAATTATACTCCAATAAAGATGTATTGAAAAAAATTTGAATACGAGTAAACTCAGCCATTTGGTAGACCTGAATTTTTCTGAACGGGCGTTCTAATTTTGACTTCTGATTGTCACGTGAGTTGTTTTACTTCTGTCAGTGTATCCAAGCATCGCTTAATGGTCTGTCTAGCCATCTGATCCCCTTTGCTCCTTTTGCTGCTTCCTTTCCCCTGTAGGTATTTGTGTCTGCTCTGAGTATTCACATTCTTAGAAATAGATGTGGGTTAAGTAATTAACTGAATATGTATCATCAATATATATCATTTGCTATACTCATGTACTTGAATAGAGTATTTCCCAAAGAAAATCTTAAGTGATCTTCTCAGCCAACTTGTTACTCTTATTTAGCTTTTCTGCATGTGGGTTTATGTCTTCTTCCAGTAAAGTTTAAACAGCCAGTGATTGTTTACATCGCTTATTATTTAACTTCCTGTGAATTCTTCGTGCTAAGATCCTTCAGACGGCCACGTGGGAGGTGATATTTGTACAAGATCACATTTAGTGTACACAAAAGAAAATGTTTTTTCACATCAGTGTCTTGTTCTTAAGATCCTTGGTGGCTAGAGGAGATTTTCTTTTTGTTTTAAATAATTGACCCATCCATTCTAGTATCTCCTCATTTTAATACATTTGCAGTCTTGTGTGTATTACCTTGTATGTATTTACATACCTTCCCATGAATTTCACCTTAGCAAGATAAGATGGAAATAGCAATATAAATTTGCTGTCATTAAATACACACACACACACACACACACACACACACACACACACACATCCCACTTATCTAAAAGGTAACAGTGAGAGTTGGGTGAGAGATGACTAGCCTCATGCCAACATGTTAATGCTGAGTTTCTGAATGTTTGTATATAATTAGAGAGTTTTGTCATATTAAGACTTCTCAGCATTGATGATATTCAAGATTATTTGTCTTTTCCTGAGTACGTCCTTGGAAACATTTGTTTAAAATGGTTAAAACCAGTGCTTAATGGATAAACAAACTATGGTACACTCATAATGATGGAATACTATTTAGTAATTAAAAAAAAAGAACTATTTATACAGTTGCCAACTTGAATGGATTTCAAAGGCATTGGACCAAGTGAAAGATGTCAGCCAGTGTCAAGTTTGCATGTATTCCATTTATATGACATTATGGAAAAAGATGAAGCTATAGGATGAGGGCAAGTCAATGACTGCCATGGATTAGGGGTGAGGGAACAGTATGATAACAGTAGGATTGCATGCAGGAGTTTTTTGGGGGAACTGTTTTATGTCCCAATAGTGGTGGTAGTTCCACAAATATATACATGTGTAAGAAAGGCATCACATTGTACACACATGTAAAAAGTCAATTTCACGGTGTGTTTTTAAAGTAAAATTTAAAAAGAAAAATTAGAGTGCTTGATTTTGCTTGTTGAGAACATCAAAAATAATCTTCTCATGATGACAGATACCAGGGATTCCTGTAAGAAAAATACTAATTGTACTTTTTTAATGAAAAATTCAGTGATGTAGTTACTAGGTTTACAAAGAAGCTGAAAATAATGCAACTTCTACTCAGTGAATAATACCTTCAGTTCCATGCAGAGTGTCGGGAGTACTCAAAGTTATGTGTCCCCCAGCAGCTGTAACCCGGTACTCTTGTACTGCTGTAGCCTTTCCTGTCTTCTTTATGGTGATCACTTTCCTTCCTTGGTGTGTATATACGGCGTGTGACAGTTACGGCGGCTGTGGGAATCATAACTTTAAGTTCTGTGACTTCTGTGAGTAAAATGAGCCATAATGTTGAATTAATGTCATTCTTCACACTTAATTTCCACGTTGTTCTAAGTAGAAGACTTACTGAGTATTTGAATAAAAGCTCCGTGTTCATTTTTTTTTTTTTTTTTTTTTTTTTTTGCAGTACGCGGGCCTCTCACTGCTGTGGCCTCTCCCGCCGCGGAGCACAGGCTCCGGATGCGCAGGCCCAGCGGCCATGGCTCACGGGCCCAGCCGCTCCGCGGCACATGGGATCCTCCCAGACCGGGGCACAAACCCGTGTCCCCCGCATCGGCAGGCGGACTCTCAACCACTGCGCCACCAGGGAAGCCCCATTTTTGATAGTGTGTAAATGATGGTGGTGATGTGGGCTTATTTTGTCACTGAATGAACGTGATCATTAAGTACAGGGAGGCTCCCTTGGGAGAGTGTGTATGGTGTGTTGGTCTGAGGAGTGATGGTTTTTAAGAAACATTCACTCTTCTGTTTGACAGCAGAAGGTGACAGTAGAAGATACGGGACCACGCACTTTAAACAGGAATTCTGATCCCAGCACTGGCAGTTTTACAGAACTGCCTTCGAACAGGATTGGTTAAGCGGAACGTTGATTTGTTTCATGAAACTGGAGACGCTAACGGGGTGATCAGGCCGCAGAAGATCAGACAGCTGATGTTACTTGTTGATTCTGCACATGAAGACCTGATCGGAGTATTTTGGGTTTTGCAAATCAGGCAGAAGAGGAATCGCTGAGCTTCCAGGAGATAATCATGAGGAGAGTAATAGTGTAAAAGGCATGAGGCGAAATCTTTTGAAATTGAGAGAGTTGAGTAAGATTTGATTGTCGTCATAGAGTGGTCTTCAGGCCGTCCTGTCCCACTGCCCCGGGTGTCATTTTACACATAACACAAGTAGGAGGTACCGACTGGGAAATGGATGGGAAGGTGACCAACAGAGGCCCAGCTGCCTCCTTTCTTGTCTGCTGTCAGGTCGAGCCCACATTGAGAGTGAGGACTCTTTGCCCATCTGGGCAGTGATGATCCTTCCAGAGCCGGGGGGCACCAGTGACTGAAGTGCTGGGGTCCTTAGAGAAAGGTCCAAGTGTCTGAAATCACCCTGGGTCCTGTGTGAATTTGAATTGAATGAAATGTATTCACAGTAAAGGGACATTCGAGCTGGGACTGGGAGCAAGGGGCAGATGTGATGGGCGAAGCACAGATGCAAACAGCCGTAGGGCTTCTCTGCTCCCCGGTGAGGGCTTGGGAGGCTCCACGCCGACTTGTGATCAGGGCTCATTTCTGCCTCGCTGCAGCATTTCTTGGTGTCACTGCATGCAGAGGGGGTAGACCAGAGAGCCCTGCTTGTTTGCAGCCCTTTGTGAGCCCTCTTAGGGCCTGAAGAAATGCCCTATTGTTGTAGAATCCAGGTTCTGTTGCTGCCTGAACTCCACTTGATAGAGAGACAGGGAGAGAGAGAGAGAGACAGAGAGAGAATGTCTTGGAAGGCAACCTGCCTTCCATCCAAGCAGGCTCTCTGAATTGTGCCAGAATCTCCCTGATCTTTGCTGTGGGTGGGAGGGACCAATGACCATAGTGCATCTGGTCCCCATCTTCGCCCCCTCAAAGCTTCATGGTCATCTAAGCAATCTCCGCAGGCCTGCTGCCTGTATCTAAATTTACCCATAACTTCAGAGTTACTCAGCCTTGTTTGGAGGGAGAAATCTCATGTTATCCCACAGGAAAGTAGCCCTGGCTAATGTGTCCGACAAACGGGAACATCCCTAAAATGCTGGGAGACCTTTTTCTCCCTTCCCTTCCACTCTGCCTTTCCATGCAGGTAGCTATCCTCACATCTAACCCAGAACCTTCATAAAATCCCAGAGCTCCTCTGGACCCCACATTGGTGCATATAAAACCTGATAGAATGCAAATGTTTACTGCGTCCCATACTAACT
>NW_006790302.1:413829-417822 GCF_000442215.2 Lipotes vexillifer
CTGAACCGCGCTCACTTCAGTGCCTGGTGGCATCATTTCCTAGGTTGTCAGAGGCATATTTAAGTAGGAAACATAGACACCCCCCAGTCTGAGATCGTTTGTTGAGAAGTTGCATTTCCTTACTCTTTGGTTGGTTCTTGTACAGTTGCTAGACCCATGAGGTTATGGTTGGAGGAAGGTCTTTGTGGTCACATTTGAAATGTGTCCTACTAGACTGAAAAACTCCGGTCTCTGGTACCCCTTTTCTCTTTGATGGCTGGGGGACCAGGCAGGTCCTTGATGGAGGGACCTGGCAGGATGGCCCTGCTGCTCACACTGCCTCCCCTGGGACAAAGTTGCTGGCACGCTAATGACTTGGATGAACTACGGATGCCTCAGCAGCCCTTCAGGAGAGCAGAATCGGCCTTATCGACATGCTGATCAATGACTAAGAGGGCAGAGGCTGCAGCCAGATGGACTCCAGTGAGTCATCCTTTTACTGCCAAGACTTGCCACACACTCCGGAAGGCAGCCTGCATTTGACTATGCAAACAGCAGCTTCAAAGGGAAACACCCGATAAAGGATATCCTTGTAGGTTGATATTCTTTTGGTTTTTAAAAGCAGGGTTATTATTATTTTTTCTTCTTGTTTACAGAAGCTCTGTGGAAGTGGTGATCTGAATGCTTCTCTGACATCCCAACGTTTCGAAGAGCTATCTGTAAGTGACATTCCTTAAAAACAAACAAACACTAAAGTAAATGCTATAAATATTTCCTATCATCAAATGTTTGGATCTTTTATTTCTAAAGGATCCTGAACTGTTACCACCCACAAAGACAGGCCTTGCAAATTGTGTCTGGAAAAGATGAATTCAGTGTCTATTGATTTGTCAGAGTGGGATAGATTCTTCTAAAAATACAGAGCCATGAAATTGAGTGAGATGGTACAGGAGACAAAGCCATTTTGATGTGCTTTGAAATGTGGACCAGGAACTTTCAAAAGAACGCTGTGGAGAGTGACTTAGCCACAGATCGATTCATTGAAATTCAAATAAGTGAACAATAAATCATTTTATTTGTACTTTTTCTCTCAAAAGACACAAATTTGCTCTTTTTAAAACTTGAATTGGATTCGTTTAAGAAATATTCAGAAACCGAATTTGATGTTGTGGCTTGTAGGAGTTGATGCATTCCTGGAGAGGAAAAGTGAACTTGGTGGGAGGTGAGACTGTGTGGGTAAGTGTAGGAAACACTGTAATAGGGACCAGGGCGTGAAAGAAAAATATGCCACAGGCAGGAGAGCGGAGAGGAAGTGACTCCCATATGGACCCAGGGGTGGGGCTCATGTTGGCTGGACATGGATTAGTAGGTGATCAGCTGAGTAGTTGTGAACGGGAGTGTTTTTGTTACATGGGCAGGAGGTGTACCTGGACTGATGGGGGTTGGTGGGCAAAGGGGAGAAGAGGAGGGAGACGTCGCACACCCGAGCTGAGAGGTGTGGACCAGGGTCGTGGGACCCCGCCCCATAGCTGGACTACTGCATGCTATGTCCTCACTGGGTCCTCCACCGGGAGCTGTAGGATAAGGACCCTGCAGGGCATGGGTGAGTTTAGGGGGATGTCAGATGTCGGCATGCAACTTACCTGCTTCTTCTTGGGAAGTTAATACTGTGAAGCTATTGTCATGAATTCTCATAGAATCCCACTGGGGAAAAGGATAAAGAACAGTGTAACCATGTCATCGACATGGGTGGGTGGGAGTGGAGGATGACGCTCACAGATTTGCCATGACGGTGATCATCTTTTTTCCTTAAATGAAGAAGTGTTTCCGACATTCTGTTCCTTGGTCCTAAGACAACTGACTTCAATGGCTTCTCCATCTGTGCAGACGCTCGGGGAAGCCGGCGATGGCTTGAGTAACCTGCCCAGCCCTTTCGCTTACCTCCTCACCATCCACCTGAAGGAAGGCCGGAACCTGGTGGTCCGGGATCGCTGTGGTAAGGCCTGGCTCTGGGCGCCCTTGGTAGCCTGCAGACCTCTTCCTCTCAACCCTCCTGTCAACCTTGCTCGTCACCTTTGTCCATCTCAGCGTGGCTGGTGCTGGACTGGAGCTCAAATCTGAGCTTCTCCAGGTATCAAGGTATTTGCATTGAGTTATTGAAACACATGGAATCTTACTGTCCTTTTCTTATGATTAATAATAATCAAATATTGATGATCACATAAAGTTATTGTAGAAAGAAATAAGATCGCTGTAAGTGCTTTATGGCTGGTATATAACAGCTGCTAAAGAAAATGTTTCCTTGATCCTAGTTTAATTATCCATGAGAAATATGTAAATACATTCTTGATCTAAGTTAGCAAACATACGCATAGATGGAAATGCCCTTTGAACCACCCTCCTTCCTGCCCTGAAATCCCACTGGACTCCCCTCCCTCTGGATAACATCTGTTATGATGTTATAACATATGTGATTGATTTGCTCACCTTTGCTACCTCTTTCTGTGCATTTACACACACATATATTTCTTAATTAAAGTGATATTTTAATATCGTTATTCTGCAGTATTATTCTGCATATTCCATATTCTGCACTAAGTTTTTTTAAACTTTACAATATGGATTAAAGATTTTCCATGCTTTTCCATGTAACTATATCTCCCTTCTTTTAAATACTAATAGTATTCCATAGTATGTTGTGTTAAATATCTGTTTCTCTGCTGATGATAGTTGTTTTTTCTTACTTTCTCAGCCATATAAATGATGCTGTAATAAACATCCTGTGTATGGCTCCATACACAGATAAGAATATATCTTAAATTAAAAATAGTGTATGTTTAAGAGCAGACAGTGGAGCCAGACTGCCTGGGCTCAGTTTTTTCCATTTATTGCTATTTGATTTAAGAAATGCTTCTGGATCCCCCTGTGACTTAGGTTCCCCATCTGTAAAACAAGAACATTACTAATGACCTACCTTATAGACTTTTAGGAGGATTGAAGGTAGTGACTTAAAACTTTGTTGGGCTTCTAGCACTTAATAAAAGTTAACTATTGTGAGCAGCTCAGGACAGAACCTAGAAATGCAATTACAGGATCCTGAAGATGCACATTTTCAAATGTAAGAGATACTGGTACATGGCCCCCTAAAAGGTACAGAGTATGTCCTCTCCTACACTATGGTTATGTGTTCCCTACCTTGTCACCATTGAATATTTCCTTTTATCCCTCTGCTTAGTTTTTGGCAATCTTCTAGGTCAAGTGTCCACTTGTTTTAAGTTGTGCTTCATGGATTATGATGGTGATGAACATGGCCCTTTGTAGTTCCTCTCCTGTGAATGGCTCTCTGTATCGTTTGCCCAGTTTTCCATTGAGCTTTTCCATCTAAATTTTTGTGAGTCTTTAAAATTTTCAGCATTCATTTGTTTGTTGGGTGTTGCAATTTTTCTTCGCCAGTCTATTGTTTTTTTTTTTTGCGGTACGCGGGCCTCTGTGGCCTCTCCCGTTGCAGAGCACAGGCTCCGGACGCACAGGCTCAGCGGCCATGGCTCACGGGCCCAGCTGCTCCGCGGCCTGTGGGGTCTTCCCGGACTGAGGCATGAACCCGTGTCCCCTGCATCGGCAGGCGGACTCTCAACCACTGCGCCACCAGGGAAGCCCCGGGAAGCCCCCGCCAGTCTATTGTTTACCCCTCATTTTTATGGCCTCTTTTGCCCTTCAGAGGTTTTACATCTCATTACAGGTAAATATATCTGTTTTTCCTTTGTTGTCTCTTTTCATTTATTCCTTTTAGTAGGTGGGAACCTTCTTATTCTAAAGAATTTTGTGTCTGGGCTTCCCTGGTGGCGCAGTGGTTGAGAGTTCGCCTGCTGATGCAGGGGACACGGATTCGTGCCCCGATCTGGGAACATCCCACATGCCGCGGAGCGGCTGAGCCCGTGAGCCATGGCTGCTGAGCATGAGCGTCCGGAGCCTGTGCTCCGCAACGGGAGAGGCCACAACAGTGAGAGGCCCGCG
>NW_006790302.1:417847-445793 GCF_000442215.2 Lipotes vexillifer
AAAAAAAAAAAAAAAAAAAAAAAAGTGAAGAATTTTGTGTCTTCTCCAGGTCTTTGCCAGTCTGTCCTGCTAGTTCCTCTCTACTTTGTTTTGGAAAAACTGTGAAACGGAGGATGGGTCTCCCTTCGTCTTCTGTGTCTCTTACTTTTTCTTCCTCATTCTTGCCATTACTTTATTTTTTCAGGAAGAATTCCTCAGCCGGGCCTTCCAGCTCACTGTTTTCTCATCAGTTGTTATGACCACTGTGATATTCTGTTCGTCTTTTGAGTTGGCTTTTTTTTTTTTTTTTCATTTTTAGAACAGTCTATTTCATGCATGAGATGTTGCCATCAGGTTTGAGAGCATTAAGTATACATTGAAAATCTCCTGTTTGGTGCTTTGTCCCTCGGATATCCTTGGGTTGTGTTTTCCGCTCCTCTTTCTATTTGTGTGTCCCTGTTGCCATCTATGGATGCTGTTTTTGCTTACTGTGTCCTGACTTCACTGAGCATAAGCAGGATTGGGACATGCAGCCAGACAGGGAGAGCCAGTCGTTCAGGCCGGCTCCTGGTGATGCCCCGTCATGGAAAACCTTCCTCAGTGGCTTCCTGCCCATGCTCACTTTTCCTGCTTGCAAGTGCCTTTGCTGGTCACTGCTCGGCACCAAAGGGACAGGGCTGTGCTGGGCCATCCAGCTGCTCTATGTATGCTGTGCCAACCAGTCACCATGGTACTTGCTCAGGCCATCTTCTGCTTCCTGTATCCACTGCCTCCAAGCTGGAGCATCCCTGGTTCACCTGCCATCCTATCCTCTTGGCCCACCTCTGCCCCTGAAACTTTTTCTGCTGTGACTTTCTACTGCTCCTGTTTTGGACTGTGGGTTCTTCCATCAATCTGATCTCACCAACTTCCATCTTTTAGATCTGCATATACCCACTTTTTAGAAACAAAATTACTATCTTTCTCTTTTCTGTCTCTTTCTCTTTCTCTCTCTCTGTCTTTTCGTAATTTCTCAGGATTTCAAAATGGTGAACAAATTTCACTTTCTACTTGTTGGTAAATAGTGTTTTCTGTCAAAGTTATAATTTCTTACCCATCAGTTGTGCAACTTCTTGTGTACTGTCATTGTGTACTGTTACGATAAATGTCTGCATCTTAATAGATAGCTCTCTTAAGGTTATTTTGAATGATTTGGGGCAGATAGCAATTTTGTACCTGAAATCACATCTGAGGGACATGATCATAAACTAGAGTGAGGTGCCTGCCCACAAATATCCTGACTTTTGCTCAGAACCTGCAGTGTCCAGTGGATGCTTCTGTCAAATGATGATCATTATGGGGCTCGATTTGGGACAGTTTATCTGGAGATTGGAACTGTGTTCCACAGAGAACGTATTTAACTTTACTGGAAAGAAAGTGCTCTAAACCTTTAAAATACATGTATTGTAAATTTTTGGAAAGCTCCAACATAATATGTAACTTCGGGGCTGTGCCCAGGCCTTGGACCTCTTCCAGGGCCAGCTGCCCCTTTTCCAGTTTTGCCATCTGTTCTGATTATTTATCCCTAATTGATGTGAGTGATCTGGCCACACCACCCTTGATATATCACACCAGTACCCTTACAACAGATACTCAGGAGACAGTCAGTAAACTTGGCAGATGACGGGGGAGCCATTGCCTACATCAGAAAATGACCGAAACAATAGGGTTTTTGTGTGCTACTCCACACCTCGCTGCTTCAGGGCCAAAGGAGAGACTGTAATCTGTGCTCTAATCCCGTCAATAGCATCTCTATCTTCGTAGTTTCATCAGAGTTAAGCATCATATGACAATTTGGCTTTATCTTGTGTCAACCTAATATAATCCAAGGATAAATTCCTAGTAAGGCATCTAGATCATAACCTGTTTTAGCACCTATATCTTTTATAACCAGTAACATCGTTCCTGTCTCTTTTATTTATTGGGAAGATTAATCGTTATCTATTAAGAAAACATCCCCCTCTCAGCAAGTGCTTCTTCTAGACTTTGCAGTGTGGTGTGCCTTCCTTACTGTGACTGTGTTCATGACTGCTCGATTTTCACAAGTATTAAGGTAGTGATCAGGGCATGTTTGGTGCCCACTGTTGATTTGTGCAGGGATCATAGTCACTGGCACCTGTGCTTGTCTCCTTTGCCCCGGACTGACATGGCTTATTGCTATGCAGTATTTTCTATGGAGCCCAGCCCACCCTCAGAATTTTATCCAGCACAGTCCTTTCAGCCAGTAGTTCTCAAATTTGAGTGAGCATCAGAACAACCTAGAGGGATTATGAAAGTACACATTGCCCACCCCCAGAGGTTCTGATTCAGTAGGTCTGGGGTGTGGCCCAAGAACTTACATTTCTGACAAGTTCCCAAGTGATCACGATGCAGCTGGTCCAGGAACCACCTTGTGAGGACCACTGCTCTAGACACTGGGTGGTAGCACTTGAGCAGAAACACGTGCGTCTCCTGGAAGGGAGAGTTTCAATTCCCGATTAGACACAGCGTTTTCTTTTCTTGGGGCCGGACCTCATTATGCATTTGCATTCTTACTCAATTTGTATTCTCTGAACATAATTTAACTTGGTATTCACCTCATTAACATACTTAGGTACAGAGAATGGTGTGATGTGCCAAATTACCAAATATAAAAGGACTTGTGAATTATCTATGAATTTACACTATGCTGTATCACATGTTCTCTGATTCTCTGGATATGGGATCGATAGCCGATAGTTTCAGTACTAAATATCCTTCAAGATCTATTCACATGGCATTTCTATCTAGTCTTTTATGTTTTTCACAGACATAAGCTCCCTGTCATCTAGGTCCTATGAAAATTTTACCTCTATAAACCATACACCTTTACCCTCAGTTGGATAAATGCCTGGTCATCCCTGTTACTATTAGTGCTATATTAGCTGGGTAACCGTTTTATTCATCTTCGTATGCCCTACTGTGCCATACTGGAGGTTTATACATAGAATGCTTTTAATACATTTTAGTTCTTCATTAGGGAAATCCAACTTAAGTGCCGGACTTAAAGACAAGGAGTATTAAAAGACTATCGTGAAAGGGAAAACATCTTCCCAGGAGGGAACAGAGTTCCTTCACTCACACCTTGACTCAGCAAGCGTTTATTCAGTCCCTTCAGTGAGATGAGCATCGCACTGGTACTTGACTGGGACCTAGTGATAGAGTCCAGAAAAAAAAGACTTACATACAAGCAACCCATTTAACAGAAGTCCTAATTCAGGTGATTAAAGTACAGAGACTAAGTGACTTGACCAGGGACTTGCAGGGAGGCAGTGGCTGAGGCAGGACTCACCAGAATGGGTGGTTTTGGGGGACAAGAGGAGGAATGAGACATTCCAATCTACTTCTTGGCTTGTGATTTCCGACGGCGACTCACTCACTCTCAAGTGGAATTTACCCATCTGCAAAATGGGCATGATGTAGCTTGCCTTATAATGTAGTTGTAAGAACTGAAAAAAAGAAAGTGTATATAACATAGTGCCGTACATAGAGAAAATAGTCAATAAATGATAGTGTGCGTGTTATGGTAATTAATGAATAATGATAATGAACTTGGCCCATGATCCTGACTCCCACTGCAGAGCTGGTTCCTGTGATCCATGTCAGCTTTCCCATCAGTGACCTTGGACACTTGGCTGTTAGTTTGGGTTAATTTGTTAGTACCCTTGTGCTCTCTCTTTATGCCCCGTCTTCAGCATAGGAGTTGATTTTGATTTATGTTTTATTTTACATATATTCAATCATGTATTTTATATTTGTCTAAAATATAATCAATTTGACCAAATACTGATTTCACTTATGACAGGGATGCCTTCAAAGTGTTGTTGAAATGTGTTGCACCGTTGACTACAGAGGACCTGCTCCAGGATATTTAACCCAATTGTGCCATCACTCTTTGTGAATTTTTAGGGAGAAAAAATATTTTTTGATGAATCATTCCCTGCTGAGGGAAGAGGTCAACATTTTCTTTGGATTATTACATAGTCATTGCTGCGTAGGTAACATTCCATCTAGAACACGGGTTGGCAAACCTTTTCTGTACAGGGACAGAAATGAATATTTTAGAGTTTATGGGGCATAGGTCCATAAACTTAGTGAAAGCTACTTTGCTGGTCTAGTGACGAAACAGCCATAGATAATATGTAAACCAGTGGACATGACCATGCTCCAGTACAACTTTATTTATAAAAACAGGCATGAGGCTGGATTTTACCCATGTCCAAAATTTGCTGACCTCAGTCTAGAATATCATGATCTGATTTTGGATTTTCTCTTGGAGAAGCTGCTTTTTAGAGTAGCCAAGTACATCTTTATTTAAAATAAGGAGGTATAAGCTAATGAGGAAGTGATCAAGTTGTGAAGCTCATGTTTTCAAATGAAGTATCTGGAAAACATCTCAGTAATGTGACATAAAATAATGCAGAAAAATCTAGAGATGTTGGGTAGTAAAAAGTCATTTTTTTCCCCCTATATTTTCACTGGGCAGTAAAGTGAAAAGTCATCATATTATCTCTCAGGAAAAGATGTTTCTGCCATACCTAAAGAAAGGATGTTCAAAGGCCCTTATAGGGTTTGTGATTGAGGACTAGAAACTTTGTCACTTGGCCCATCCAGAAAGAAGGAGAGCCTCTCAGAAACAGGGATCCCCCCAACTTCTCACAGGGCTACGAATCCATCAGCCAGGGGCTGGACGATGGCCTTCCCTGGTGTAAAGAGTGCTGTGAACATTTTATCTAAATCTCTCACTTCTCTGGCTTCAAACACGGGGCTGGTTTGTTAAGTAGACTATCAAGTTGTGATTTTGAGATTTTCTGGGAGATTTGGTGAAGTTTGTTATACTAGGAAGTTGCTAATTCTAAACAATGTACAGGTTTAGCGATGGTGTCAGGAATGTACTGTTATGTAGTCACCACCCAGAGCATCCCAGGGTCTTTAGCTGTCAACTCCTCTATCCCTTGTACAGAATAGATAGATAGGGGCGAGTGTGTGTGTGTGTGTGTGTGTGTGTGTGTGTGTGTGTGTGTACACTGAGTAAACCCAGCAAAACCCACAGCTCATGAAAAAGAACTGGAGTTAGTGAGTGACTAAGCAATAACTCACCTTGCTGTCATGAACATGCCTGTCCATCTATGAGTCACTGTGGATGTAAGACCAGTATCATGGAGCACTGAGAGGTTTTGATGAGGTCCCTCTGGAAGTGTGGCCACGTTGAGAAGATTGCCTCTTACAGGTCATTTTCCAGTTCCTCAGGAATTTCTCTTCGATTCCCTGGCATGTAGTCCTTCAGCTTTGACTAGACTTGACCCACTGTTGGAGAGTTCTGTGCTAATTAACAGCCTCTTTTTTTTTTCCTTTGCTGGGCCACTTGGGTTGCTACAGTGGTCTTTCTAGGAATAAGCCTTACTTGGATGCTGTAAAATGCCCAGGCATTTCCTGAAGCCCATCTTCCCAAGCCATCTCTAGGAGAAAACCCGAGCCCTCCCTGTCTCTCTGCTCTGTCCCGGTTATTCCCTGTTGCCTGTCTGCTGGTCACACCTTCCCTCCTTTTCTGTCACCTCATTTTCCTTTGCTCTATCTTTCCACTCCTCTCCCTCATCCCAACTTCTTCCTTTTACTCCTTTATATTTCCCGTCTCCTTCCCAATCTTTTTCTGGGAGGTTCTACAGACTGTATTGTTTTTGACCAAACCAGACACCTGTATTAAGTTCTCCGTCTGAGCCATTGTCTGGTTAACTCTTGGGGGTCCATAATTTCGAGATTGGTAAAGTAGAAGGAATGTGGTAGGACCAATTCATTTAATTTAATTTAATTTAATTTATTTATTTACATCTTTATTGGAGTAGAATTACTTTACAGTGGTGTGTTAGTTTCTGCTTTATAACAAAGTGAATCAGTTATACATATACATATGCTCCCATGTCTCTTCCCTCTTGTGTCTCCCTCACTCCCACCCCTCTAGGTGGTCACAAAGCACCAAGCTGATCTCCCTGTGCCATGTGGCTGCTTCCCACTAGCTATCTATTTTACGTTTGGTAGTGTATATATGTCCATGCCACTCTCTCGCTTTGTCACAGCTTACCCGCTTATCTTCCCCCTCCCCATGTCCTCAAGTCCATTCTCTACTAGGTCTATGTCTTTATTCCCGTCTTACCCGTAGGTTCTTCATGACATTTTTTTTCCTTAGATTCCATATATATGTGTTAGCATACGGTATTTGTCTTTCTCTTTCTGACTTACTTCAGTCTGTATGACAGACTCTAGGTCCATCCACCTCACTACAAATAACTCAATTTCGTTTCTTTTTATGGCTGAGTAATATTCCATTGTATATATGAGCCACATCTTCTTTATCCATTCATCCGATGATGGACACTTAGATTGCTTCCATCTCCTGGTTATTGTAAATAAGAGCTGCAGTGAACATTTTGGTACATGACTCTTTTTGAATTAAATGGGAGAAAATATTTGCAAATGAAGCAACTGACAAAGGATTAATCTCCAAAATTTACAAGCAGCTCATACAGCTCAATAACAAAAAAAGACCAATTCATTTTAAGTCTAACTGCTTCACAGTTTGGTTGACATATAGAGAGTGTTGAACCCTGGCTCAGGGTCCCATGAAAGGGAATATGGCCAAGAAAATATTTTGGTGTCCTTGAACTGGTATTGCTAATGCCAGCAGCCCTGTTTTCTAGGCCTGGCATGAGCACCATGTGACATGGGCAGGCCTCTTTTCTTGGAAAAAATGCTCCACTCAAAGCTTAAATCCCGGAGCGTTAATTCCTGGAAAACAACAGCCCTTTCATTGAAACCCTGTGTTTTCTGTTGATGTGAAGGGTAGTTGCATAGTGTCCTGCTGTGCACTAGCATACTGGGTTGCTGATGCCCTCTGGTGGCCACATTGCAATACTGCAAAAGGGAAAGAAAAGTCCGTTGCAGGAGTTCACTGCAACATCACTAGGGCGTACACATCACTTCAGCTGTAGGCCTGAGGGCTGAGGGTTCATGGTCGTCTTCTTGCTGTGAGTTTTAGGCAATGACAATTTGTGACCCATTCATCCAGCAAACGGTTCTCTAATCCCAGCCCAGGTAGACTGGGACAGCTGTTTTTAGAGCAGGGACAGGTACTTTTGCAGATTATAGGAAGAATGCATTGGATAAGTCATTTTCCTATTTGAAAGGAATGGTTTAGACAAAAATTTTTAAAGATCTCCCATTAGTGTGAAAAGTTGGCCATGCAATAGGGGTTTAATAAATTACGAAAGTGCTACCAAAATGTTCAAATGTCAGGCACCTCCGATTTGGGTCCTGTTTGCCTCTTGCAATTTAGTAGGCTGATTTTAAAGATTGTACCATTTCTATGATTATATATTTCTTCTTTAAAAAGGAAAGGATGCTCTTGTATTAGACCTAGAGAAGAACATTCTCCTCATTGCAGCTGTGATTGGAGGACAGGCTGGATGTTTCTAGAACTCTGTGTTATATGCTGAGATCAGCCATGTAGCTTCCCAGCAGGTGTGCTGTGAATGGGGTGCACTGAGGGTTCACCCCTCTGCCTCCGGGCAGCTCTGTGGGCTTGGGCCAGCCCCTCAGCAGTCTCTTCGGTGTACTCTGTGCTGGCCAACACAGATGACCTTGTTTGTGCTAGGATGGGAAGTGTTGGGGGCACTGGACAGTGGGTCAGAGTCACAGACTCGGGGCACAGACCATCTGAGTTTGAATACCAGCTCAGACATCATCCAGCAGTGATTATGGGGTTTAACCTGGTGCGTGTGCTTATGGGGATGTGTGTGTGGGAGGGGTGACATAGCCATGTACAGTGGCCATGAGCTATTATTATTGTTGTGTCTGGTTCTAGTTATTCTCCTTTCAGTTTTATTTCTGTGTTTTCCCTCTGGGAAAGGCAATGACTTGTGGCATTTCTGCCAATTTTATTAGGGCCCTTCTTCCCAGTTTCTTGATAATTTGTCCCACTGTTTGCATACCTCTTGTTTTTCTCTTTAGATTTTGTACTCCTAACCTCCTGCCCACTGCCAGCAGGGCAAAGGGTTGGTTAAGGTTGTTTTCTGAGACCAGTTCCTGATTTATTGTCAGTGCAACAGCAGAAATGAAAGAGACAGTAGTTTTTAAGGGTGCATTATTTGAATAAGAACCCCGTTGTGAATTGATGGTTTTATTTTCTTCATCTTAAATTTGACTCAGAAGATACCCCTCAAGTTTCATAGCGACCAACATGCTAAAGCTTGGTGTGGATGAAGTCATCCCAGTAGGTCATTACTTATTGGAATTTTTTACTGAATGTACTACACTGATCTGATTTTTAAAAAAATACTGAGTTCTAAAGTAAAATAAGATCTGACTTCAAATTACTTGATGATTTGCTATTTTTGCTTCACATATATATTTTTTCTGTATTTTAAAAGTTCTATTTTGAGAAGAAATTAAAAGCAGTAGTACACCTCTCTTTGTTTAATTAATGTGCCAGTTTAGGTTATCATTCCAGATTTTAATTACTAGTAATAATGCTACAGAACACATTCTTGTGCCTACATCTGTGTGTCAAACTTTATTTCTTTGCAAGTCATTTATTGCAGTGAATCGGATGTTTTCTGTCACATGATCTGACATCTCAAGATTCTACTTTACAGAATTGCCAGTTCACTCTTGAGAAACACCTCTATTTTGCTCACCCACCAGGAGCATATGAGTGTTCCACTTCCCGTTTCTCAACACCACTGTGTGTAGATTATCTATGTCAATTTTGATAAAGAAGAAGTATCTTCTTGGTTTTGTCTTAATTTGTGCAGAGAAATTTGGACCCTGAGATATATTTGGTTAAGAGATATTTGCTTCTCTTTTGTACACAGCCAACTCCATCCATCTCTGTGGCTTATTCTCCTGGTTCCTGGATATGTTCATGTATATTTTTCTACATTGTCATTTGCCTTTTAATTTTGTTTATAAAGTTTTTGTTGCAAACCTCTTTTCCAGTCTTACAATTTTATTCTGGAGAGTTTCCTTTCTTCCTTGCTTTTGTACCTTGAAAGGCCTTTTCTCTCTTGAGAGATATGCATTAACCTATATTCTTTTCTGTCTGGTTTTACATTTTTCTCATTAATCTCTTTGATCTGTATCAAGTTTATTTTGATTTCTTGGCCCAGAGTCGGAACTTCGTTTTACTTTTTGCCAAATGGGTATTTAATTAACTAGGACTAAATTTTCCTTTCCCTAATGATTTGATGGCCACTTTTTAATTGGGTATTAAAATGCAGTCCATATGAGGGTCTGCGTCTTGGATTTCTCTTTTATTCCTATGGATGTGTTGTTTTGTTCCAGTGCCAGCACCACATCACAGTTGTACTGTACTGAAGGGTCACAGTTAATACTTTTTATTTTGCAAAAATTGGGGCTTTGCTTCACATTGGAGTACCTACTCTGAGCACCAGATGGCGCTCGATCATTGGTGTGCTTGTGTGGGAGCAACGAAGACACATCTGGTCAGCTTATTCAGAAAGATGCTCATTCATTAGCAAACTTGAAACTTTAAAGATGCAAACACCCATCCTGAAACCCAGGTAGCAGTTGGATTTCCTCCACTTGGTGGGTTTTGGTAGCCTGCCAAGGTCCCGCAACAGGGATGAGGAGCCGAGTTTACACCCCTGTGTACTTCTAATCACCTCATCAAGAATAGGGGTGCAGGCATCTCTTCTTAGTGACCACTTCAACAAAAGCCAATTTGTTCTGTTACTCACCAAATGGCCCATTTACTGAATCCATCAGTATATTGACAGTGTTTTTCATTCATCTATTTAGAAAATTAAGTGTGTAACATTATTGGATGAGAACTTTAAAAAACAACTTTGGGGCTTCCCTGGTGGCGCAGTGGTTGGGAGTCCGCCTGCCGATGCAGGGGACATGGGTTCGTGCCCCGGTCTGGGAAGATCCCACATGCCGCGGAGCGGCTGGGCCCGTGAGCCATGGCTGCTGAGCCTGCGCGTCCGGAGCCTGTGCTCTGCAACTGGAAAGGCCACGACAGTGAGAGGCCCACGTACCCCCAAAACAAACAAGCAAACAAACAAAAAAACAACTTTGGGAGGTCTCTGGGTCATATTAGTTAATCGGCTCTGAAGACAAAGCCAGAATAGCATCTTAAATAATATTTAATTTGTCTCAGGCCAAAGAAAATGATAGAAAGGAATGGACATGGCCTGGCCTAAGCTGAAGATCCCACAAAGGGGATGACTAAAGACAGAAAAAGAATATAAGGGGGAACAGAGGTGGTGAACAGGCAGAGAGTAGGGCAGGTAGGGAAGTCTTGGGGTGGGGTGAAGGAAGTTTTTGGGGGAGCATGGTACAGGGGGAGAATCTGAAGGCCCCATGAGGACCTCACTCTCCACAGCTCTCTTAATTCCCATTGTTTATTCTATACAAACTTTAAAAATAGTCAAAATAAACAGTTTTGGTAAAACTATAAATAGTTAAAATAAGCAAGTTTTGGTAAAATTGGTAAATTCAGATCCTCAATCTCACTGTAAGTTGGTCACTGGATGATCTTTCAAAAAAATGGATTTCGGGCTTCCCTGGTGGCACAGTGCTTGAGAGTCCGCCTGCCGATGCAGGGGACACGGGTTCATGCCCCGGTCTGGGAGGATCCCACATGCCGCGGAGCGGCTGGGCCCGTGAGCCATGGCCGCTGAGCCTGCACGTCCGGAGCCTGTGCTCCGCAACGGGAGGGGCCACAACAGTGAGAGGCTCGCGTACTTTTTGCCCTTGGCAGGAGGGAAGTTCTGCCTTCTTCTCTATTTGGTACACTACATCACAGGGTTCAGACATGGGCAAGCCTTGTCCAAGGTGCCGCTAAACTGTTGTCCGTGGTGGGCTCCCCAAGAGGAGGGGAGTCAATCTCACTGGGAGAAAAGTTCAGGAGTGGTTCAACCAGGATGTGCTAAGTGACAGAAGGTGGCCAGCAAGGCCTTTAGATGGTCTGGGAGGAAACTGTTCTTCTGAGGTTGGTACCAAAAAAACAGAAGCATGTAGCCACCATGTGCAGGAGAAGGGGAATGTGCATGTTCCCTTCATTTAATTGTAGTGGATAAAGCCTGGCTTGGAATTCTGCTAGACTTGAATCTCCTGCTCTCTTAAGTAAAGTAGACTGTGCTCTATAAAGGGAAAGTTGTTTCTCCTGTCCCATGTGACTGAGGAAGAACGCCCTTGAGTTTCCATAAGGCCCATTATGGTTTCTGAAGGGGTCTGTTAAGAAAGCTGCAATTGGACATGGCTTGCTCTGGAAGTCTCAGTGTAACTGCTAGAGGGCAGCAGCAGCTGTTGAAAAATCATCACTCGCTTGTTTTCTGAAATCACGTCTGGCTCTTATTTAGCCACCCTTGGAGAAAGTCAGAACTTATGGATCCCATATGAAAACAACTCAGATTTACTTCTTTTTCTGGCAAGAAGAAACATTCCAAATAGGTATATATATTGCAAAGAGTCTAAAGATATGTGTATAAATATAATGAATCTTATTACTCTTAAGCCAGAGGATAGGAAAAAAGTCAAATTTATGCTTTTCATATGTGTTCAGATACTTTTTATGCAGAATGAATTCATCTGTGTGTATCTCAGTTTCCCTAAAGACTTAGTAAATAATTATTGACTTGAAACTGAACTCTTAAGATCCTCTGAGAAAAGTTCTCAGGTATTACAAAATGTGAATTTTGTGTAAAATTATGGAGATCATTTCCTTTCATAAACAAACAACAACTCTGAGAAATGCATTTAATTAGGAAACTTTTCTAGCTTAAGACCACGTTTCTTTTGGAGAGCCTGTATGGCTGAAGTTTTTAACTTGGCAAATGAGCTTTGCTGGTGACAAATAAGTAGGTTTTGTCTACAAATACAGCTTTCGCCTTCAATGCATTGGATTTTTAGTTTAAATTAAGAATGCTAGTTTTAAAAAAACTATATGATATAGTACATAAACTATATGATATAGTGCATATGTGTGTGTGTATATATATATATATATATATATATATATATATACACACACACACACAAATAGATACATAAATGACCATTAAACTGATTTATAGAAATATACTTACGGGCATGGAAGGGGGCAGATGTGTTATTGACAAGAAGGCAGGTAAAAGAATACAATATGAAGGCTGATTCCTTTTTGTGGAAAGTGTGTGTGTGTAAAGTCTCGGTGCATATCAAGATAGTAAGCTTTTCTAGCTGGTGGTAATTTTCTTTCTTTCTTTCTTTCTTTTTTTTTAATTAATCTTGACTTTCTGCTTTTTCTACTACCATGGCCATGAGCTGTTATACTAGAAAAAAGCAAAGAGAAGGTGTTGGTAATTGGAGTTTCATTACAGATGTATCTTATTTGCATATTGGGCTAGTTCTTGAGCCAGTCCATGTGATTTTGTCTGTTCTATTCAACCATTTCACCTGTTAATACTGCCCATCTTTTCCATAACACACTCAATCCGGTAATAGCCCCTTGGGATGATAAATCGAATGCCAAGAGAACAGAATCTTCAAATATGATGGTTCTTGATGACTCTCTCCTGATGATAAACTTGAGTTATGTGTCCTTCTTATTGAGCTGCCTGTTATTTTCATAAGATTATACCTGCAAAGTTCTCTGAAATCCTAATGAATTCCTTAGGACTGTAGGTGGGGCAGTAGCTAGTACTCAGGAATACTTAGTGACTTTCAGATTTTAAACGGCCCATTCCTTCCAAGACAGCTCAGATTGTTTCATGAAATTTTCCCAAACCATGTGGGATCCCTGTGAGAAGTATATAACATAAGGAATTTTCTGTTCAACTTTTGAAGACAGAAGGGGTTGTAAACATCACACCTTTAGAAGGGACATATAGAGACAAATTATCAGTGCATGTTACTTGGACAGCTAAAATAAAGTAAGTGAATATTTAATTAGTACTGCATACATTGTTACACACTCTCCCCTTTTAAATTAATTGAGTAGTAATACTGTAAATAGAAGCACATACTATGTAAATGTTTGGAGCCTCTTGTTATCAAAGTATAGTGGTTCACTCAGTTCTCAAGATAATTCTACAAAGCTGGCATTTTTCCATCTACAGGTGAAGATGGTAAGGCTTGAGGAAATTATGAGGCTTAAGGTTATACAGTTACTGAAAGGAAGGTCTGGGAGTTTAATCCACCATACCCATCTTACTTCAAAGTTTATTCATTTATCATATCGTCATATAATTCACCTACCATGCATATTAGGCAACTCTGGGCATGCATCTCACCTTCCAGAGCTTTGATTTGGGGGAGTTTAATATTACGTTCATAGGCGCCCCAAGTAGAATGTTTTCTATATTTAAATAATTTTATGAAATACAGAGTAGAAAAGTTTTAAGCTGTTTTTATTATTGCTTCTGTTTGTCATTAATACAGTTCTTAGCAGTGTTTAATATTTTACTCTACATAGGGAAGTTCCAAGTAAGAAAAGAGTAAACAGCTTTTCCCAGTGGTTTTGATGACGTAACCCTTTCAGTCCGTGGAGCACCTCGAGGTATGAGTGTTCCATGGCTCATGCTTTGTGAAACCCTGGATCGGTGCTTCTTATAGTTTGGGTATAGCTGTCTCCTCAACTCCCCGGTGCTGTGTTATCTCAACTACCAGGTTTCTTCGCTTTAGCCTTTTTCTTCTTCCTTCTAAATTATAAGCTGCTGCCAGATTTGTATTTCTGAAGCGTGGCTCTGATCATTTTACTCTCCTACTCATAAGTAAACCTGAATTTCCTTCCCTCTCACACAAATAATTCCAGATGGACCAAAGAGTTAAGTGTAAAAAACGAAAACTGCAAAATCAGTGGAAAGAAACATGGCTGAACTAACTGAAAATCCTTTAGTGAGAAAAATTCTTCTAAGCAGAATGTTAAACGACAGTGCCATAAATAAAACTGGTAAATTTGCCTAAATAAAAACGGAAATAACTTATTGCAAGAAGTAAGGTAAGTCTAAACAAAGTATGACAAGATTTACAGCCAATGGCTGCTTTCCATAATTAAGGGCTCATTCAAATCCATAAGCAAAAGACAAAACCTTGAGCCCATAGAAAAATGGGTAAATGATATCAGTGAGAATTTCCCTGACAAAGAAAGACAAATGTAGGTCACTAAAATATGAAAGATCCTAAGCTTTACTCTAAATGTTAATGATAGAGAAAAATGGAGATACTATTTTTTTTTTACCTGCCAGTTTTTCAAAGTAAAGGTTTATGACATCAAATATTGGTGAGCATGTAAAGAAAAAAAATACAAAACGTATACTCTTGGTGGAAGACTCTTGGTGGAATTTTGACAGACTTTGGAAGAACAATTTGACAATGGCTGTCAGAACCAGAAAAGACACATTCATTTGCCCTGCAGTTTTCTTTTTTTTAATAAATTTATTTATTTTATTTATTTATTTTTGGCTGTATTGGGTTTCCGCCGTCGCACGGGCCCTCTCCAGCCCTGGCGAGAGGGGGACAAGCCCCACCACGGTGTGCGGGCCTCTCATCGCGGTGGCCTCTCTCGCCGCGGAGCACAGGCTCAAGGTGCATGGGCTTCAGCAGCTGTGGCACATGGGCTCAGTAGTTGTGGCACGCGGGCTCTAGAGAGCAGTCTCAGCAGCCATGGCACACGGGCCCAGCCGCTACGCGGCATGTGGGATCTCCCCTGACCAGGGCCCAAACTCATGTCCCCCGCACTGGCAGGCGGACCCCCAACCACTGCGCCACCAGGGAAGCCCTGCTGTTTGTTTTGAATATAATCACATATGAACTCAGAGATAGTCATACAAGGATGCTTGTTGTAGTATTGTTTGTGCTAGTAAAAAAAAAAAAAAAAAAATGGAAGTGATGTAAATGTTTATTATTTGGTAACTAGTTACATAAATTAAGATACAAGAACACAATGAAAATGTATGCAGTTGATAAAAGAAAAAGAAAAACTGGTGAATCTGTATTGCTGATGTGAACAGAGCTTCAAGGTACTTTAGTTGTGAAAGCACAGAGTCCAGTGCATTTATTATGATTACATTCGAGTTAAAAACAATTCTTATATTTTTTCCTGTAAGACACTCAAGAAACTGGTGCATATGAGGAATGGGAATGAGGAAAGATTAAGAGGGTGGAGAGTTTTCATTTCATACCTTTCAGAATCATGAGCATGTATTACACTTGTTAAAAAATTTAAAAAAAAAGAACAGGAAAACCAAAACTTCCCTATATTTCTTACAGAACAAAAACTTAACTCCTTATTTTGTGACTTTTAAGGCACTTCAGTCTGACTCAAAACTGGGGTTTTTTAACTTTCTCATTATACATTTTATCCCCTTAATTTCTGGATGAATTGAAATGCTTGCTTGGCACCGCACAGATCTAGTCATTTTGGCCTCTTTCCCCTTTCGGAGCCGGTTCCTCCAGCCCACATGGCCTCAGTCCTTTTCCGCTTGGCCAGATCCGCCCATGTTTCAATTCCCATCTCCTTTATTTCAGCCTCCACTGATACCCCAGCTGGAGCTAACCTTTCCCACCTGTGAACTAGCATGCCCCCCAAGTTCTATTCTATTTTGACACTTACCTCTTGGGCCTTGGGTTATATATACCATCTGCCTGCTGCCCGCCAGGTACAGAAGAAAAAGCTCTGGGATGGATCTTCCTTTGACATCCCCCTTAGTACTCTGTAACACTGAGCCATGCTCTGAGGCAACCTGTGTTTGTGGCATGTGAGTGATGTTAGCAGGCCTGACAGGTACAGGGTCGAGGGAGGCGTGACCATCCAGAGCATCATGAGCAGAAATAAGGACTGTCCTGCATTGTTGTCGGGAGTGTGAACTGGCACAGCATTTCTGGAGGACCAGTGCGTGGCTGTCAGTCTGTCTCAGCACACACAGAACCACAGTACCTTTTGCACGGGAGCAGGAAGCTCCGGCTCTGGATGCGTGATGGCTACATATTCCAAATTTGAGGCTCCGTGACTCTGTTGAGTCCACATGGCAGAATGGGTGGCGACCCCAGGAGGGAGGCACCATCTCCGGCCTCCTAGTTTCATTCTCCTCCCAAAGTTCCACACTACCTCTTTATTCCAAGGAGCCTCATTGTTTATGAAGCGCCCTGTGAAAAAAAGGTTAAAGTCCACCCATTCAGGTGTCATCTCATCATTTGTATAATCTGGGCGTTGCATTCCTGAGCCGTGACCCCTTTTCAGAGCCTGCCTAGTTAAGATGTCACTTGCCTGACAGTGAGGCACTTAGGCTCAGAGAGGAAAAATCACTACGTGCCCCCTGCCCCCCCTTCTCAAATTTTCCCTAACAATTAACGCTATACTCACTTGACACCCTGGTTCCTTATTTGGCTTTGTAAACCCTGGTCCCTTTTTCTATTAATTCCAGACATTAATATTTTCTTTCACGCAACTGCTGCCATTCACCCGTGAAACAGTTTGAACATTATGTAGCTGTCAAGATGCCTGGGGATTACCCAGTATGCTTTGCCTGTGAGAAAGTGACACCACCGAGGCCTGGTTTTGAGATGTTTATTTTGAGAGCACGCTGACAAGCATGAAGGCCTGATCCCAGAGTGGCAATTTCATTTAATTAAAGGCCTCTTTTTATTAGAGTTTTCCCCCCACTTTTTTTTTTTTTATCTATATATATCAGAATGACTGTTAAAATCTGACTTGCCACAGGTGTTCTCTTGTACTCTCAAAGAGGGGGTATGGACAGATTACTGACTCACTAGTCACTATCCCACTGAATGGCTGGGGATGCCTTCATTTTTACTATCCTGGTCAGAATTGCTGCTTGAGCGTGTGCGAGTACGTGTGTGTCCAGGTTTAAAGTAAAGACTGCTGGGTTTCTGCCCCTTTGTTGACAAACTTAAAACGTGAGTGCCGAATATGTATATATGTATATTTGTAACTTGATTTCTTTGTTTTAAAGTTAGCAGCCTTGTCATACTGGAATGGCTGAATTATCCAAATGATACCTTGGTTACTCTGTTAAGACTTTTAGCCAATGTGTATTATCTTGCCCCCAAGTGATGACTCCCAGTTAGAATAGTTAGTATAAGAATTGCATTCATGCTCAGGAGTTTTCCATTCTGCAGAAACCTCAGAAAGAGCTGAAAAAAAAAAAAAGATTGAAATAATTCATGGTGGGTATTAATGAGTTGGAAATGTTTGTGACAGAGTAGCCTAATTAATTTTTGATGTAATATTCTTAGACTACATTGGCTTGACTTTAACATCAAGAACTCATGTCAGTAAATCTGTGGAGGCCTCTGCTGGGCATTGTCCAAGGCACCTGGAATGTGTCAGTGAACAAAACAGACGGTTGGTCTTTGAGCACTTATTCAGAGTCTGGTTCACAATGAATTATACCAGCATACCTCCCCAAATTAGATTTTTTTCCTTTCTTTGTAGCATTATCGGCTAGCCTTCATTCATGCCCTCGTGGATTATTCATTTATTTGTGCCTCCTTTATTCATCCTTCACTAGGTAGTGATGTGCAAGTATGTCCCAGTCACTCTTCTGTGTCCCAAGTATGATGGCACACTTGCACAACACATTAATCCTGGTATTATGTTTGTGGGCATGTTTTTTTTCCTCAACTGATCTGAAAAATGTGGAGAAGGGTCCATCATTGGCCCTTCTTTCTGCTTTGGACATAGTGGCTATAGCGGTACATTATTCATTCCTTTTCAAAGCTTCCTGGGAGGAGGCAGCTGGTCAAGGGTGTTGGCCCGAGGCCGGCGGGTTGGAGGACCTTGTTGAGGGGCGTTCAGCTCGCCAGGGGGAGACAATGTTCTCTGCTTTACCGCAGGTGCGGAGCGGGGGCGGGGCGAAGAATGGCAACTTTGTCAGTTTAATCTCTATGCCCCTGGTTCTGGGGTCTGAGTCCCCAGGCGTCTGAGTCGGTGGTTCCAGGGATTGATTGATTTATTATGACTATATTATAAAGTACAGGGTTCTGTTGAGTCAGCCATCTGGCCAAATGTTTGAAAATGGTTTCTTTCCATTTTCACTGACTCACTGCCATTCTTAGGAGGAGTGGGCTTCTCCCCAGGACTCCTGAGATGCTTGGCTGGTGCTGGTGGATTTTATTTCTTGAATTTTTTGTGGGTAGGAGAGTGATGACATACCCACAACGAAACCAAACAGAAAAAGCTCAAGGAGCCCATTTATATTCTACCAGGAAAGGCAAAGAAGAAGCAGTCATTTACCCCAGATTGTTTCACTTCTCTCCCCTCTCCACCTCTGGGGCCTTCAGTCTCTGTGCAGGGAGACATTTGTTCTGGGTGTGCTCAGTGAAGTGCTTTGAGCCTGGAGAGCGTGGAAAGAATCTTTATTTAATGGAGATCCTAGGCTTTTTACGTATATTTTAAAAACCTGTCTTGCTCTCTTTTTCATTTAAAGGCACGAGTGATCCCTATGTGAAATTTAAGCTGAATGGGAAGACTCTGTACAAAAGTAAAGTCATATATAAGAACTTGAACCCAGTTTGGGACGAAATAGTCTTATTGCCAATACAAAGCCTTGATCAAAAGCTGCGTGTGAAGGTAATCCCAGATGACTTTCAAATCTGCTCTTTTATTAAAAACATTTATTTCTCAGCCATCTTCGCCCTCTTAAAAGTCAACTTCCCCAAATTCATTCTTGTATCATTCCTAAGCACTGGGTTAAAAATATAAGTATGGAAGGGATTCTTTATACCCTTGGTCAAACTCTATGTTACTCTCAGATCTAGCAGAGTGAAAATAATATCTCCATTGATTGTATTTAAACTTACTGAATGTGGAAGAAATATTACTGCCAGTGCAGTGGTGACAAGTACTAAAGCCTTTCTCAGAGAGCTGTAAGCTACCGGTTGTAAGCATCAATTGCTCTGACATCTGGGTTAAAACTGCATGAGTTGAGTGCAGGATGGGATTGCTATAGAATATTTAGCAAATTTCTATTTAATTGGCAGATTTGCTCACTGTGGAAAATACTAAATTTTAATGAGAGACCATTTAAACCACAGAGAGTGGTCCATTGTGCATAATATCTTAATGCATATGAATACTGCCTTAAAAGTATTTTCTGTTATTTTGGCCATAGTAAGCAAAATGCACAGGTTTGAATAATTTTGTTCTCCCCCATCAGCTTGGTTAAATTCTTCTTTATACTGTGCAAATTACTTTTAGATCTACAAGACTGAATTCAAAATTCCCAGCCTATTGCATTTATCCATACTTTGATATACTCAGTTGGTTTGCCATATTAATGTGTGTTACTGGCCCCCTTCTTCTTTGTAGGTGTATGATCGAGATTTAACTACATCTGATTTCATGGGTTCTGCATTTGTCGTTCTGAGTGATCTTGAGCTTAACAGGTATTGTAATTTTACCATCTAGTTGTTATTAGCGAATTTTAGAGGGAACTCAAGATAGTCAAATGACAAAATCAGAATAAATGAAAGAGTGCTTTAAAATGTGAGTTTTTCTATAATTTTTGCTTTTTAGCTCCCAAATATATATTGGTCAGATAGTACATCTCCTATAACATAACCTAAAAGGTGTATTGAATTTTGTACTTTCGTGTTCATTAACCTACTTACCTGAAAATTAAAACAAGTATTTACATTTTCTTTGGGCAGTAGGGGAGAAGAATCAGTTGACCGACTGTTGAATTAGGCAAATGCCAAACAGTTTCTCTACCCCTGAAGATGGTTGGTTTATTTCCGCTGAATCTGGTGCTTTGTTTAACTTGTGTCTCACCCCTGTTCAGGGGTAGGAGATTTTTATCATAAGCTCCTGATGTATTCTAAGGCTATAAAGTACTACCAATAAGTGCTACCATCATTTGTTGCTTTTTGCTTATAGAACGACTGAACATATTTTAAAATTGGAAGATCCAAACAGTTTAGAAGATGACATGGGAGTGATTGTATTAAATTTGAACCTAGTAGTAAAACAGTGTGATTTCAAGAGACACGTGAGTGTGACCCTTTTGTTCTTTTTAAAATTCTCCGTTGCAACTTTTCTTTGATAATTGGGTTGCCAGATGGCTGACATTTTTGTATTTATTTGGGTAGGGGGAAAAACTGTATAGAGACTTAAAGTACCTATCTGTGATAATGTACACCCTTTCTTTTGGAAACCTGGAAGGAAATCCAGTAAGGAATGATCTCTATTTTGGCTAGGGATGTAAACATTACTAATATTGTAGCAATAATACTATTGCTGTTATTAAGTGTTTTTGCTGCTTATGGTTTGCTTGTCACAGATCATACAAAATATGCTTTTTCTAAATGTTAAGGTTTCCATTTACTGTTTTCTTAGGTACTAGATGACTTAGGCATTATTTAGTTATGAAAAGCTGTTCCCAGGATTTAGTCATTGTGTTGTACATTACTAAGGTGATCAAGTATACATTTGCAGCATTTCCGTTTCATCTTCCTTTTTCTTTTAGCTACCAAATTTTCTATTGAGAGTTCTTCTGGGAAGACACACATTTAATATTCTCTAGTCTGTTACATGGTAATTTCTAGTTAATGCATTACCTATTAAAGATGTCTGTAACATCAAAAAGCATTGGATTTTGTGACAGTATGATGGGGACTCTGTTTTGGGGAGCAAGTATGTGAATACAAACTGTAATCTTATTTTATATTCTGGTATTATACCTTAAAATTCCAAGAATGAAAATGAGAATGAAAGCATCTTGGATTGTCATTTATTTGAAAGGTATTTCAAAAGCCAATTAAAAACAGCTACTTGAAAAAGGACAAAGATGTGTTAAAATTTCAGCATGTTTAGAATCTGGTATGAAAATCTGAAGCCTGTTTATAAAGTAGGCCTCCAGTAATACCTCTTGAATTGAGTCAGTGGGGTCAGTGTGGAGAGTATTCTTCATTTTGACATTACCTTTGCAGTTAGTTGTAATTTATTTTCATGATGAAAATCATGAGTGATTTACTAGTAAACTCACTGAAGATAGTTTAAAGGAGTAAAAAAAAAAAACAACCAAAAAACTGCACAGTGATTTTTCAATTGCCAGAGGGTCAACTAAACAGTTGCTATTTTTAATCTGAATTCTTTACTTATGAGCATTTACTTGATGATAACTTTGCGGGGTGGGGGGAGATCTCCATTTATTAATTAAGAAGTGGCACTGTTAAAACCTGAGGCCTCAATAACATTGATATTTTGATACTAAAATGTCTTAAATTCATGTCAAAAATAATTTTTTTTTCTACCCAACATAGTGACGGCGGGACTTCCTTTAACTTCTCTTAGTTTTGATGGCATTGTCATCAGATTCAGTGGCAGGGCATCCAGTAGGTGACCGGTTCCTTGAGCTGGATGCCAGGTTACAATGACATGCCATGGAAATGAGCATATTATTTGCCACGTGGTTGCATAATTGCCAGCTGATATGTTCTGAAAATTTCTTACATATTTAAGTGGGGTTTGTAAACTTGGATAATGACCTCATGAAGATAGCTGCATATTTCAGCTGCATAATAGCTGTGTATTTATTCCACATGTGGATTTTTCTGTAGTGTATTCGATCGTATTTAGCAGTACTACTGGCACTTAAAATATGTTGAAATATTGCCAAAATTTGGAGTTTTTAAGTAGAGCCATTTCAGTCAAAATTTATTTCAAATTGCAGAGCAATTAATACTCAATGCAGCTTGAGTTTGTTTTTGGAAAACATCTCAAAGCCTATCTTTTCAGAGCCCTAAAAGGAGACACACTTGTCATCCTATTTAGTTTGGCCCTTCTTTCCTTGACTCCTCCACGCCCTGTTTTTGAGAGTTTGTCAGATGGTACGCATTATCTACTTGCTGGTACGATTTCTCATTTTCTTCGTTCTTTGCTTGTCTGGCAGGGTCTAGTGTACAATCTATTTACTTTATATACGAGCGTACATACATAGATATACATATCCATGTATATGTATGTGTGTGTATATAGATGTAAATATATAAATAAAATGGGGTATTATAGAAATAATAATAATGGTAATGCCTGTTCTATTTGTTCTGACTGGTAGTGTTATTTTTCTGTTTATATACTTGTTCAAAGTATACCTGAGCAAGGAATAATTTATCCTTGGCCATGTGTGGCTATTCAACTTACAGTGCTTATCAGGGGCCCTTTGGATAGAGTAGGTATCAGAAAACTGTTGATCTTTTCATTGAGTTTAAGTTAGTATTTAAAGATATTCTTCTATTGGGTTTTTAAATGGGGTAACTAACACGGGAGACTGAGATTATTTGGGAATAATTTGTTTATAAATTTCCATTTCAATTTAAAGCCTGATGGAGAGATTTCAGTTTGAATTCTCGGTTTTGTACCCGTATTTCTTCCCGTTGTCATTGAGGCAGTCTTTGTTGCTTTAGAGCCAAGCCAATAAAAATCTTAACATGTGCTAAATGTCTGTGAATTGACCCTCAGGGCCAGGGATTTAAGTGCATACGGGCATGGTACAGTTAGGAGGTAAGGCACTGGGTGGAGGGCTGATAAACCTGCCCTCTGTCTCTTTTTCTCAGCAAAAATAGGATTTTAGTTATAATTATGAGCTCTGTCATCAGACTGCCTGGGTTTGAATCCCGACTCCACTCTTTTTAGTTTTGAGAAGTTAAGTGATCAGGTCAAATTCACAGAATTACTTAATTCTCAGCTACAATTTGTGAAATGTGGATTTAAAAGAAAGATTATCTATTTTATAGGTTTGTGAAGATCAGCATGATCAAATATAGTGCTTAGCACGGAGTAGACACCCGATATATGGTAGCTCTTAGTACTGTAGTAAGCAGACAGTAATACTCATTTTCCAGTCATTTCCTTATCTATTTTTTTAGTCTTTGGTGATATAAAAATCAAATGAATTGTATTTCAAAAGGCTATTTAGGAATAGCCATGTGTACCTACAGGATGGTGATTAATTTTAGTGGTTGTTCTGGGTGAAAATATTTGTTCATATGTTGTTGGGAAAATACAAAAAGAACTGATTTTCATACCCAGATTGTAGTATCTATAACTCTGGGTCACATGCTGAGTGGTTGAGCTTCCAGTTTCACCAGGGAAAGTGTTTTTCCTGAAGAATATTTTCAAGACTTTTTTGTACCAGCGTTTCTACTTGCTGGTCCCTGGAATATAAGTGGATTTTCCCCAAAGACAATTTGTTTTCTGGTTTCTAATTTACTGGGGAGACTTATTGGCAATGTGGATAGGTCATTTGCCTAAAGGCATTTTTTTACTTAATCATAATAGTTACTATGGGCTGCTCAATTAGATTCATAATTGAGTTGTAATCTGCCAAATTTTTCCAAGTTTTAACATCCAGTTAGCTGGTTAACCAGCCAGAGTAGAGCTTTGCAGTACTGGACGGTGACAGGAGTAATGAGAGGATTTTGTTAGGAGAGAACTTTAATTGTAGATGAAATTCAGCAGTCTTAGCTCGACAAATGAGAGATCAAAAGAGAACAGTGGTGAAGTTACTGGCTGTTCAGAACATTTTTTTCTTCCCTCCCTCACTGGTACATTAGCCTATTTTTCTTCATTGTGAAGAAATGACTCAGATTGTTTTTCCTATTATTTCGAATATTGAAATTTTCTCAGCAGAGGGCAATGGAATTATTTTTTCTAGTATCTAAAACTACAGAAACCTAAGCATGAACTAACTTTGTCCATGAATTTCTTAAACATTTTTATAGTGTGCTATCTGGATATTTCAGGTAGGAAAAACCTGCCTTTCCACTTTGCTTTTCGAGGTAAAATTAGAGTGTTTTCAGGCAAATAAAAACATAAATATACTTGTAAGGACTGAGCAGTATTCTATGTCCTTGTTTTTTCATTTTTGAATACTGTGAGGAAATGATGTAACACAACCACAGAAATGTGATTTTTCTAGGTTTCTAACTATTTTCTTGCTCAAATGTGTTTTCTCTGAAACCTCAGAATGTGGGTGTCAGTTGCTTGAATGTAGTCTGCACCATCTAACTAGCATGGTAACATCATCATGTTGTTAACGGCTCTATTTCTCTCTTTTATTTTGCCATTTTTCACGATTCACTGGACATAATCCTTAGCGTTGGTCAAATCGGAAGCAGTTAAGTGCCAGCAAGGTAAATATAGCTGTTTTTTCTTTTCTTTACATCATGTGGTTCACCTTTGTAGCGAAGACAAATGTAGACAAGATTATTATCCAACCTTTACATGGAAAGGCTTTCTTTTCCTCTTACTGCTGTTATGAATAAAAAGGAAACAAACTCCCTTTTAAAATTTCATTTAATAAGGGCATAGCCAGATGTTTGAACTTACACTTGTTTTAGTGTTGACATTTTATACGTACCGGCCGTGTTAGAATGTTACACTTCATTAAGCTTGAATTATTTGGAGTTGTAGTGCAGTTAGATTTAGTCCTTTAGAAAGCTATTTACCATTAGGTGGAAACTGTTATAAGGGCAGTGAAAAGATTGAGAAGAATACATGGTATATTTTATCAATCTTTTTTCATATTACTTTTATTTTACCTTTTTTTTTTTTCAAAGTGTTTCTTTAAAGATTTCTCCATGAAATACCGGTGACTTTTTTACATTGTTAGTATCTTTTTAAACAATTATATACTTTTGTGCAATTTATAAAAAATATAGGTGTACCAAGGTAGGGATGTGTTATTATCAGGTTATTAAGGTAACATATTGTAACTTAAGTGACTAAATGTCAAAATTAATGTAAATGTAAACAAAACCAAAAATATTATGTATAACTTACTTTAGCAGGTCTACTGCTTTTAAAAGAGGAATAACCAAGGTGGAGGTGGCCGTGATGTGTCTGTGTATGAGGGGAGGGTGCGTGGGCAATCTCTGTATATGCATTTATTTGTACACACACATGTGTACACAGACATATGCCATCTCTCATTTCTAACCTCACCACGCTGCAGTTGTTTACTTCTCTATAAAATAAGGAGATTGAAACAAAGATTCCGTGTGTTTGTAAGAGCGTGTGTATGTGAAAGAGAGAGAAGGAGAGATTTGTAACCTGACTAGTTCCTAGGAAAGAAGGTAAACTTTTCTAAACCTTGCTTTCTCAAATCCAGAGGAATCAAAGTTCTGACTCTTCCTAAAATGTATATCCTTTGCATTTTTGAGCACTTTAAAAATAAACAGGCTAAGGTTTTTTTTTGTTTGTTTGTTTGTTTTAATCCTACCTGTTCACTTGGTTTCCAAGACTCTGGTTCTTTTTAGAAATAAACTTCAGAGGCAGTAAGTAATCATGTGAAGTGGTCTCAAAAATTCCTTCCAGCTTTTGTCTTATTCCTTTATAGTCACTAGAGGGTAGAAGAACATCGTTTCTCTCCACAGAAGGGCGCCCAGCTCTCCCTCTCATGTATTAAGAGTTGCTGTAACCATTCGCAGCGGTAAAGTTTCCCAGCATGCTCTGGCGAAACCTGACAAAGCAGTATTTTCTCATTTATTGATTCTGCTGCTGCACTAAAACACTGGTACTGTACATCAATAACCATCTTTAGTTAGGGACATCCGGCCTGTGGAAGAGCACTGGCAGTTTGCGGAAGAACATAAAGGCTAGAAAGAAAAATTGTGAGCTTGGGGAATATGGGAGTCTAGAGGAGGACAGCAGAGGTTAGGAAGAACACCAAAGGAATGAAGAGGGGGAGGAAAAATGTTATCAAAAATATGAAAGGAACAGAGGAGGATCCTGGAACTGTCATCTTCTTTTTTCCCTGTCATTGTAGTTTCTAGAATTTTGACTTCAGTGCACTGGGCTCAGAGACTAAATGCCCAAACCTAATACAATGTTTAATAAAACCTCAGATGAATATAGGTCATTGAAAGCTACTTGCGATCTTATATGAGAGATGCCATTTATATATTGGTGAAGAGTTTCAATTGTTAGGTTGACATTTTGCTGCTTAGAGTTTGCAGTTTTGGAGGAAAACATGAGATAGCTTCTAATTTAGCTTATGAAAATGAGTCATGTGGAAAATCTATAGACTCTGTGATTAACCTTCTGTGTAAGTAGTTAAAATACCCTGATCAACCTATCTTGGTATTTTTAAACTATAAGCTTCTTTTTTTAGGATTTCCATATTATATTTAAAAATTAGGTAACAGAAGTTTAATATAAGGAAGAGTACTTACTATGAGTGTCTAAAATTTTACTAGTCCTAAGTGATGTATTACCTATAAAATGTCATTGACTCTTTCACCTCAATCTTATTCTTATAATAACTTAACTTTATTTAAATAATTGCTCTTAGACCCATAAGTTTATAATTTTGCATCATCTAGAGGGACCCAGAATGGCAGAGTCTTTGTGGACTGTCTTCTAAAGCATTTCCTAAATTTTTCTTTTTTTTTCTTTTTTTTTGGTCTCTCGTGGGCTTAGTTCCCCAACCAGGGATTGAACCTGCACCCTCGGCAGTGAAAGCACGGAGTCCTAACCACTGGGCTGCCAGAGAATTCCCCGTTTCCTTGATTTTGATACTGACCTTGATTTTAATACAGTAAATACATAGAGATTGCCTTTAAAAAATAGCTTTAGGTTTCATACAAAAGCCTTTGTTTTTCTTCTAATGAGCCTTTTAAAGAGAGAACTGAAAATCTTATTTAAAAGGACCTGAATCAGATAACTACTTTTTTTTAGATATTTACTGTGCACAGTCTTTTCTGTGAATAGATCTGTTTCCAAATCTTACTTCTCACTTTCTAATGTATATCATAGTTACAGAGATAGAAAACTAACAGCAGTTACTTCTCTTGCATCAAATAGTCTAATGGGATAAAAACACGATGATAAAATATGGAATTGATGGGTCACTGACTGTATTCAGGAAATCTGCGTATATACAGACCACACCCTTGCCCTTTCATTTGGGACTGTATTATGAGTGACCACAGTGCCCTTTTAGTTATGGATTTTCTTTATTTTAGATAATTTGCACTGAGATACGTATTTATTCTCACATGGCTCCTCTTCTGACCCATTGTTTTATGCAATTATGTGTCAGCCGTTTAAGGTAGAAGACATCCCTGTACCTAGTGCCACATTTTTTTTCTGTACCCTGATCCTAGCATTTACTCTTTTTCTCTCTCTAGCCCAGGGGTCATTGAACTTCAGCCCTGTGTCTGCTTCTGCAAATAAAGTTTGATTGGAATGCAGCTGCTCTCATTTGTGTATGCACTGCCTCTGGCTGACGTGGCAGAGTTGAGTACTTGGGGCAGACACTAATTCTTACTACCTGGAACTTTACAGAAAGTCCGCCCGCCCCGCCCTCACTCCAGCCTAAGAGTGCTGGCTGCTTCCTCCTGTTACTGACCTTAACTTTTCTCCATATACTCTATTTGGCATCTCAGCTTTTCCATCGCCTGTTCTCCGCATTATATTCCCTCTGTTCGTAGTTTCCTGTTGTACTCCCTGACAAAATATAGGGGCTACGCTCTTGCTTTCGGCTTTTTTGGATACTTTATTTCAGTGTCATGACTCCGAGTCATGAATTACATGGTGAGGGTTCTGCCTGAATTTAGGTTATGTCCTCCTTGTCTTCTTTCCCCTTTTCCACTTTCTCTTTTTCCCTTGGGCTCTGTCTGCCCCTGTTTCTAGCTCTCTGACATCTAGGACTCAGAACTGGTAGGCAGTCTCAGAAAGGTGGAGTTGGTAGTAGCAGTGTTTTGCTGAGGTTGGTCTTGAACCCGGAGAGCTGTCTGTTGCATAGGCCAGCGCCTCCTTTCTCGGCTGGTTTGTCCACTTGGGCTTTTTTTTTTTTTTTTTTTTTTGCGGTACGGGGGCCGCTCACTGCTTGGGCCTCTCCCGTTGCGGAGCACAGTCTCCGGATGCGCAGGCTCAGCGGCCATGGCTCAC
>NW_006790302.1:445955-456892 GCF_000442215.2 Lipotes vexillifer
TGCGGGATCCTCCCAGACCGGGGCACGAACCCGCGTCCCCTGCATCGGCAGGCAGACTCTCAACCACTGCGCCACCAGGGAAGCCCCCACTTGGGCTTTTTGAAGTGTTTCATCCTCAGCCTCATCGCCCAGCAGCCGCCTGTGATGGGATGCTGGTTGGGTCTTGTGACTATACGCTGTCTTGCCAGGGGGTGACTTGGCATCCTTGACAGTTGTGACCCCTCCCATAGGCTGCTGTCCCCGGGGGCTGGCTGTGTCTGTGGGTTAGCTGTCTGGCCAAATGAGTGAAGTCTGGGAAGTCTCAGCAAATTATTGTGGTTGTGCTTTTGCCTTTGATTCAGTTATACAGGTTGACCTTGTCAATTTTGCTTCTGACACGTGGGCCAAGATGTGTTCACTGAAGACCTCATTGCAGGTTGAAGCACTTTGCAGGGCTGGGACTCCGGTGGCTTTAGAAGTGTGGTTTTAACGTATTTAGCTTCTGTAGGGTATCTTGTCACAAGGTTAGTTTAATGTGGAGGAACTTAAATTGAAAGAGGACAGTCAGAGAATTTGGAGGGAAGCTCTTTCTGGCTGTCTGTCTGCCTATCTATCTATCTATCTATCTATCTATCATCTACCTATCTATCCAGCTACATATCATGACGTGCTTTGTGACCAGAGCCCAGGTAAGAACCAGGAGGAAGTTTGGATGATTGTTTTGTCTGTCCTATAGTTTGGGGTTGAGAAGAAGCTGCTCAAACTGGAAGAGATGCCACTCCTCCCACCTTACTGGTAAATGCCCTCTGTCACTATACCTTTCTCTAGGTGGACCCATGTCCCTTCTTTGGCTATAAGCCCAGGAAGTAGCCCAAGCAAAACCCCTTGCAAGAAGTGTGGTCCATTTGTAGAACTAAACTGAGAGTATTGTGCCTGGACCACTTTCCCAGTTAATAGAATGCTTTTTGTTTGTTTGGTTCCTTTTAATTTTGACACATTCTTAACTCAAATGCCCACCCTTAGTAATACCTTTTACTTTTTTTGTTTTCTTGGTTAAATTTGAAGGATTGGAGAATGGTATACCCCAAACAGCCATATACATCCATATACCTGTCTATCTCTATCTGCTCATCTATATATCTACCTAATTTATTTGTCTGTCTATATGCCTGTCTCTCTACCTACCTACATGCCTGCCTATCTATCTAGAGGTGACACTGCACGGGCACACGTCTAAATATCTTAACCCCGATGCTTCTACTGCCTTGTTTTGAAGTCTAGGTCAGCATTACCCTGAGCAGAATGGTTTCTAGAGGCTTTCCTCATTTCTGTGAGCTTCAGTCATGCTCAGGTAAGACCTTGGACCTGTTAGAACTCTCAAACCTTGTGTGTCTCCAGCCCAGAAGAACAGAGCCACTTCCTTCCTAAACTTTGCATCAGATCTCTCCTCTCAGTGACATTAGGTTCAGTTTTGGCTAAAAAAAATAAAATAAAATAAAAGCCTCTCACTGAGCACATACTATATTGTCAGGAACACTGTACTGAGAATTCGGAGACAAGAGTTGGCCATCATAACTGATGAGGGATTAGGAGAGGTGAGAGTGAGGAGGTGGGAGTATTCAGAGACTAGGCCCTTATCTTGGCTTTACAGATGGGTGGGGTGGATTGAAGGCTGGGGACTGAGAAAGCTGGAGTGAATCTCACCAGATGAGAAGGAGGAGGAAGTGAATTGAGACAGGACATTTATAAAATAATGTGGTGCATGGCAAGTGCTCCGAATTCTTTGTTATCAGTTCCAAAGGGGAGCCCCTGGGCCAACACCATCAGCGTCACCTGGACATTTTCTGAAATGTGAATGTTGGGCCTCCATTTCAGGCCTCTCAGATCAGAAACTCGAAACGGGGCCCAGCCATCTTTTAGCAAGCCTTCCAGGTGATTCAGAAGCATAGTGATGTTTGAGAGCCACTGGTGAGGGTTAGGGTATGGCGTGGGATGCTAGGGAAAGTAGGAGGCAAAGCCAGGGATGTAAGAGGGGCAGGCCTTGTAGAGCAGTGGGGAGCACTGCTAAATCTTAGGTTTGGCTGGGATTAGGGTGAGGCAGGTGAGGTGCCTGGGGTGTAAAACATGAGAAGGCACTCGGGCTCAGGGGCCAGCCCTGCCCTTGCAGAAGCCTGAGAAGTGAGCACCTCCTTAAATGTTTCACCCCGAATGCCTCACTTGCCTCACCCTAGTCCCAGTCTCGTATAGGGGTACCCTTGACCTATTTTAAGTGAAGGAGAGACATAGAAATACGGAACACAGACATGAAGGCCCGCAGGATGACACATGTGAATCAAGAAATACTAGTTGATGAATATTATCGTATATGAGCCCAGCATTTAATATTGAGCTTTCTAGAGGTCAGGGCAAAAAGGAAAACCTTGTTGGATCACATAGCCTTCATTTTTTCCCCCCTCAGTCCAGAACCCTGAGAATCATTGGGTATTTATGGACTTTATCAATTTTTAGAAATCTTCTCTTAGTCTAATTTTTATTTTTAAGTTCCAACATGGAGTGAGGTATTCCCTTTTAATTAAAAAAAATAATTTAATATAATCCTTTTATAGCTAATGTCTTTGTGCACACAGATTATTCATATCCTTGGGACTGTGAAATAGTTTTCATCTATAAATATAAATCTCATCTTTCATGTCCATTCCCCTGTGGGAAATTTAAAAGGCTTCCTTTATGTCCTATGCAAAAATGTTTGTGTAGTTCTAGGAGAGTTTATGCCTACAGGGTTCTCTTCAGATGATATAAGGAGCTGTCGAGGAGCAGCTTTCTGGAAGCCTGTTGCATGAATGTATGGATCTTCTCATGTCATATATGCTACAAAAGCTGTTGACAATGAGAAGTAGTTTTACATGTTGAAAAAGCTTGGAAGGAATATTTCAGGGAAACCTTTTATAGACTGAATGTTCTCCCTTAGTTTTTCTAAGCATTGCCAACATAGTTGGAATCTTGCTTTACTCCTCATTTTGCTTACAAAGTTAGTTCCTTTCTTTTTTTCATGCATTTGTCTCCTTGACTCCCTACTTTCTCACAATGACTCAGGAAAAATAATTAATGAGAGTCAAAATAAGATGGATTGGCAACATCGGAACACATACTTTTAAATCTCCATCACTGAGATGATCTAAAAGCTACCCATACAGTAATTGGCACCAGTAAGGTAGGCCTAGTACCAAAACCTTGTAAAAACATTTTCTCAGTGCCCCTATTTTTTTTTTTTTAATATTTACTTATTAATTTATTTTGCTGCACCAGGTCTTAGTTGCAGCATGCAGACTCTCAGTTGCGGCATGCATGTGGGATCTAGTTCCCTGCCCAGGGATCAAACCCAGGGCCCCTGCATTGGGAGCACGGAGCCTCAACCACTGGACCACCAGGAAAGTCCCGCCCCTATTTTTAATTTTAATTTTTTTAATGTTTTGGTGTTTTTTTTGTCACCCAAGGGAGTGCTTTGAATTGTTACCCCGTGGTATTGGTCAGCATAGTTAGTTATGGACTGTGGCATCACTGAATATAACATTGCTTTTGATAACTGTAGGCTATGGCCCCAGCTCCTGGACTCTGTGCCCTCCTAGCAGGATCCTTCTTTACTCCTGACCTCTCTGCTATTCTCCCTGGCTTGGGACGGACAGGAGGCATTGAGCTGACATGTCCACTATCCCAGGGTTTCCTTTGTAGCCACACCGGGAATCAGGGTACTGGAGTCTACATTGCTGTCTTCACAGCATGCCACTTGGCCAAAATCCTCAAATAATGCATGTCGCCAAGCTGCAATCTATTTTTTATGTCCCAGGAAGGAAAATCTATTCACTGTTTTGAGAGTCTATTCCTAGATCAAAAACTCCTGAGAATTCTGCACCTGTTGGAAGTGAGCAGACGCTCCACAGCCTATACTTTCAGTCTTTCTCCCTTTCTTCCCTTCCTTCCTGTGAAATTTTTGTGACCTGGAAGCATATTAATGTTTTGGAATCTGTTTCATTTTTACAAAAGCTAATATGTTTCAAAGTTAAATATCACACCTTATTTTCACTAGTCATAACTAAGTTGCATGTTTCAAAAGAAAGTCACTTTTTCTGGGTGTAGATTTGGTGGGGTGAGGGCCAAGGAAGAGAGCCTATGAATGAATCCACGTAGAAATAGTAAAAGGTTCTGATCCTCTGGGAGGAAGGAGAAAAATAACAAAACCCTGATGTACTATATTTTATCCATTATGTCTGCTGAGAAATTAGGGTCGGGACCCAGAAGCTTTGCTCTATCTCCTGGTGTTTATTTCAGCTCAGGTGGGGTGGGTTTCTCCTTTGGATGGGTCATTTCCTTCTCTCCTTTCACATTCCAAGCTGCATTAAGATGACAAATTTCACATATAGGGCTCGGGCACGGTCATGAAAACCTGAGCTATTGAGCTAACAGAGTGAGTGCGGAGGAGTCGATTTATGGTGGGGAGAAAGGGAGCTTTTGACGAGCACAAAAGATTTGGAGAGCCCAGATCTGCATCAGAGCACACATGGGATGGCCCGGATGCCGCCCACAACCACAGACCCTGCTCTTAAGCCTCATCACAAGTCTCAAGGGTGGAAGAGAAATGCGAAGGTAGTTAAGAAACGTCTTTAAAGCTCATACTCATATCCTAGACTGCATCGCTCGCAAATGAAACTTTTTTTGGACATAACCTTATAGTGGACTTTGCAGAAATACTTAGGGTGAAATAAGTAGAATAATGATCCTGTGTCCTTTTCTATCTGTGAACTCTGCAATAAATACTTCTCTTTTCCTACCCCGCTTTTAGTAAGGAAAAAAAAAATCTTGGACAGCAAAGAGCAAGTCCATCACATCAAACATGACTGTGTTAAATACTAAAATGTTCAAAGTCCGACTGAGATAGATAAAAGCTTTGATGGAAAGTGGATATTTCCCAGGGACATTGCAAGCAATAATCCAGATGTTAGAGTGTAATGCAACGAGTGTCCGTGGATAGATCAGGAGCTCCAGCCAAGCCGGGCCTGATGTAGGCCTTTGCCTTGCCCTCCCATGCTGTTCCGCCATATGGAACCTATCTCTGGGCCCCCTTAATAACCAGCTTTGGATTCCATTTTCACAGAGCTCATAGAGCTAAGTGGGGCTGTTTTATGGACAAGTTAGAAGCCTTTCCAAGATAAACATCCAATTTGAAATTAGGACATACCAAGCCGCAAAATTATTTTAGGGCATATTTCATGGAAGCACTGCCATTTTTCTTAGGCAATTGCCAGACTGTAGGATGCCCTTTGATCCCTTGTGGACATTACTCCCTTCTTTATAAAAAGGATTTTGAAATAGTTGCAGTGTTTAGGGAGGAATATATCTGTCGGAACTTTGAAGCATAGCCATGGGACAGGTCATGCTTCAGCTTGTTGGTCGGCAAGTCGAACTTTAAGAAGAAAAAACATATAAAAGCAAAGTGCAGCAGGATATATGAATCAAAATCTCATTTTCTTTTTAAAGATAGAAATTTTCAGCCCATGTGCTTACTAAGCTAGAGAATGTATTAAGTGTATCTACATCTGTATGCACACATATAGATTATATACATATTTATATATGTATCTGTCTATATATTGTGATGGTGTGCATTGTTTTTAGCACATATAAAATTACTTAACTTTATTTCATACACCTTCATTATTGAATATATTCTGTCCACAACCCAACTGCAAATAGAAGTTAGAGAAAGAATTGTTCATGTTTTCCAGAGGAGAGGGTTTTTTCTTTTTTAAAAAAATTACTTATTTTCCCATCTCCCTTTCCTGCTCTGTTTCAGCACCTCCAAACCCCTGTGTGTATGTGTGCATTTGTGTGTGTGTGTGTGTGTGTGTGTGTGCATTTGTGTGAATTCCAATTTCAAGAGAAAAGCAACACAGATAATGAAGTTGGGAGTACAGATTTCCTTAAAAGTATTTTGTTTAAGGAAATCATAAAATGATCCAAACACTTGGCATTATTGCATCATTTATTAGGGGTGGTGGAGTGACGTGTGTTGGATGAGGTAAGCTGGCATGTAATTAACATGGCACTGACATACTCTTTGTTGTGATAAATTGTGACTAACTGGTCATCAAACCGAGCAAATTGATGCCTAAATTATCTCGAAGATAGAGTGAGCAGATGACAGGAATGAATATATAGTGTTAGAAATTCATTGCTTTACTATGATACCATCTACCTTCTTCAGCCCATTTATTTCTCCCTCAAATCAAGCCGTCCACACTCTGTGCCATTTCACTTATTGAACAGAGAACGTGAATGAACTCCGCCAACTGAATGCAGCCTGCAGATCGTGTAGGGTATCCTCACTCAAACAAACTAACCTTGAGACCTTCAGGGCATTTAACAGTATTAAAGGAATCATGGTTACTTGTGTTGAGTGTGATCATAGCATGGTTCTTATGTAAAAACAAACAAGGATTTTGCTTTCAAATATTTCAGGCAGAAAAAAAAATAGTGAAGGGATAGGTGAAATAAGGTTGACAAAATGTCAAATCTGATAAATAAGCACATGGAGGTTTGTTGTTCTATCTTTGTGTGTGTTCGAAAATTTACATAATGGAAATTAAAAATAAAGTGTGCTTGGCCTCTTTATAATTTAATAATAGGGGATATTTGCCTTTTTCTATATTCTGTTTAAGGTGTGTGTGAGTAATACAATGTAGAAAAGGAAAAAAAAATAAGGTAACAAGTTACTGAACCCCTACTGGGTCCCAGCCATGGGGCTGTGCTCTTTACGCAGCCTTCCCTCTGCAAAGCTCATTTGGCTGGCTAGCTGATTACAGGCTATATCTGGAGTTGTGAATCTCACAGTGGTGTTAGGCTTTTTAGATGTAGCCCAAGGAATAAAGGGAAGTGGGGACAGATTCAAGTGTGAAGGATAAATTCAAAACCGTAATTTCTAAATGCCCAGAGGTATTTTGTTTCCCTGAAAAGCAATGTCTGGTTCTTATATCTCTGTTTCCCAGAATGCCTTTCTTCCCTTCCTACTATTAAAATAGCCAAAGGCCCAGCTGAAGGATTCCTACCAAAGAGCACATCTAGGTGGGAGTACAGGCCAGTGCCAAATGCAAGTGTTGTTCGAATTCATGCTTTGCTATATGTTTCAAGTCCAATGCTTGAGAAGGAAGTCACATAACTGTGATTGCAGGTTTGCAAAGCCAGTGAAGAATATTAACACTTTTACCAGGCAGGGAGTGCTATTTCTAATCAAATATTGAAAGCTGGAATTCCTCTGATCACCAAAGTCACACTCAAGAATTATCAGCAAGTTTATATGTTATCTTTATTTTTTGCTTTAGTCCTCTTTGATACGCAACCTCCGGCTCTCAGAGTTCTTGAAAAAGAACCAACTCTGGAACGGGATTATAAGTATAACTTTGTTGGAAGGAAAGAATGTCTCAGGAGGAAGCATGACAGAGATGTTTGTCCAGTTAAAACTGGGAGATCAGAGGTATAAAAGTAAGGTAAGTTCTGTCAGTTCCTTAAGGAGAACAATATCTTTAAGATTAAAACAATGGAAAAAAATGTTTTCCCACTCTAAACTTCGCAAGAACAGAATTTATTTTTAACCCTCCTAACTGTATTAGGAGCAACCCAGAAAACAAAATAATTGTATAGGTGCAGTCTATTAATATGGATATTTGATTGCTTAGTATAATCTATTTTAATATACTAAACTAAAGCTAGAGAAAGCTTATTAAATAATAGATTTGAATGCATGGCTTATTTTTGTTTTGAAAATAAGCAAACTATGTTTCAGAGAATGAGGGAAAAAGATTACTAAATGCTTTCAAAATCGTATAAAAATAAAATGGTATAGTATGTTATAGTTGGATTAAAATATTTGAGTTAACTAAACATGTTTTCAAAATTATGTACTCCGGGCTTTCTCTAACTTGTTGGTATGAACACTAAAAATAGACATCTAGTGCTGCTGGGGGTTTTTTTGCTGTGATTTTTTTTAAACTCTCTAAAAAGTATTAAAAGTGATTTGTTTTGACCAAAGGTAATGGCTGTTTTTAGCCGTCTTTAAAAATCAATCATCTTATTCTGCTGATCCAACTTCCATTTAATTTTTAATCTCAGTAATTTGGTGTGGTTTTTATTTCAAAAACACTAGTCTCCAAACCATGGTAATTAATTAGTTTTACATAACTGTCAGACAGAAATATTTCCTATGTTTTATGGATTGAGGGAACTAGGGTACTTGAAAGTTAAGTCATTTGCCAAAAGCCACATAGGAAGAAAAACATCAGTGGAAGATTTTGAAAATAGGCCTGAGGATATCTGCAGTTTGGGCTTTCGAGTATAGAGGACTTAACTGAAGCAGGCTAGTTAGAAAATGATTTAGGGGGGCAAGAGGTTTTCTCTGCTGCACAATTTTCAGTGCAGAATCAAATATGAAATGTCATTTACTCCACAAGGAGTAGAGAATTGAAGCTCATATTGAAGAATCGTTTATTATAAGAAACGCAAAAAATTGAAGACAAGTTACAGCAGAAATATACAGATAATTATTTTAACCAGGCAGTTTTAGGCTGTACCTCACAGTGAGTATATCCAGGATGACCACAGCTCTCCACTAAGATTCCTTTAACGATCCAGGGTCAGGGTAAGGATTTATAGAAAAATTATTCATCACTAAGCACATGCACCCTTTTAGACTAAGGGGAAGTGTGGAATTAGTCCAGTATCTGCTACGTTCCCCCTTGGGGAATATTACACTTAATTTGTGGTCTAATAGTTTTTTTTTTTTTCTTCATGGTTTCAAAATGCCGTGAACTGATATATTTAAGCCCGATGATGATGAAAAACAGCGTAAATGATGTTACGTGATGTTGGCTGCAGCTGAGGTCTGAGCAGTCCCTGTTTTCTCATGCGGGGATACTTGGCCCCAGGATTTAATAGTTGGCCCTGAGGTCCTGATACTTAGTGGCCTGCGTTTTTGCTCACTTTTTATTCACAAATTGAATCTCTGTGTGAATGAAACAAAAATGAAAGTCCTGCCAATGAATCAAACACACAAGCAATTTGAAATCACTCTCGGAGAACACAGGAACACTTGTGGAGTTTTCAGACCACGCTTGTTAATTTTTAGGTTTGGCTGCAGTGGAATTTCATAGTCTTCCTCTCATTCTAGTGACGGGATTCAGTAAACTTGGATTTAAAAATAGGCAGCAGCCTACAGGTTACGGGTTTCTCATGTAATACATCTGACAGATGTTAATTAAGACCCCAGACTGTTAATTCATATAGTTCTTAAGCCAGTAATGAATGGATGTGCCAATAAAAATGTTACTTCCATCTGATTAACCAATTAGTATCTTTCATAAGAGAGAACACCTGTAAAATGTCTATTGAGATATATTATATAGAGAGCATATCTCAGTAGTCATTATTGTATGTGTGTAATAAATATTATATAATAAATATATATATATCAAAAGTATGTGTTTTATATATATATATAAAATTTACGGTTTCTTTTGGGATAACAGGGTTTCTCCAAATTTGGTGGATAAATTAGTGAGTCTGGGGAGTCAGCTAAAAAGAGTATGATGTTTGGCCAGTTCCCGAAACCTTGAAGTCCCTCTCGTTTCCAAAAAGAAAAGTTTAACTTTATAAGAGCAATTATAACCATAATTATGATCTTCTGCTGTTTAGAAATGAAATGAATGTGTAGCTGCTGTAGGAATGAATGCCATTTTAAGAAAATAAATAATATAACTGCATGTTTTCTAGACACTGTGTAAGAGTGCAAATCCGCAGTGGCAGGAACAGTTTGACTTTCACTACTTCTCTGACAGGATGGGCATTTTGGACATTGAAGTGTGGGGAAAGGACAGCAAAAAGCACGAGGAACGTCTGGGCACGTGAGTCTGCTCTGCTTTTTAAATGGTGGGAGATGTGTCTGCATTGAGGCTGGTCTGAGGGAATATCTTTATCTGTTTGAGCTTAGAATAAAACCTCATATCCCCACCCCAAGGAGCCATAAGTTAGCTGGGCCCTAACCTGGGGAAAGTTTTTTTCATTTTTTCAATTTAGTATTGATTACAACAGAAGAAAATTGTATGTGCCAGGAAGTCTCTAAAGAAAGATAATGTACCATCTCAGACTCTTTGGGAAATGTTGGTATAAGTGTCCAATGCACCCTATGATTTGGGTTTTGCTACTTAGTGAAATACCATATAATTTAGTAACACTGTGAAGCTAGGTGTCCCAAATTGATGGAAACTTTTCAGTGTCCTTGATGAACTTTGTGGCAAATCATAATGAAATCTACTGAGGCCAAATTTGTTTTATTTCTTTACTTTGGACCTTCCCAACTTAACTGAGGGGCTCACTCGTACATAACAAAAAATAGTGTAAGTACTATTGCTTCCTTATAGGATTGTAGTAAGAATATAGTTAAATACAATTGTGCCTGCACTGTGACTGCTCCAGTTTGAGCACGAAGGAGATGCTGGTGGAAGCGTACATCTCTGATCTTTCTGATAGCCCTGCAAGTTCGTGGTATTATTTTTGTTTTATAGATGAGGAAATGGAGTGCAAGAGGTTTGCATACATCTTCGCTGTAGACTTCAGAGCAGCGAGTGCGAGAGTCAGGATTCTGTGTTTTCAAAGACCAAGTTTTTCCCACCAAACCACTGCCTTTTGTTCAGCCCATATGCATACAATTTGTCCACCAGTCCTAAGTATAAGCATTTAAAGGGCTCTCAACGGCTGTTTGTGGGCTTTTTCAAACCAAGTTCTCTGGAACCCTGGGTTCAGGGAGATGCCTTGGGGTCACCCTTGGAGAACGGGGGTCTCCTGAAACCAGAGCATCTCCACTTTTACCTGTGCTCTACATTGGTAGAGCTCCATTCGAGGGAAGAGTTTCCTGC
>NW_006790302.1:457425-461681 GCF_000442215.2 Lipotes vexillifer
CCTGCTGAAAATGAAAGATTGAAAACACTCATCCAGTAGAACCCCTTCATTTTATAGATGAGGAAGTCCAGAGGCCCAGAAAAGTCATGTTTTTCCGTCAGCAAGGAATTTAGGGGCAGAAATGGGATGAGACCCAGCTAACCCGATACCTGATGCAGTGCTTTTTCTGTGTAAAACACTTAGCAGAGCCTGGTGCACGGAACATCAGCTCTTTTTGCTGCCGTTACCCTGTCCCACCTCAGTGGCTCCTCCTGAGATAGACAGATGGGAGTTTGGAGGCCATGGAACATTCCTCCCATGCTTCTCAGCAGAGGCACCTTGTCTCATGGGACGGCCTGGCATGTTCCAGGTGCCTAATAAACCTGGCCCTCACCCACCTGATGCCAGCTACATCCCCCAATTATCCTGTGGAAGACACACACACACATACACTGACAGCTCATCCACACATGTCCAAACACCTGCTAGGAGAGCAGCACTGCTGACTGAGCCATGGGTGCTTTTCCCTCCACGTGTCGTGGCCCTGGTTACATTGCTTTGCACAGCCCTCTCATCCCCAGCTCTGTGCTGCTCCAGCAGGTAGTAGCCATGCTTCCTTGGAGATCTCCAGGGCCAGGTTTGTGTTTTGGGGTACCAAACTAGGTCATGTCACACTCTCCAACCCAGGAGAGAGGTCTCCCTGTGGTCAAGCATTTCACAGATTTTGCCTGTCAGATGCCTTACTAGTCTCCCCCCAACCCTCTCCCCCATGGGGTAACTGAGACACCTCAGAGTCTTGCCAGTGTCTCCCACCCTGGTCACCACTGTGACACCCCAGTGCCCTGCCAACACCCATGGTAGGAGGATCAGAAACTTTGTGCTAGCCAGCAGAGCAAGAATAAGTCACGTAAATGCACAAATGCAGAGAACTCTGTGTCCCAAAGCGTTATCTGAATGGTGGGAATTTGGGCCCCCAGTGATGGATGGCCAGCGTGTTATTTTAGTAGGTGCAGAAAATAATGGCCTTTCATTCTGCATGTCATTGTGCTGTTATGTTTCCTTCACATAATAGGAAATGCTTTTCCAAATGAGTGTTAAGTTTCTTTACAGACACAAAGAATAATCGGAGATGTCCCTCTTATGCCATGTTTTGTCATTTGGGTCTTCATTTATTATTTGAGCTATTTCCTGTTTGTAACTTAGATGTATACCTGCCCCAGTGGTCATTCTGTCCTTCCTTTTCATGGATTTTAAAGGATTTTTTTTTTTTTTTTTGGTATCCTTTTCCTTTTTCCTCTCCTAAGGTACAAAAGATAACAAAAGTATCTCTTGGGAGCTGGCTACACAGCGTTACCCTGAGTGAACTTCCAGGTGGGGTGAAACCTACCCTAAAATACATACTTCTTGTCAGAGTTAAAAGAGAGATTGTGCTGGCATATGCGTATCACAGACCTGTTACTTACTGTTCCTTCTTATTTAAAAATGTTCACTTATTGTTTTCCTGTTCTTTGTTGTAATTCTAAGGCTCAGTTATTTTATCTCCCAACTGTTGGGAAATAACTTTTTGCAGGAGAAGCGTCTTTGACAATGTTGAATGAGTCATAACTGTCCTCAGACCTGTCTCATATTTTGTGTTTGGATAACACCTTGATGGTAGTAATTTAAAGTTCTGCATGGCCTAAGAAAGTCGTCTGCCGGGCAGTTTGATGTGAGGGAAGGGACACCAGCCTTTGAGTTGTACTTCCTGGGCTGGCTAGTAACCACGGTGTTTGCTAGCTGTGTGACCTTGGGCAGTGACTTTGTGGTTTTCTGTTTGTGTAATGGCGTTTTCCACCAATTTGCAGGTCATCATGGCAATTGGCAACAATGTCTCTTGTTGGTAGCTATTATTATTCCTATTTTGAGATTTTTTTTTTCTGGATGGTAACTATAGATCCCCACAACATTTGCAACTAAAATTGTGTCATTTAAGTAACTGAAACACTAGTTAAAATTCAGCATATTTTTGTTTCTTCAAAACAGGAGAGACATTTTTTATATTTTTTGGTAGAAGTGAGCAGTGACTGTCTTCCAGGACATGGTGGGAAGGACATTCGTTGACTGGAGATCTGAGCAGTGTCAATTAGCCTGAACAATACTGGGTTTTGTAGCTGTGGACAGAAAGCTGGAGTAGTGGTCAGTTATGTGAAGAGAAATCACGTTGGCATTGGTGGGTTGCTAGCTTGGTGATGGTTCAGGCATGGCCCACCCCCGCCCGGTAGCCAGCCTCCTCCAGGCTCTACCTGAGTCACGGGGAACTTTCTGAAATCCCTTGTTTCATGGTCCACCTGTGGGCTTCCACTGAGCCACAGGTAACTCCTGAGGAAGTCAGGGCTGGTAAGATGAAGGTGCTTGGGCAAATCCAACACCCCTCCCAGACCAGGGTGCCTACTAATTCAGCTGTTTATTCATGGACCAAAAAAATCCAGTCTTTTGAGTCCATCAGTGGTCTAGAGACAGAGAATTTTTAGGGAGGAGTAAGAAATAAAGCTAAATATAACCTGCCCCAACTTTTAAACAAAATGGCAAGAGTAGAAATACAGATTAACCCCCTTGTCAACCTGTGCCATTTCAACATGATCGTATCATTTTCTTAAAGTATATTTTACATTTCCCTGTGATTCCGGAGATTAATTTGTCACAGAATATTCTAGACTTAATTTAGTTTGGAAACTTAAGAATGAGAATGCACAAGTTCATTTTAACTGGGCTGCCTCAGAGCCAATCCTCAGCCCCATGCGGTGCCACAGAAAGTGGCTCTGATGTGCTACCAGTTTGCTGGTGACTGTGGTGCAGAGGAGAATCAGGGATAGAGAATTTCTTTGGACAGTCTGCACCCCATGTCGCTGATCTGCTCTTACAGCCAGGCATGACGCAGCCACCATTTTCTTCCTGTTCACCGCCTTCCTTAGCCTCTGAGATGTACAGCTTTTAAAACTCTAGCACCCTTTTCTTCCCCTTGCATTTAAGTGAAAAGCTGACCAGTCTATAATATAAAGCATAGAATTATGGTAATGAATAAGAGGTTAAAAGCTATCATGGCAAGTGGAACTTAAGCAGGTTTGGCTGACTGATATGGTAAAATTATGTGTTGAATTAAAACATTAAAATGCGGTGGGATTAATGGAGAAAGACAGGAACAGGAGGTCAGAAACAACGCTAAATCAGCACATTAACTGCCTGTGGGCCAGAGGGGCTGGCTTTAATATATGCAGAGAAAAAAAAAAAAACATGCAGAGGAAAAAAAAAAAAAGTAATTTAGTCCTTGTTTCCTCCAGGTGAATAGAACCACAGACTTTTCAGTCTGGGAGGCAACTAGTACATATATTTATTTCCCCTTCTTTTCTTAGATGGGGAGGAAATAGGCACTACAGAATATTTAGTTGGTTAACAAAAAAAAATACTGACTTTATAATTTGGAGTTTTTGTTTTTGTTTTTTTGTTTTTTTTGCTGTACGCGGGCCTCTCACTGCGTGGCCTCTCTCCCATTGCGGAGCACAGGCTCCGGATGCACAGGCTCAGCAGCCATGGCTCACGGACCCAGCTGCTCCGCGGCATGTGGGATCTTCCCAGACCGGGGCAAGAACCCGTGTCCCCTGCATCGGCAGGCGGACTCTCAACCACTGTGCCACCAGGGAAGCCCTAATTTGGAGTTTTTGACTTGGAATTTTATTTTGCCACTGGGATGCATTTGTCCGTTCGTTCATTTTATTCAACAAATGTAGAGCACGTCGTGTATCAGACATCCTGCCAAGTGCTGGGGGTTCAGAGGTGGATCCTGTCCTCAGGCACTAGGTTGTGGGCAGTGTCTTGGGGGTGGAAGGGCAGCTTCCTGGAAGAAGAGAGTCTAAGCTGAGACCTGTAACATGAGTGGTGGTTAGCCTGACAAGGAGGAAGAACTTTCCAGGAAGATGGGACCACGTGGACAAAGGCTTAGAGAGGAGGGAGAACACATTCTGAGAAACTGGAAAGGAATGAGAAGGGTGGGTGATGTCATGCGATCAAACTAGAGAGGAAGGCAGGAGTGAGGTCACAAAACCATTGGATTCCATGACCTGCAGATGAACAACAGCAGCTCCTGGCTAGACACAGATGCATTAGTGCTCTGCTACTTTATGTTCCTAATGCAAAGCTTGTTATCGTAGTGGAGCTCTTTCGGACTGAATGGTCTAAGTTCTGACTTCGGAATGAGGATTTCCTGGTCACCTAAGGGCCAGCGTGTAGCACCTGCTGGACGA
>NW_006790302.1:461691-472565 GCF_000442215.2 Lipotes vexillifer
GGTCCAAACACAGTCACTCCCCTTGGCTGTGGAGTCACACATGATGCCACGGGAATAGACCTAATTTGCTAGTGCTCATTACTCATGTGTTTTACATGGATGCCCTGAGCACGTGTTTTCCACATTGTTTCCTCAGATAGAAGAACAGTTTTGTAAGTTTTATTGCTTTATCGGTTTTTGTTAACAAACGTGTCTTTAGATATGTTGGCTGGCGTCTCGTGGGCTATGGTGAGTTAAAAGTTATTTTTTCTTTTAAATTATTCTTAGGTCAGTATTTCTTGATACCTTTATCAATGTGTTTGTACTGTCAGCTACCAACCTGGGAAAAAAAAATTTTAAAGACTTCCATCGCTATAATTCACCACAGCTGAATGACTGGCATTTCTCTAGGTTAGGGGCCAGCAAACTAGGGCCCATGGGCCAAATGCAGATGGCTGCTTGTTTTTGAGTAAAGTTTTATTGGAAAACAGCCTTGTTCATTTGTGTACATTGTCTATTACTGCTTTCATGCTATAAGAAGAGAGTTGAGTAGTTGCAAGAGACCAGGTGGCCAACAAACTAAAAATATATTTACTGTCTTGCCCTTCACAGAAAAAATGGTCTTAGTGCCTATCACTTATTAATGTTGGTGTGGTTTTTATGATAATTAGAACACTCATTATGAGAGCCCTTTAAACCACGTATCTGAAAACTGAGTTTATTTTTCAAAGAAAATTTGCATCCATAGTAGTAAGCTCAGTTTTCATTAATGCTCATACAAGATTGCCATTTGGGTAGAGCTTGGGAAGAAACTTAGGGGATACAAAATGGAAGAGAAAGAGAATATATAACACCACCTGTAAAATTCTGGAATCAATGAGTGAGCAAGTATTGTTTATAAGAATAAGAAAGAAGGGAGGAGGAGGTGTTTTGATTTGCCCACGAAGCTGGGCTGGATCTCTTCTGCTAGGCATTCTTAGGGGCCAACCCTGCACTTTTCCCGGAACTGGTAACTAAACAGTTAACAGAAAGCCTTGGGAAAGAACAGCAGATTCTGTAGTGCTTCAGTGGCAATGAGAAGGAATGAAGAGACTGACCAAATTATTTCGTACTTTCTCAGGGTAGAATCTGGTACCCTATAGAAAATTAAGGAAGCAGCCCAGAGTCTCCTTTGAAGATTTTTTATATTAAACATGTCTTTGATGAATATATTTCAGAATGTTTATATCTTAAAGATTTTAGAGTATTTATCTTTACTTGAGCCTAAAGAAAGCCATTTAGTTCATATGATACTTAACCTTTCTTTAGAAGATGCAATGAGTATTGAGGTAAAAGTGTTCTGGAAGAAAAGTCCTTAAATTTTTTTTTTTTTTTTTTCTTCTACTGCTTTTGCTGATCATACAAGCTAGTTCCTAGCTTGGGGTTAATGTAAATATTTCTTCAGCCTCTGGCTAACCTCCTGAACATTCTGGTTCTCCTTCAGATGTGAGGATGAGCTGAAGCCATGGGGACTGAGGTTGAAACAGAGAAAAATGGGAGGCCTGGAGGAAAGGGTTTTGTATGAGATTCATTTCTTCTTACTCCCATCTTTCCTTCTGTCTTCCAGAATGTGAAAATGAATGGGGAAGCCAGGTGGATAGAGCAGTTCAGTTCTAGAAAGTTTATAGAAAGTCATCCTTAGAGCGGGTGGTTAACACTAGGGAGAAGGTAGCTTTACATTAATTCATAAGACTAAAGACATCAGTGTTTCAAGAATTAATTAATTCATATGATGGGACAGGGACCCTAAGAAACTGGGGCATAATCTATGTGCAGAAGGATCAAGGTTTAAGTTTGATTTTGACCTGATGCCTATGTATCAATTTAATTTGCTCTTTCAAGTCACTAAGAAAGTAAAAGTAAGTATTTGATTGAATTCACTCATTAGTTAACTGGGAATGTAGAATCCGTTAAGTTTGTCCTGAAATCCCCCATCTGGTGTTTATGGGGCTCTTTTATCTAAAATAGGCAAGGCTATGTTTTGTGCAGGGTTTCTTTCTTCGTTATCGAAATAATCTTTAAAACTGGGATAGGTGGAAAAGGTTCGCAGTGGGCAGAAATGACTGAAAAGTTTGTGAAAATGTGTAATTTCTGAGACAAAATTCAATATTTAGTTTGCATTTCATCTGGGATGGGATTCACACTTGTTTAAGTTAATAAACTGCTCTGTTCAAGTAAGCTGTGCCTTTAGACAGTCAGGAGGAGAGTGTGCAGAGTTACTGTAAATCTGCTAATGTTGCTTTACAGTCTTTTTGTTTTTTCTTTTTTGCGATATGCGGGCCTCTCACTGTCGTGGCCTTTCCCGTTGCCGGACGCGCAAGCTCAGCGGCCACGGCTCACGGGCCCAGCCGCTCCGCGGCACGTGGGATCCTCCCAGACCGGGGCACGAACCCGCAGCCCCTGCATCGGCAGGCGGACTCTCAACCACTGCGCCACCAGGGAGGCCCTGCTTACAGTCTTCTTAGATGACTTTTTAGAATTACTGTCAGGTCCGTTTTGAATTATCCAAGAAAAACATTATTATTTCCTCATTATACATCATTTTTGACTCCCAAACATTATTTGCTCTCAGAGATCCTGTAACTTTTCCTTTGTTCAGAAGCTAAATAATATCACCACCACAACAGAAAGGTAAACTTCAAAGGACAAAAATGCCATTATTAATGACATTAAAATGAATGTGTCATAAATAGGTTATTGCGACTTTGGACTAATGGAGGTGACCACCAGAGAAAAGTCTTACAAATTCGGATCATTCATCTTTCCGTAAGAAAGAGGTTTATTAAATGAAAGTGTATATAACAGTGGAAAATAATGCTTAGCAAAGTATTCCTAACCAGATGAACTACTGCTATACTTGCTCAGAATTTGCGGGTACTTAGTTTTGTAGAAATGGCACAGTTAAAGCACTTGACAGTTCTTTCTTTCCAAGCAAAATTAATTCCCCATTTACATACTTATGAAATATTTACTAACCCCTCTTTTCACAGTAGTGAACTTTAACTTTGAAATATCCCTTAGTGCACAGAAAAAAAATTGTTTTGATTCAAATCATAGAGGGTTATTTAAAAAAATACATGTATATATAAATGTGTTTCAGTAGAAATACTTGATGAATTTATTACATGCAAAAGCTCTAATTGCCACCTCTTCTAGTAACTGGAATCGCTTTTGGCAATTAGGAAGTAAATACCCACATACGTTTAATTTTATAGGTACATATCACTATTAAAATATTTTCTATTCTGTGGTTAAAGCTGGTATAGACATTTAATATTGATTTTTTGGGGGAAGGGATTGCAAGCTTTCTTTTAAATTTATTAAACTGGAACTTTTTCCATATCCATGTGGCTCAAAATTGTCGTTGCTTTATATATATAAAGTAAGTTTACCTATTTCCTATTATCTGCAAACTTACAAAGTCCATTGATGATGAAGGGTAAGAATCCATTCCTGTCAGACATTCTGAGGCCGTGCTTCCATTTTTTTAATAACGTCTTGAATAGTCATCTTATTCAAAAACTAGAGATGGCAAATGAGAATGAAAAACACACACTACCCTCCCTCACTCCGCTCAGCCCTGCCTACCTCACCTACCTGCACGTAAACAAAGCAAGTGTGGTCCAGGCAATCCCAGACTTTTTGTCTCAAAGCAAATAAATGGCTTAGCACCTCAGCCCCCCCTTATGGGTGTTTGCTTCTGTATTTAAATGTGTTTGAGGTTTTCAACATCGCCAGAACATTGACTGTTAAGAGGCGGAAAACATGCAATTTATAGCAGATGGGTGCAGCCTTTTCTGGCAGTGCTGCCGAAATGGGATCAATCAGTAGCACTTCACGCTCCATTTGCCTAACAGAAACCCACCTGGGGAAATCCTGTGGCACTATGCCTATTAGGAAAACACCTTAACATATTTCTTTAAATAAAAACTGGCCAGTTGGCATTAATCTAGAAGAAAATGGTTTCTCCATTAACCCTCTCCCGCTTGCAAAGCTCCTATCTTTTCTTCTTTTTCTTTGAACCAATGTCTCTTATTCTCTTTGCCGGTAGAAGACCAGCCAAGAGCAGCCCAGAGCAGCCTTCTAGAGCCGGCATCCATAGTGTTGAAACTTTGAAACTGTTTTCTTCATAGTTCTTGATCTCATCCTTTCTCTGCAAACCTTATTTGTCAAAGATCTGCTGCTTCTCAGGTTCATTTGCCACTTTCTCCACGCTGCCTTTTCTTTGTTTTTCTTGATCACTTTCTTGCCTTCATTCAGGGTGTGTTAGGCTGGGATGGAGTGTTACCAGCCAGGGGAGTCCTTGCAACCTTCACTACTCAACCAGCCCATATATAAATGTGTTTCCAGTGGAAATACTTGATAAATTTATTACATGCAAAAGCTCTAATTGCCACCTCTTCTAGTAACTGGAATCACTGGATTCTAGTAACTGGAATCGCCCATGCCCAGACAGCGTGAGGTTTCATGGGGAGGATGAAACGAAAATCAGGTGCTTTGGAGGTTCAGCACCTGCCACGAGTTAATTGCTATTCTGTCTCTGATTCCTGCAACTTCTCCAGGTATAAAGTGGATATCTCAGCCCTCCCACTGAAGCAAGCCAACTGCCTGGAGCTGCCTCTGGAGAGCTGCCTGGGGACGCTCTTGATGCTGGTCACCCTCACGCCCTGCGCGGGAGTCTCCGTCTCAGATCTGTGTGTGTGCCCCTTGGCAGATCCCAGGGAGAGAAAGCAGATCGCCCAGCGATTCGTGAGTGCTTTGCCTTGCTACACCCGCTCCCAACCCCCGCACCCACCCCCACTTGTAAGTTGAAACAAAGTATATGAATTGAAAAACTGCCTCCAAAGAGATCTTTGTCCAAAGTTTAACGGTATGTCTCCTAAAACAAGACATCAGCCCTAGAGGTTAATGCATTAGTGAGAAAGTGACAGTAGATTATAGAGTTTGCCTTCCTATTTTAAAAGCCAAAAAAAAGGTATTTGATTTTTTAGTATCCTGGATCTCTTTGGAGAAAATTGAAATCCTCAAGGGGGCAAAAGGTTGTTTAGCATGTCTGTATATGTAAATAGGAATTTTATTTTATTTTTTTAATTTTTATTTTGGAAAATAGTTGATTTGCAATGTTGTGTTAGTTTTAGGTGTACAGCTAAGTGATTCAGTTATACATACACATATATCCATTCTTTTTCAGATTCTTTTTCCATATAGGTTACTACAGAATATTGAGTATAGTTCCCTGTGCTACACAGTAGGTCCTTGTTGATTTTCTGTTTTATATATAGCAGTGTGTATATGTTAATCCCAAACTCCTAATTTATTTCTCCCCACCATGTTTTCCCTTTGGTAACCATAAGTTTGTTTTCCGAGTCTGTGAGTCTGTTTCTATTTTGTAAGTAAGTTCATTTGTATCATTTTTAGGAATTTTAATATAAGTTCACAAAAGTTGCTTTTTTAAAAACCAAATATTAATGTTTGCCATGTTGTAGATACTTTTCTAGAACCTCTTAAGATCAAGTGAGAAAGCGCTTGTGTCTCATAAAGCAAAGCCAAGCCGTAGACAGGCATGAAAGACTTATTCCATACTACCTTGGATAAGAGCAGTTTGTGATTTTTGCCTAAGTAGTTGCAATTTGCTTAAAAGTCCACTCAGCATTTTTAAATCAAATGGCTTTGTCCTTGTCATTATTTTTTGTGCTCTGGCTTTCTAGGTGTCTTTATTTGCATTCTCGTTTTATTCCATCTTCTTTGTAAATCAATACATTTATTCTATTGCCACACACACAAAAGGCATGTTTTAGGAAAGTGGCATGGAAGTGAAGCAAAGATGAATCCCTATTTAATGGGAATATTATTCTCAGCATAAACTTTAGTGCCTCCAGACTCCTTCACTGTGCAGGCGTATTGATTAACTGAATAAACCTTTATCTTCAGGAGTACAAAGCCTAGCCACACATCTTAATGACAACACAAGATTCTGCATGCAAGGTAGATGTACTCTAAAGAAGTTTTGACAAAATCCACTTTTAATATTCTCTTTGATGACTTTAGTTAAGCAAGTGAAAATAAAACACTTCCCCAAACTTTCCCATGGATAAATTGCACAATTTACCAAATTCATGAGTGTCATGCATTTATAAGGTGACATTAGGTAAGATCATAATGACTGATTTGAATAATGTCTCAGGATTCGAGGAATACTCATTGAAAAGAGATTTGAAAAGCCAGTAATCAAAATAAAAATATCAATTTTTTTTTTTTTTTTGGTAGCTAAGGGGCTGACCAGCATGCTAGAGGGAAAGATACTGTGTTACAAGACACAAGTTCCAGACCCCTGGATTTGTTTTTTAGGTTTTAAGAATAGATAATCTTCAAAGGCATTTTGCCTCTAAATTATGAAAGTACTTTATCTCAGATGTTTCCATTTTAGCTTAAACACTAGTTTTTTTTCTGTTTGTTTTTTTTAAGATTGAAAATACTGTTTGAAGAAACAACTTCCAAAAGTTCTTAGGAATGGTGCTTCCTAAGGTTTACGTTAGGCAAACCTTAGCTATTATTAAGCTTTTGTTATTCTTTCCTGAAATGCCTAAATAACAAGGATTTTACTACCCTTCCATAAATCCCTGGGGTCCACTTATCACAGGTTTTTAGTTATCTAATGATGACGGAAATACTGTATCCAAAGGTTAGAAAGCAGCATCTTTTTCAGCAAACGTGTTTTGGAGGCATGCAAAGAGCATTTATTTGCTTATCTCTTGTCTCATGCACAATTTCTAAAGAATGCAATGTGCATAGACATCTAAATATTTCTATACATGCTTAAGAATTATTAGTAGATATATTAGAGCTTTGGCACATGCAAACTAAAAATGAAAGTAAATGTGATTACAGAGCAGTACTAGATGCTCAGTCTCTAATGAGCTGGCTGTAACATGGACTAGAAAATTCATTCCATTTCCATCCCTACTCTCTTTCTGGTAGTAATAAGTATCTATGAAGGGTCCAAGTTTAGTCCTCTGATAGCCATAAAGTTTGTTCTAACTAGGTCAGAATAATGTTGCCTTTTAGGATGATTTAAAAGTTTCATTAAAGAGAAAGGGGGAAAAGAGAATGAATGTAGTTCTACACCCATTTTCCCGGTGGGATGTCTGTACTATCGCCAGGGGGTGATGTTAAAAGTAGATTGCGTGTGCTTTGTAATTTGTTTATTTTGAAAGGGGAGTTAATTAATTCTCAGTCACTTTTAATCTGGTTGCTGCAAATGCCTATGTTTCCTGTTGACTGATGCAATGCACATTGGAACTTTTCTTAGCATTGCATGAGAAAGATGATGATAAATCTAGAAGGTACTTCCTATAGGGACTTTTGGGCATTAAACAGTATATTAGAAAGCTATGTTCATTTGTGATCTACTTTTCTCCCCCCAGAGCTTACAGAACTCCCTGAAAAATATGAAGGACGTCGGCATTTTACAAGTGAAGGTTTTAAAGGCGGTAGATCTCTTAGCGGCAGATTTCTCAGGTATAGAAAATGTTCATCTTTTTATTCATTTTTATTTATTTCCTGCTTTGAAGTGATCCGGTGGCAGAGTGAAATGTTTTACTAAGTAGAAGCATGTACAGAGCAATCATACTCTTTCAGTCAGAGTCACAGAAGAAAAAAGGTGCAGACAACAAGTTCTCTCATTTTCCGCAAAATTATCTTTTTCAAGTAATTTTCCTATGATTAGATAATGTGCTAGTCCATTTAGCTTTCAAAGATATTTGTGGATGATTCATGTCGTGACTTCTTTATTTGTTAAATGTTTGATCAAGCTTTTCTATAGGACCTCAGAAGGCAGATTTGATTTCTTGCCTTTTCTCTTGCAGCGCTGTGTGCAGTGTTTTATTCTTCACAGGGTACAGTACGTGGGTCCTAAATCTGGCTGGCTGGCACCTCTCTGTAACAGTAGCCAGAGTCTTGGCCATGGAACCACTTTGCCATTGTTCTATACAAAATTTCTCTCGGTGCTTCACTAGCTGGAACTTATAGACAGAGGCTGGAACTGACATGCTTTGTGCTGAATTATGCTTGACTATGCAGGAGAGTAATCCAGACGTTCCAGTGTCTGATCAGAGGATGCCTCTCCACTCATTGCCGAATTACCGCCTTGTACTGACTGACAATTTAAGCACCTATATGACAGATGCTATTTACCAAGTAAATTGATGAATATGTAGACTATTACACAACATGGATCTATCTGTTAATGCAGTAGTGCATTTTTGTTGTTGTTATATCATAATTTTAGAATGTGGTCTACTCTCTATATTTGTGTAACCTCTGAACTTCTGAGTTTGAGGTAGCTCAGGCTCTGGAAAAGAGAATGTTAATTAGAAGCAGTTTATATTACAAAAATGATGGGATATATGAACTTAGTTTTAAAAAAAGAGTTCTCCTCACCCTCCTTCAAAAAATGAACCAATGGAAATCACTACTCTATAAGCCCCCCAAATAAGGTGATCTCAATTTTAAGGAAATGCCCAGTGAGAATATCCAAAAATGCTTTTTCAGCCAATATGAATATATAAATTCTCAGGGTTGTGGATGAAATACTTCAGTAATGACTTCTAATATTCATCAGTTTACTTGCAAATGTTTATATAGTCTTAGGTTGATTTAGAAATTTTCCTTTTGAAACTTACAGTTTATGAAAATGCTTAATTCAGACGTTTCATGTGCCTTTGACAGTAGTTTTGTCATCACTAAAGCACATGTAGAGTTATCGACCAGTTTTCCAGAGCAAATTGTGTTTTACTTCCATCTCAGTGTTTAGATACAACACTGTTTGAATCTGTGATTGTTGATGTCTCAGTAAACGTTGTCTCAGGCGCCAAGAACTCATTTATGCTTTCAAGCAGTATTTTCAAATATTCTTTCTGTAGTTGTATATTTTGTGTTCGCCAGGAACTAATTGAAATGCATTAAACGTTTTTTTTTAAAGGCTTGTGTACAACTACATCCATATGTGGAAATACTTTTTAAAAACTTACCTTACTGGGCTTCCCTGGTGGCGCAGTGGTTGAGAGTCCGCCTGCCGATGCAGGGGACACGGGTTCGTGCCCCAGTGCGGGAGGATCCCACATGCCGCGGAGCGGCTGGGCCCGTGAGCCATGGCTGCTGAGCCTGCGCGTCCGGAGCCTGTGCTCCGCAACGGGAGAGGCCACAACAGTGAGAGGCCCAAGTACCGCAAAAAAAAAAAAAAAAAAACTTACCTTATTTTATGCTTCCTATCAGGTGGCTTCCATAAAGCACCCCCAAAACTAGGATTGATGGAGGTTGTTTCAGGCCAATGTGAATTCTCCAAAGAGTACTTTGACTATTAAAGTGTATAGGAGAGAAACCTGGAAAATGGAAGTTTTTATAAAGATCAGACGATAAAGCAAAACCCACTTTTCAGAAGAATAATTTTGGGGCAAAATGCCACTATTTTGTCATTTTCTTTATATTCAAGATATTCAGTAGATAGTTTTGGAGTGGATGAAGGTGGTGAGTACCTGAGGATTCCATTAACAAAAAGCAGTGGTTAGAAACCAAATAATGCTAAGCGATTTAGCTAAATGCCCTGGTGATTTACTATCTCTGTATTATTTATGAGAAAATCATCACTCTTCTGAATTGAAGCAAAGATCCTTGTCATCAGCTAAGCATGTCTTTAGACCGTATCGATCTTTATTCTTAGAATCATATTTCACAGTCTAATGTTCTTTATAGGTTGGTAGCCTCATCCAGTCTGTTCCAAACCAAGGTGTTGCTTTAGGGCAACAAAGTGGACCTAATCCAGAGAGTTGTAAAGTAACTTTTCTATGTGAAAAAAGAAGTGGATTCAGGTTGCTGTGAGGTAGCAGTAGAGATGTAATTAATGCCTCCGAGATGTTAGCGATCATATCATATAGTGGCGACTCATACATTATTGCTGTTATTATTGTTACCAATTCACTTGATATGCAGGAAAAAAAAAATGCCAGCTTCACTTGATCATGGATCAGAAGAGGTACTCATCATTGCCAGTGCCGGAAACATTTAAGGAATAAGTAACTTTATACCCAGCATTTTCCAGTCTGTCTTGTCTTATAACTGAGTGTTTCACTGCACTTGCTCAGGGAACAAAGTATTTACTCCTGCAAATTAAAAAGAACTGCATTTACTCTGAATAACCAGGCACATTCTCAAAGAATGGTGGTCGTTTTAGACAGTGCAAAAGGGAACATTCCAACATTCCTACTTTTTTTCATGATAGTTTTTTTTTTTCTGTAATTGTTTGTTTCTTGAAAACAATACCAAATAACCATAATAACTGATGCTTCAAGTTAGATTCAGGGACTCTGATAAAACAGAAGTCCATGGGAGCAGATCTTGGCAGTGGTCCATATGGAGGTGAAGGTTACGGTTTGCAGAGTGCAGGGACCTTTTGTCCTAGAGGAGAAATGAAAGCACTTGGCAGCCCTGCGATCATTGGTTTGCCAATTTTAAAGTTATCTATATATTTGCAAGTAGCAATTAGAAAAAGAAAATATCAGTCACTTATGCTAATCGGATCAAAGTTAGGTGGATATTCCTCATGAATGGTTATTGATGTTATGATTATGTAGCCATAAAAATAAATTAAACTTGGGGGAAATTGAATCCTCATTACTTTGCTAGTATTTTAGAACATTGGAATAATATATATCATATATATAGATTATATATATACACGCACTGAGGTGAACTTCTTTGTAATTAAAAATTTAACTTTTTTTTTTTTTTTTTTTGCGGTAAGCAGGCCTCTCACTGTTGTGGCCTCTCCCATTGTGGAGCACAGGCTCTGGACGCGCAGG
>NW_006790302.1:488489-515277 GCF_000442215.2 Lipotes vexillifer
TTTTTTTTTGCGGTACGCGGGCCTCTCACTGTTGTGGCCTCTCCCATTGCGGAGCACAGGCTCCTGATGTGCAGGCCCAGTGGCCATGGCTCATGGGCCCAGCCGCTCCGCGGCATGTGGGATCTTCCCGGATCGGGGCACGAACCCGTGTTCCCTGCATCGGCAGGCAGGCTCTCAACCACTGCGCCACCAGGGAAGCCCCAGTATATCTTTTAATCAGGGTGAATATATTGGATGACTCTTGGCTCCCTTAAAATTCATATTCTAAAATCAGTATATTTATTAATGATGGTGAATTGTTCAAAGCATATACATGTGCTCAGATATACATCAGAATTGAAAAAATACAGGACAGTGAGCCATCCTTCCATAGATTTCATTTCTGTTCAACTTTTTAAAACACAGTATTTTTAAATGATTATATAGATATGCAAAACTTTTTACTCATGATTAAAAGCAGTAGAAAATTGCAGTTGGATTGGGTTATAATCTGAAAAAAAAATTTTTCTTTGGCCACACCGCATGGAACTTCCCCCACCAGGGTTCTAACCTGTGCCCCCTGCAGTGGAAGTGTGGAGTCTTAACCACTGTACCACCAGGGAAGTCCTGAAAACTTTTAATATTTGTACATTTCCACATTCTTCCAAAAATCTTCTAATCAATAATATAGTAAATGTACATTGGAAAACAGTAGGAATGTTTTAGTTTTAAAACATTCCCAACATAGACATTATCTCCTAATAATTATCCAGTTCAGTAGATTTATTTTTCATTGCTATTCTCAATTAAGTGATCTTGATTTTGTCGTGAAAAACTGGCTGAGTTCTTCTCATCCTTCTTATTTAAACATGTGTTTACCCTCCTAGAATTAATTATTTAATGGATCAATTTTGGAAGACTTTGAAAATCAGCTTTCTGTAAAATAGGAAAAGCATCTGTTTGTTGTTATTTCCTACTATCTATGGAGAAGTCATCTCAATTTGATGAGGTCCTACATTTTGAAACAAATTTGAGTACTCTTGTGTAAGCTATGCAAACATGCACATGTGAATTTATATCAGAAGCACAGGCCTTCATGCAGCCCTTAGCATTCTTTGTGAAGCCAGTGCACGGTAAATAGGTGCACCAATAACAGCCTCACTTAATTAGCTTTATGGGATAAATTTTCTATAATTGCTGTACCAAATAAATGTCCATGCACATCTTCATTTGCATTTCCAATTAAGTATTTGCCCAACTCTCACCTATGATGGATTTTGCACATTGTACTGGACATTCTTAATCATATTTTTTTTAAGTTAATGCTGAAATTTTGGCCATTGAAATATATAATATTTATTTTACTTTACATAAATGTTTATGGATGTATAACCAAATACAAAATTTAACAGGGCAAAAATGGTGATTTTTGGACACAAACATTCAGCTCTCTTCCTCATCTAATCCTGGTCCAACATGTTCATTGAAGTAAAGGAAGATAAGGCACATTTTTCTGTTGGCCTTGGAAACCAGCAAAGGGTGCCATAAATATGCTGGAATTATCATGAACTATAACTGGTGTAGAAGGTGGATGATATTTGGTTACGACAGGCCAAGGGAGAAAGAAGAATGACTAGTGGGATTCCTCTACTGTCCTATAACGGGAAGATAGAAAGTATAAATCTGAGCATATCCTGCATGATGGTAAACGTTGAATGGGTTAAACTTTTCTATTAAATGCAAAACCCTCTCATAATGAATGGAAGAGTAAAATCTAAGTGCTTCTTCTAGATGAGACACCTCAAACATGGCAATACTAAAATGGATGAACAAAAGTGTAACACATAAATGTAAACAAATGTAAGTGAGAAACATACAGAGGAGGCTATTTTATGAGTTACAAAATAATTTAATTATCAGTAAAGTTATAAAGACAGGAACTTTAACGTGAATGACTTCCCATGGAAATGTGTGTGTGCATATGTATATACACACACATATATATAATATTTGAAACACCAGAAAAATTGGAATCACAGAAAAATAACATATATTATCTATCTAGCTTTTAAAAATCAGAAACAAAAAACAAAACTTTGAAGTGATGTTTTAAAGTGCCAAGTCTTTGAAATTCCAAGTTCCATGAAGTGTACGCTAATAGCGAAAGTCCTTGCACATGATTCCACAGCTACTAAATTTCTGGTGATGAAACCCTGGAATCCCTTTTGTTTTTGTTTTTATTCTTTTAGCAAGTTCTCAGGTGAATTTTAAACAAACTAAAATGGTGGTTCTTAGACTAGAGAATCAGCCATAAGCTTTGTCCAACATATGTATGGGTAGACACACACATAAATACATAAAATATTCTGTTCACATACCCACTTAACTTGTTTAATTGTTGATTATGTTGTGGGTCCAAAACGCTTCAATAGATTTCAAAAAGGCAGAACCTGTACTGTGATCACAGCACAGAGAAATAAATAACAAAAATGAAACAAGTATCAAAACCCTTGGTAGAAAAAAAATCTCAGGTAGCTAATGTAGATACCAAAACTGCAACTATAAACTTCTTAGAAACTAACAATGAAATATGATATATAAAAACTATGGGTAAGGGCCAAAAGTATTATTCAGAGGAAATTATTTTTGGCTGCACCACAGGGCATGTAGGATTTTAGTTTCCTGACCAGGGATCGAACTTGTGCCCCCTGCAGTGGAAGCACAGTGTCTTAACCACTGGACCACCAGGGAAGTTACATGAATGGTTTTATAATTGAACAACAAGGTTGAAAATCAATTAAACATCTCAACAAAATGAACTAAGATAAAGAAAACTGAGAAAATTATAAAGAAACTTATGAAGATTAATAAAAAAGCAATTACATAGAAAGTACTTAAACAGTGTATTTGATAAATCCAAGTATTAGTTCCCCCCAAAACCAGTGATACAGGCAAGCCATTTACAAGGCTAATGAAAGAAAGGGAAAACATATGCTGTTAAGAATGAGTGAACAACAAGAAATATAGGGATTGCTATGAAGAACATAACTAAATTTTACTAAGTATGAGAGAAAACGTGAATAAATATAGAGACATACCTTGGGAAGACTTAGGTATTGTAAAGGTATAAAAATCTCCCAGGTTAACTAAAAATATAATACAGTACCCCATTTGAAGAAATTAATGTATAAAAATATCAAGGAAATTATCTTTAAAAATATAATTAGAGGAACTTGAATATCAGGTATTAAATGCACTATTTAGTGAAAATCATTAATGATGGAAATATCAGAAATAGTTATCAAATAACTCCACCCTTTTCTCACTGCATACTCCCCTCCCCCGAATAAGAAAATAACACATTTCAATCATTTAATGAACATGAGTTTTGAAACCTTAACTGCACAGGCAATTCTTAAACGTTGTTGAAGTTTATTAAGAACATAAAAGAAAATCGAAAGTGTGTGAATTCATTCCCTGAGACTACAATAATTCTGATATTAAAAAAAACACATTTAAAAAAAAAGCAAATTATATACCTTTCATGGAACATCAGTAAGATTGAACACATTAGGAAATCTAATTGTGTAATTTATATTATTGAGTTAAGAGAAAAAAAAACACCTTGACAATCTCAATAGATGTAGAAGGTGTACTTGATAAAATTTAACATCCATTCTTGATTATGAAAAAATAGTCTAATAAATTAGTAAATGATGATGAGCAGTACCTTAACATCATGAATGATATCTATCAGAAGTATCACAAACATTAAGACTTATTGCTGAAACACTAGAGATAGTTATTCTAGCTCCTCTTTTTTTTTTTTTTGGCCACACCTCATGGCATGTGCAACTTCCCTGACCAGGGGTGGAACCCACGCCCTCTGCAGTGGAAGCCTGGAGTCTTAATCACTGGACCACCAGGGAAGCTGCTCTAGTTCCTCATTTTTAAAATGAAGATAACAGTAGTTTCTACTGCTAGGATTGTTGCAAGAATTTAATGAGCTTATATGTTTATGAATTAACTATTAAAATTAAACCTTTTAGGTCAGATCCAGCCAATGCAAAAATGTAAGAGAAATAAATGATATTTGAATGAAGGAAACACATTATTTGCTAGTACTAGCTATCTGATAATATCTGTAAATATAAAGAAAATTAATAAACAATGTGTTGGAATAAATAAAGGTCAGTTATGTATAAACGATATCAAAATTAAGAAAATGAAAACCAGTGCCCATACCCAATAGTAATCTTAAAAACCTAAAGAAAAACCTAAAAAAAAAAAAAATCTGAAAAACCTAAAAAAGAAAATAAGAGTATAACAGGAAACAAAAAAAACGCTATAATGCTTAACTATGTGAGGAATTTCTGAACTGTACTGAAGGACATGAAAAAAAAGACTAATTGAGAAATTTAATATATGATAAACTTGAAACATGAAGTCATTGAGAGGATAAACTAAATGATCACTATGTAAGTGATTCTGAGGTAAGTTGGTTGCTTATCCATCAGGGAAAAATGCATCGGCATGTTACACCAAACACAGTAACTATTTCAAGGTGAATTAAAGGTCAAATGCTTGAAACAAAATAAGTATTTATTTATTTATAGTTCCATAAATAAACTATTAAAATTATGAGAAGTGCTACATAAACAAATTGAAAAACAAGAATGATAAAGGAAGAAAGATTTAAGATGTCATGGTGAAAACAAAAATTGCCATAGAAGATTAAAAGACAAAGGATAGGTTGGTAAAAACTACTTGCAGCATAAAACAAATAGATGCCAGCACTAATATAAAAGTGTTTTTTTTGATCAGTAAGGAAAAGACAATTCAACCTAACAGAAAATTTAAACCAAGGAGGCAGAAATCTGTATAGCTAATAAGCATATGAATGGCTCATGCTTTATTCAACCACCATCGTGGTTGTTAAAAGTGCAGAAGAGGGGGCTTCCCTGGTGATGCAGTGCTTAAGAATCCTCCTGCCAATGCAGGGACACGGGTTCGAGCCCTGGTCCGGGAAGATCCCACATGCCACAGAGCAACTAAGCCCGTGCGCCGCAACTACTGAGCCTGCGTGCTACATTCTGCGTGGCTAGAGCCCAGACACCACATTGAAGAGTAGCCCCCACTCGCCGCAACTAGAGAAAGCCTGCGAGCTGCAATGAAGACCCAATGCAGCCAAATAAATAAATTTATTTTTTTTTAAAAAGTGCAGAAGAGGGAGCCAGATCACCTGGGTTGGCCCCCAGTCTTCTCCATTAACTGGCTATGTGACTTTTGACACCTTACTTGACATTTCTGTTTCTGTTTCCTCCTCTATGAAATGAAAATTATCACAGTAACTGTGTTGGAGGTCTGTGGTGAGGATTTTAATGGTTTGGTAAATGTAAAAAGAGTACAGTAGCACACAGTAAGCACTTAAAGTGTCAGCTCTCATCTTCATCACCCTTGTTTTAGTAGCTTAAATTACCAAATTACTTTTAAGCAGTCAGATTAAGAAATATAGTCAGGATTTTTCATGAGCAGTGATGATTAAGTGTAGTCAGAGGACTCTCTCAGATGCTTTTGGAGGGAGCATGACCTGCTACCAGCCTCCTAGAAGGCACCTTGGATTAAAATTTAATAGACACATATCTCTGAGCGTTTATATTCTAGATATCTATTTTAGAGAGGCAGCTGGGGCTTGGAGAGATGCAGTAATTACCCATGGTCACACAGATGCTAAACGCCAGAAATGGGAATTAAAGTGAAGTCTGTCTGGTTTCATGGTCCTACCATGGCCCACTGTTAATAAACATACGACAGAAAATGTTCAGTTTCATTAGTTATGAAAAAAAGCACATATTAAAACAACCTGAGGCCATTTTATTCCTATGAAATTGCTGTATATTAAATAAAAATGCCTATGGTTGGCAACATTGGAAGGAAACGGACAGGCTCATTCACTGAGGCTAGGAGTATAAATTAATACAACGTTTTAGGAGAGCAAATTGACAATACTTGCCGAAAACGATAAAAATAGGTGTACCATATGACTCAATAATTCCACTTCTAAGACTTTATTTTCAGGAATGCATCATGGAAGCACAAAGATATCTATGTTTAAAACCATCACAGTATTTACAGTTGTTAAAAATTGGAAACAATCTTAGTTACAATGGAAGATTGGTTAAGCTAATTATAGAATATTCATAAGATGAAGAACCACTCTAAATTATGGAGAAGAATCGATTTTTACATTGGAGAATGTTTCCCATACTTTTTTTAAGTTTAAAACATGAGTGATTAAAAAGTACATAAATGAAGGTAAGACAGAAAAAATCATGTTATTTAATAAGCAATTTCTGTGTACTTGTCACTGTTCTTACTGCTTTTTGCTGATTATTTCACAACAACTGCTGAGATATGTATCCTTTTGTTTTTTTTTTATTCACACTTTACAGATTAAGAAACTGAAGAAGAGAGGAGTTATGTAACTTATCCAAAGTAACCCAGCCACTCTGAGGCAGAGCCAGAATTTAAACTCACTTCATCTGCCTCTAAGGAGTCCCAAACTTCATCCAATACACTATGATCCTATTTTCATAAGATAACTATTTATAAAAGTACATTAAAAATTAGAGATGTTTGTTAAAAAATGGAATACTGTAAAAGTTACATTTTTTTCCCTTTTTTTAAGCTATTTTTGTAAATTGTACACCATTCTTACAATTAGTAAATATTACTTTGTAAAGACAGCTTCTATTTCAGGGAGAGGAGTTGATAATACATTTTGGGTACAGCAGGGTTTTCTGCCTTTACCAAAGTTCAGTGCTGGGTTTTGGATTCAGGCAATGGGTGGGTTGGATTGCCTTGCACAGAGAAAGGTGAGTTGTATGTGGAGGGCTGGGGTGATGAGTTCAGTGCTGCCTCTACTGGCTGGTGGTTGACTGTGTCAGGGCCAACAGGGACCTTATGGGCTTTTCAATCTCTTGTGCTGTTTGTAACTCCTGCGGTGGTAAACAGGCGTGTTTCCAAGTGGGGATGTGAATAGAATCACTACCAAGTAAAGAATCACTACCAAGTTTTCTTCTTTCCTAGCCACATATCACATGTGAATATGTGTCTGTTCACATCACATTTTGTTGGAGTCACCTTGCATGTGCATTAGTGGGGATCACCTGCTGTATTGTTAGGTCACATTATTTTCCCTTTTGCATGCAATGAAAAGCTTCTGATAGAATAACGCTTGTTTACACCCAAATGTTCTCCATTTATTCACATGAAGGTCGAATTGGGGGCTGGGGAGGATCAATATGACTCTTCAGTTTGGATTTTGATGTTAAATGTGTATCTTTTCTCCTTAAAGCAACTGATGGTTTTATCCCTTCATATCGATTCTGATTAACTTTGCTGTTGAATCAGTTGATATCTTGTCACGTCAAAACTTTACAGTAAAGCATAATAATGAGAATTCTCTTTTTTTTTCTTGTTTTTTTTTTTTTAAATAAGGAGACTTCTTAAAAAAGAGTTCCAGCTGAGAAAAATATTTTTTTCTCTGTCCCACATACTAACCTTTGTTATATGCCAATTTAAAAAGTTTTGTTTTCTAGTATAATGAATGTAGTATCTCTTTGACTCAAAAATTAGTTTTATCACCAAACTTTTTAAAACTTCTTCATATTTACCATGCTTAAAGCTTGTGGAAGCAGATTTAAAATTCTTTTAGATAGAGAAAAATTGCGTAGGTTAAAGATAACTTCAGGTCAGATTAAAATCTAAACCAGACTACCTTCTCTGTAACTTGTTCCCTGGCTCTGAAATCCTGAATCATTACTCAGAAACAGACTTCCTGTGCTATTTCGTTCGCTGTCTGATGTAACCATGAATTCACGGTTAGCATGGTTAGCTTTCTGATATATCATATTGTTTCTGAAAATAATGTAAAGGAACATGCAAATGCCCATTTCCCTAATTATGGAAGTTTAATTGCTAATTAGGTTAAATCTTTATAACTGTCCTGCTGAGATGCCTTCCCCAAGTTATTGCCTGATATCTGTACTCCTCACCTATGGAAAGGCAAGTATGTAAAAGTGTGTGATAAGTCAATTTGAAGACTTTTCTTGTAATACTAAAGTTAAGGACATTATCTATTATTTCATCCTTCTATTTGAGTGAAATGAAATCCTCCCCGATGTCAGCCCAGGAAGACTCTGCAGTTGAACTTTGAGATTTCCTTTTGTCACAATTTGCCTTGGGTGATAGAGATCTCAGAATTAAACTTGTCTTAATTGAAGTGACTATCTCATACCTAAAGACAAAAGTATATATAGATTCTTTGCTCTAAGTTTTCTCTTAGCTGTGCTTCAGTTGTCCTATTTCATAGAGGTTTTAACATTATAAAATGCTAGAAATAATTTTCAGAGTTAAGCATAAATAATAAATATAGTTCTTGACTGGAAAAATATATGTTTAGCTTTCATTTATTATATAAATACTGTCATGTAGGAGTTTGGCAAGTTGGGGTGTTACCGAACTTTTTATCCTGTATTCATGTGTTTGAAGTTCAATTATATAAACACCATGGAAAATGAAAATATTTAACAAATAGTTTCTTTGGTTACTATCTCAGTGTTTAATTATAACACTAAATATTCAAATGCATTGATCTGTTCTTAACCCAAGCATATCCCAAATACAAAGTAGTGTATTTCCTCTATCTCTCAGTTTATCTTTTCCCAAAAGATATTCCTTATAGAGGACAGACTGAAAAAGTGGAATCAACCAAATATTCATAAATAGAAGGATTCATAAATTGTGGTTTATTCAGATTTTGAATTTTACATAGCAGTTTAAAGAAATGAGGCTGATCTATATACTAATACAGACATATTACCAAATACTATTGATACATACAGAATGAAATACAAAATATATACAGTTTGAAACACAAAAAATGTAAAATACTTTCTTCAAGGATGTATTTATGAATATAAATTCTCAATAAAAATTTAGAAAGGGTACGTGCCAAATTCCTATCTAATTTCCTTCTCAGGGAAAGAATTGTGATATTTATGGACATTCAAAGGGACTTTTATATTTCCTATAATTTTTCAGTCTTTTTACAAATTTTTAAACTTACAATTTGCATATTTTAAAATAATATATGAAAGTGCCAAACATGAGTAGCCTTAATTATATCTCTAGCTTTAAAAACTTCTTTAATGTCCTAGGTGGATTCTGTGCTTTCCTGACACAATTCTAGGACATTGAGAAAGAGGAAATGGTCATTTACCCAAAAAAACAAAAAAACTTCTTTGACTATAAAATATTTCTTTTTATACTGATACCTCTTATTCTTCTGTTGCCCTTCCTAACTCTTAAGAAATCATGGAAATTTTAAGATAACAGTACAATGATTATGGGTTGAGGCAAAACTAAACTGGACCAAAGTCAGCTTGGCAAATTGTCATATGCTGTTTTTGTATTTATTTCTTTCAACTTTAACACCCACAATTTATTAAGTGAGACAGTGGATAAAAGAGGAAGCTCAGAATCCTGTTTGGATACCGTTTAGGAAGGAAGCCAGGTCTTTATGGGGTACCCCCTTCCTCTTAGCCACTGGCCAGGAAAACCATCTTTCTGTTTAAAACCTATTCAATTTGAGAGAGGTGGGGTGACTTTGGGAAGGAAGGTGACCTCTCCCTTGTAAAGTGGAATGGCTCTGTTTACCCCCTGTGACTTATTCAACTCATCTCCACCACTGTTTATAAGAACACTTGTGCTGGATTCTTGTAGTGACAGCAATAGTCATTTAAAATATGGCTCAGATTTCATGCCCTCAAATTTCCTATGTTATTTCAGATGTTTGATCATTACAATCCCAAATGGAGCTTTTGGTCAGTTCAAGTTTTGCTCTGCCTTGTTGGAGTTAACAGATATGCTTCAAATAAGCCAGAAGTTTAAAAATGCATATACTACCACTCTGTATAATATAAGCATTGCTGCTATCAGATCTGAAAAGAAGATGCCATAATGGGAGCCAAGTCATTTCCAAAATGATACAGGGGATTTTTTCTTAGATGCCTCACATGCTGGGGTCCACAGGTAGACTGGTATGTGGAATTGATGTGACATGCTTGGCTGAGAGATGCTATCAGAAGAAGTTGTTTATTTTGTAGGTTTATCAGCACATTGTTCTTTTGAAATGTTTTTGTATTTTGACCTCAACTTTAGCTGTGCTGATTTATTTAATTTGCATTGGACCTTGGCTGTGAATCACTGGTCATTTTTAGAAAACTCGTTCCTTTATTCATTTCTTTAAAATATTTCATAGTATTTGTATATAATAATATTGTATAAAATAATATTTTATAAAATATTTTATAAGACAATATTTTATAAAATATTGTATAAAATATTTTATAATATTTTTATAAAATAAAATACCATATTATAAATAGCTAAAACATCTTATTTTGTAACCTTTTTATTTTGGAATAATTCTAGGTTTACAGAAAATTTGCAAAGTGATACAGAGTTTCCATCTATCCTCACCTAGTTTCCTCTAATGTTAACATCTTACATTGCCATGATGCATTTATCAAAACTAAAAAAAAAACTGACATTGTACATTACTATTAACTAAACTCTGGTCTTTATTTGGATTTCACCAGTTTTTCCACTAATGTCCTTTTTCTGTTCCAGGATCCAACCCAGGGTACCACATTGCATTTTATCATCTAATCTTAGTCTTCTGACTGTGGCAGTTTCCAAGTTTTTCCTTTTTCCCATGACCTTGGCAATCTTGAGTAGTACTTGCCAGAAATTTTGTAGAATATTCATCATTTTTTAACAAATAAAAATGTTTAACCTCTGGGATTTTTGAATGAAAGCCCTGGTAGGCTCAGTAATCATTTGTACCACTAATTTTCCTCTCGTATATCGGTTTCAGCCTGGTGATTGTTACTTTATCTTCTTATCAGTTATAGCAGCACTCTAGAATTAAAAGTTGATTTATGATTTAATATTTACATAGTTTTAATATTTGCTTAATATTGGCTTCATCTGTGTATACGTTCTGCAATTTCAATTTTGTCAGCTCGTTCAGTTTAAATTCCATAGAAAGTCTGTATTTTATCTATTGTTTATGACAGATTCGAGACGGACAGACAAACTGTTACGTGTTGAAGAATAAAGATTTAGAACAAGCTTTTAAAGGAGTTATTTACTTGGAGATGGACCTCATATATAATCCGGTAGGTCTAACTGGACATATCTCCCAGCTTCTCTCTATGGAAAGTAAAAGGTGACCAGCCTGGAGAGATTCAAATCAATGTAAAATGTTTCAGAATTTTTGCAGCTACAAAGAAAATAGTGTTTTAAAACTGAGCCAAGAAAAATCAGTGCTGGACAGTCTGGTATTAATCCTGTTGGACCAGTAGAATTGATGGTGTGTAATTCTCAATAAATGTCAAGGGAAAAAAAAATAAGAGGAAAATTAGGTTCTTAGCTTTATTACCTTTAATCTTCCTCCAAGGCAACAGTTGGCTGTTGGACAGAGATATCTTCAAGCCTCTGACATGTTATTTAATTATTATAGTAGATGTCCTGCTATCCAACACTATCAAGACAGGTAGTTACTCAATTGAAAACTACAGTTAAAGGAGGATTTTTTTTTAATGTATCTTAAACTTTTAGTTTAATATAAACAAAATACATAAATATACATTCACTTGCCAATTTTTAGGTGTGGGCCTAAAACCTTTTTTTAAATAGCATGGACATATTATTTTTAGTTCTACAGCATATTGCATAAATACACCCATAACATCTATGATTTCTAATTTCAGTTTCTTGAAAGTAGAGATATTCTTTAAAAGCACTCAGAGAACAATCTGAATGTGGAATTCCTCCTGATTATTTTTCCATAAAATCATCACCTCAGTAGCAGTATCTTTTTAGTCACTGACCTTTCTCCAGGCTTTCTAGAGCAACATCGATTTCAAGTCTTTTGATCTGTATTTCAATAATTTATATAATTAATATAGAATTATAGTAACGGGTAAAATGGGCATAAATCGGTTCGCAAATTAGCACAGTTGGTTCTAGATGGGCATACTGTTCAAGTGCCAGGAGCAGAAATCCCTAGTTGTGCGCGGACATGGCTTACTTAGCTGTGAGCATTCCTTGTCATAGTATCAGCAGTAGGTTCTAGAAAGGGAAGGGAGAGCACAGGTTAATCCAGTTAGTGGGGTAAATGAATGTAGCATAATGGCGCTTTTACAATAATTAGAAGAATGGCTGCCATTTATTGGCCATCTACGATGGGCCAGGCTCTGATATTATTTCATTTCATCCCCGCAATAAGCCTGGTCCCTAGCTATCATGAATGCCATCTTATCATGAGCAAATGGAATTAAACAGGGGAGCTGATCTGCTGATAAATGAGTGAGTCGGGATCCAGATCCAGATCTTTCTGACTCCTCAATTATCCCAATGTTACATTGCTGATTGTTTACTATCTTTAAGAGATTATTCATAAAATCAATGGCAGGGAAGTTTTATATTTTATTCCTGGGAATGTTAGAACTCTGGGCACAGCCTCCAGTATGGGGTCTGTTGTTACTTCCTCTTTTTCCCCATTTCTTAACCTTTCCCTTCAAGGAGATCATATGTATGTGTTGCACACAGATCACCCTTCATCTCCTCTTTTCTTCTGGCAGGTACTTGTATATAGACCATGCACACAGGTAAAACTTGAGTTTTAGGGGGAAAAACATCCTTAAATTAAAAACTGTTAAGTAATGTTCTAGTTGTCCATCTGATGTAGAGGAGAAGGGCTTGAATTTTGTTCTTTGAGGTTTTCCTCAGTTCAGTGATTTGGATAAACCACGAAATCTCTCTGACCCTCAGTTTATTCCCTAAAAGCTGGGCTAAAATGACTCATTTACTTATTTTTCTGGATCATTGAGAGGAAATGAGATTCTCTATGGAAAAGATGTTTTTATAAGCCGGAAACTGATTTTCACATGCAAGGTATTACTAGCAAAGAGTAGTTCAAAACTTTGATGTGAAAAAAGGAAGTTTTACTTTTTTAGAGACTTTGGTTTGAGGACTTCATGAGCCCAATCTCTGCAGTGGTTTAAAATATCTCTTTAATTTGCAACGTGGAAACAACACTCTGGAATCTCCAGTCTGACGTACCCGAGTGATGCTCATGAAATGAGACTCCAGAGACCCATGCAGAGCTCCGGGTACCCACCATGTCTCTGCCCACCCCCCAAAACCCCTAACCCCGCACCCTTAGGGTCAGAAGGTATTGGTTTCCAGTGCTTCTCAGTCATTAGAAAAAGAAGACAGTGAAGTCCATCTCAATGCTGCCCCTTTTAACACTGGTGTCTTTCTAGATCAAAGCAAGTATTCGGACCTTTACTCCCAGAGAAAAGCGCTTTGTTGAAGATAGCCGCAAGCTGTCCAAAAAGGTAGGTCAGTGCAGTAAACTGGCTTGTTGGTACAGTCAGCACACAGCACCCGGAGTACTTACTGGTCATGACTTGGTTGCATCTCGCCCTCCTTCTCTGTTTTCCTCTCTCCCTCCTCCCTCTCCCCGCTTGTCTCCCCATCTCGCCACTCCTTCCGCTATCTCTCCTTCTCTCCCTAGACAAGGACTTCACTTGGGCTCAGTAAGAAGGGAAAGACTCAGAACATATCTATTGGATGCTGCAGAGGGTGTCAGCCCTCCATTCATCCCCTGAACCATTTTGTAAACAAAAATTCTAAGCGTCAAGCCATAAACCTTCTCTTGAATGTACTTGCCCCTCCTACCCTCCTTTAATCACAGCCATTTTAGTCTCCATCTTTCAACATTTCAGGGAGGCATTCTGCCAGTGGAGTCCATCATGGAATTAACCCAGTTGATCTTTCGAGATGTCCAGCCTCAGATTCACCGATACCTGCGCCTGCCACATTTTTGCCTAAATTTGGATTGTGTTGGCATTTTACCTCCTATTGAATTAACTCTCACTCCCTCTGCCTGTTGCCCTTAATTCCTCTTTCATCAGTTCAACAAAAAGTGAAGATCAGGGCCAAGTAGAGGGAGTTTCACTTTTTTTTTTTTTTAACATGACCTTTACAGTTCTTTTCAGAGCCCCTCCCTGTCCTATTCAGACAGTTCAGGATTTCACTCTGTACTTACTCTCCCTCTTCAGTTGTGTAGCTAAGAACAAAGTGTCCCCTTTTTAAAGTGTTTATTACTTCCACCACTTCCTATGGGGTGAGCAGCTGTGGATTACAGAAAGCAAGTTAAATATAAAGGCATCTTATCATCCTTTGGTTTCCCATGAACTTCTGGACACACTCGGGAAAGGCCTTAAACCTCTTCTGAATGGAGCGTCCACATGTTTTGTTTTGGTCTGTGTAACGTTGAGTGTAATATTTATTTTGTGTAATCTGAGTAAATGGCTTTATTATTGTTGTTATTATTGCCTTTTGCTCTGTTTACTTGAAAGTTAAAACCTGAGTTGAGGTAAGTGGCATAGCTGCTTTGCAAACAAATTGAAATGAATCTACCTACAACTGGGAGAAAAGACATTTCCTTTGCCAAACAGGACCTCCGCGTTGGGTGGCTTTGGGCTCTGAGAGCACCGGGGGTTTTGGGGCTGAGACCCTGGGGTGTGTTAGGTTTCTCCCCAAGTTCCTCTCAGCACTAAGTGTCCCCAGATTTTTATAAAGTTGAAACTTGTGCTCATGACACAAATACTTAAAATTACTTAATATGTGCCAGGCTCTCTTCTAAGCCCTTTAATTCTCTCCACAACCTACAAGGTTAGCACTCCTATCAACCCCATTGAATAAGAGAGAGGTTAAGAAACTGGCCCAAGGTCACACAGCAAAGAGGTAGGAGAGCTGGGTTTCCTTTCCAGAGCTTTACTTTCCTATAGAATACACTTTTTCTTCTGGATTAGATGAGCTAGAATACGTGTACATTTCTACTGTAAATCTACCCATTTCCTTCCAAACTAAACAACATAGACCCTCATTCCATCTGTCTCTCTCAAACACACACACACACACACACACACACATTTCACATGCCTGACTGCTGTTTGTTTGTTTGTTTGTTTTGGCTGCATTGGGTCTTTGTTGCTGTGTGCGGGCTTTCTCTAGTTGAGGCGAGTGGGGGCTACTCTTTGTTGTGGTGGGCGGGCTTCTCACTGGTGGCTTCTCTTGTCGCGGAGCACGGGCTCTAAGTGTGCGGGCTTCAGTAGTTGCAGCACGCGGGCTCAGTAGTTGTGGCGCGTGGGCTCTAGGATGCTCAGGCTTTTGTAGTTGTGGCGCGTGGGCTCAGTAGTTGTGGCTCGCAGACTCTAGAGCATAGGCTCAGTAGTTGTGGTGCGTGGGCTTAGTTGCTCCACAGCATGGGGGATCTTCCCAGACCAGGGATCGAACCCGTGTTCCCTGCATTGGCAGGTGGATTCTTAAACCACTGTGCCATCAGGGAAGTCCCCTGACTGCTGTATTTTTTACCAGCTCAGTTTTGTACTGAACATTATTGAAACAGCCTATTCTCCTTCAAAGGAGCTATAAAATGCATTGGATTTTCTTTTCCTCCCAGGATGATCATAGTTTAAAAATGAACTTTAGAGAAAGTATTAGGACTCTTCATTTTTACTGTTTTGTTCATTGGCAGTTATACAGAATATAATTTAAATGACCAAGCTGTCTGATCTAAAGAGAATATTTGGAGTGTTTAAACCTAGTTCTCTGTTTTCCATTTTTTTAATCAGATCTTATCAAGAGATGTAGACCGAGTGAAAAGACTCACCATGACACTCTGGAATGTAGTACAGTTCCTTAAAAGCTGCTTCCAGTGGGAATCCACATTGAGAAGTACAGTAGCATTCGTGGTAAGCTTCCTTTTTTATGTTCAACTTATTTGCTTCTGAGTCCCAAGTCCAAATGCAGATGGGTTTTATTTTACTTACGTGAAGCAGAATGAGGCACATTCAACATAGCTGAAGTTTACACTGGTAAGGAAACTTTAAAAAAAAAGGATAGTCATTCATCTTTCTAAAATATATTATGACATAGGAGATTATGTAGGAGGTGTCTTTCCAAGACCATACTTGTCAGATTTACCCTTGGAAATCCCTTAAATTACCCAAATCATACTTATATACTATCTCTTGATAAGGTAAAGAGAGCCAGTGTTCTATGCATTTTTAAATGTTTTTGTGGTGGTTATTATAAGCCATTCGTATAGTACCCACAATGTGTTTGTCTCCTTCTGTACTCACGAGGGCCAGTGTTTTCTGGAAAATGGCAGTTGAAAAATCACATAACTAAATGAAGACTAAATTGCTCTAATTTATGTTTTAAGGAAATCATTCGCAAACTTTGGTATAGAAGACATTTATTCAGATCAAACCTCTTGAGACGTAACTGATTACTACACGTTACAAGTTGACTCAACACCACAAAGGAGAACCACTGTCTGTGAAATACATTCTTATAATAATAGTTGGCCTTTCCTTATGAGCATAATAAAATCATGGAATCTCAGAACTGCATGAGATCTTAAAACCACCTAGGTCAACCAGAGAGTCCAAGAATCTTGTAAGGACTTGAAAGTTAGCATAATGTCCTCACTTTACATCTCTGGGCATCCTCCAGTTAGCATAATGTCCTCACTTTACATCTCTGGGCATCCTCCCTCATCTGTAAAGGCACTTGTCATTGATCAGATTGGTAGCGTCAGGCATGGGAGGAAAAACCAATTTGCTCGACTGCTAATCTTGTGCCTTTTGTATTATGCCATTAACTTCTGCACTGTGCAAAGATCACAGTAGGACCTAATAACGATGTGTGAGTGGTTGAGTCATGATCATGGCTCTTTTGTCTCCTGGTTTCTATCATCCATGCTCTCTCTTACCCACCAGGCTTATCCACATTAAAAAAAAAAAAAAAAAAATCAGTCCCAGAGGTCAGTGGGTTGGAGGTCACTCCCACCTTTATTATGCAAGCTGTATACTGCCTCCATAAGAGGCTTTTTCTTAGCCATTTTAGCACTTTGTTTTATCTTTAGTTAATGTTAGTTTTTCATTGGTTCAGGAGGTAGAAGGCCTGTGGTGGCTGCAGCCTTGGCGTTTAATATACTTTTTCTTTGTTTTAAAGTTGCTAGAACAATTGGGCTTGATAACAAAATTAAGAAGGGTTTTATTAATCCCTATCTGCCTTTGACTTGGCACTGATTTATCCACTTCCCTTTCTCACCTTCTCCTCAGCTGGGGGCTTCGTGTGTTGGGTTCCTCTTCAGCCTCCCTGCCTCTGTTTCCCACCTGAATCCTCTCTACAAACTTTCCAGGGAATGTTCTGTGTGATTCTGGGCAAACGAGGCAAGTCAACATGATTGGTGGCTTCTTCCAGTCAGCACCCTGGCCAGTCCCTTGGAGGAAGGATTTCCTCTTTCTTGAGCTTAGTTTCTGGCACTGAGATTTTTAGAAAAACAGAGATCTGTTGCACTGGATTATGTAGGGGGATGACAGAAATGATTAATGGGCTGTCAGCCTGATCTGAAGAAAGATTACAACAATGAATAGAAATAAGTTGTTTCATAGAGGGGGCTTCTAAACGGGAAGGGAGCCTTGGCATTGGGGCCACTTCTGCATGGCCTGGGACCTGAGTGGACCCTCCTTGCTGACACCACACCGCACAGCCCTCTGCCAGGCTGGCTGCCAGAGGCAGGCTAGCACATCCTCCTTTAAAATCCCTAAGGCCCAAGGAACGAAAGATAGAGGAGTGCTCTTCTTGCTGGTTTGCCAAAATGTAATTTTGCAAGGGTACCTGAGTTTATGAGACGGTGGGAGGCCCCACTGCAGGTGTGGATGGGGGACACCTGTGCATCCGTTCTCTCTCTCTCTAGGTTGTCCTGAAGGTACTGAAATAAAGACAGCTTCACTCAGATACACTTAGTTTTCTGTTTTTATTTGAAACTCTACTTTTGAACGTTTATCTCACATTTACTTTGACCAGCCATGGTGGATCTCAGAGATACTGCAGATGTAGAGACATAGGTATCTCCCCTCCCTAAGCTGATGATGTGTAATTTCATTAGAGAATGTTTTTGTTGCTACCATCATGATCATGGTCACTCCAAAACTATTTCTGCTCTTAAAGCGAGAACATATAAAGAAAATACGTTATTAGGATAAAATAAAAAAATGTATTGTAGCCTCCCTTATTTTCTTTAATAAGATCATGTGTAGCCAAGCCTTCATAGTTTTCAGAAAACATTTTTGCTTTCATGGCTCTTGCTTACAGACTTAACGCTAGCTGCTTATGGAGTGCTGCTGGGTGATTCCAGGCCTGTGGGCTGCCACTGGCTGTGTCCCTGACTCTGTAGGACTCTGTCCAGGGTTGTCTTCCTGCAGAATGTTGGATCCTCGGGTGACCTGGGCCAGAGAGGGAGGAACGGGGATACTATGATGCTGAAGCCTGGCTTCGCTCCCTCACTCCACTACTGAGAACACCGTGTTTGTCTTTGGTGGTACAGTACACACTGATGTTCTCTTATGCTCTACTGAGGACAGAATGCTGCTCCGGGTCTTTATTCATCCCTGTGGTACTTTGTTCATGCTTCGTCCACTTGCCTTGGCATTTCAGGGGCAGAGCAATTTCGTGCCGGTCTGAAGCAAGGTCTTAAGCCAAGAATTTATTAAACAATAGGACTGCGTGTGAAGGCCTTTCTCTATTAGAAATTAGGATAAGTGCTCTTTGAGGGTTCACTGCACAGGTGTGAAAATAACCATTTTGGCTAAACCCATCTCCATTGGGGCTTTTCCTTCCCCTAGAGGTACAGCACCACAAGCTAAGGGCAGAAACACTTCTGTTTTGTCAGGTAACATGAAATTGCCTTACTAACATCATGTTCGTGTTTCTATTTTCAGTTGATACAAAGCAGGAATGTTATAAGATCATGTTTAGTATATTCTGGTTGTTAATCTTAAGACTTTATGAAAGCAAACCATACATTTTCTAAGGGATCCTGTGGATGTATGTATGAATATATTGTATCTTGTTGAAAGCAGGAGTTAAAGGAAAGCAACCTAGATCTAGGTCCTGTGGTGTCCGGTCAGAAGTGGATGAACAAACATGAGAAAATTTATCTTGTTAGACTCTCTAAACATTAACCTCCCCCACCAGAGGATTAATCCCCTCTCCACTTAACGTGGGTGGTTCTCCCAATACTAAGAGAAGAAAGTTATCTTCCATTTCCTGACACCTGCCACGTGACTGTTACTGTGTACTGTTTAATTCATTGTTATTGTAAGAAATTAAAAGTGGACTATCTTTAATTTTTATTGAAGTATAGTTGATTTACAATGTTGTATTAGTTTCAGGTGTACAACAAAGTGATTCAGTTATATATATATATATGTCTGTTCTTTTTCAGATTCTTTTCTATTATAGGTTATTACAAGGTATTGAATATAGTTCCCTGTGCTATACAGTAGGTCATTGAATGTGGACTTGTTTAGAGTAGTCAGATTCCAATCATACTTCTATAGGCTTAATTTTTTTTTAACATATTTATTGGAGTATAATTGCATTACATGGTGTGTTAGTTTCTACTTTATAACAAAGTGAATCAGCTATACATACACATATGTCCCCATATCTCCTCCCTCTTGCGTCTCCCTCCCACCCTCCCTATCCCACCCCTCTAGGTGGTCACAAAGCACCGAGCTGATCTCCCTGTGCTATGCGGCTGCTTCCCACTAGCCATCTATTTTACGTTTGGTAGTGTATATATGTCCATGCCACTCTCTCACTTCATTCCAGCTTTCCCTTCCCCCTCCCCGTGTCATTACCTCTTTTGAGTCTTTCTCCTTCCTCTAAGTTTTCTAGATTTTTTTTTTAATGTGTTTTCTGAGCTTTACTTGCTTTAAGCTAAAGATAATTGTTTTTCACTCAAAAGTTCACATTCTCAGTTTTTCCAATTGAAAGATAAATGAATATAAGATGTCAACTTATGGACAGAGGCCTATAACTAAAACATCATGCCTGGAAGAAACACATCTGTATATTTCCCTATGAATGGATTTGTAAATATACGTGGTATTTTGTATACATGCCCGTGGTCATTCCCAGTCACAGGCTTTGAACTCTAGGGATAATTAATGGCTTTTGTTGTTTCAGTGATCACTGTGTGTCAGGTACTGTCCTAAAGCATGTTATAAGTGTTAATTCATTTAGTTCTCATAACAAGCTGCTGAGGTAGATGCCAGGATCAGTATTTCCTTCTTTTTACAGATAAGAAAAATAAGCCCATAGAAGTTAAATAAAGGTTAAATAAAGTGTCAGAGCTCATACGCTTTTAAGAGACAGAGCTGAGATTTAAACCCAGACTATCAGGATTTAGAGTCCATGCATGTAAACATTGGGCTACACTGCTTGTCATTGACGCCCAGGATTCAGTGATCACGATCCTTGTATTTAGATAGATATAATGGCTCTAGGGACAACCATATGAGTCATTTCAGATATGTATAATATCTAGATGTTATAAATGGAAGTTAAGCCTATTCCAAGATGCTTTGGGAGAAAGAAATCCTTATTATATGGGTAAGAATAATTCTCAGACATAGTCATTATATTCACAAGAGATGGAGTAAAATTAAAGAAGTGAAAGGTAGAAATGTCTCTGGCATCTTTGGGGAACAGCCCAGACCGTGGGAATCACATGCTTATGACATCTGTGGAATTCAGCTTGATGGTCTGGAAAACCTCAGTGCTTGGTTCTAGGCTAAGCCCCAAATTGAGGTCCGAGTTATCTTTTCCCGCTTTTGGAGGAAGCTCTTAGATGATGTAGAAGGGCTTTCAAGGGGAGAGTGAAGAGTGAAAACAACTAAAGGAAGGAGCCATGGAAGGAATCTGTAGTTTTCAGATCTTCAAGAGTTCCAGGTTGTTCAGAATGAGGGCTAGTAGTGGAGATGAGTAACTATCTACATTAGTAAATTCCTACAAAATATCTTAAAACAGTGGCTTTCAGAGAAATTGGCTCATATTTCTACTGTGGGAAGGGTGCTGTATTGTACAGTATATTCCCATGTCTGGTGCAAATACGTTATTTGATGATAGTTAAGAGGAATTGAGTTTGTTTTCAAAACGTAATTTTGCATCGTTGTATTTGTATTGTAGAAGCAATCATCTGTATGAGTTTTTTTTATTTGTTTTTCTCTTGGCTAATTGTACTTTATATACAAGCCCCAAATATTGTCTATAAAAAGACCCAAGGTTATATTATGGGCATAAATGCATTAATTTTTTCATATGACAGGAAACATTTACTTGACAGTTGGCATCATCAGAAAATTATTTTAATAGCAAAGGTCTCCCAATGCTGCAAAAAAGGATTGCATTTATGTAGTTTGGTTTTCCACCACTCTTTAAGGCCCTCGCCTCTTGCATTGAGGGAGAGGAGTCTATGGGGGCATTGATGGATTCCTTATTTATTAAAATTTTACTGGGACCTTTGATGTTAAAAAGCAATCTAAGTCTACCATATATCAATGGGTATTTTCATAAAGCTATGCTTTTAACATCTGTGACTTTTTTTCCTGCATTTTTGGATTGTAAGAAAATGAAGAATTAATTCTTCAGAGTTGACAGGGCCTGCAATATGATACATAATTTAAAGCATCAATCAACTGTCCCGCTCCCCAATAAGGTTAAAATACAATTCTCCACTTTCTTAGTGATAGCCCCTATTTAACATATATAGAATTCTTAGCTTTTAGGGATCCTAGAATTTTGAGACGTATGAAGTGATTTCACATTGAACTTAAAAACAATAGCAACTGTAACAGAACGAACCCTTCCATCACACACATGTGTGCGTGCGTACACACACTCACACACAAAACACTGAGAAGCAGAGGGCATTTGGGAAGCAAAAAGTTTCACTGCTGAAAGTTTTCTGAAAACGATTTGATAAAAATTCCGTGAGACTTTGTGGAGTGTCCCTGTTTATAATCCCTTCTGTGGCCCACAGGACATTCAGATTGAACTTACTTTGGTACAGATGACAATTACACTGGACGTTTTGTTTTCAGATTGGACGATTAAAATAGTGCTGGTCAGTTGTCTTTTTGATGCTTTAGATATTTATGTGTTAACTGAGTCTAAAAATTTTTTCTTTTTTTTTAAAATATTCTATCACCAGTTTATTCACAACTAGATGCACTGCATTTGATTCAACTTTTGGTGGCTGTTTCCACATCCACCAGAAGTCACAATCGGATGTGCACAGCAGGCATCACTGCCTGTTTGGTGGGTGTTTGTGCAGTTGCTGCTCAAAGATTAACAGTAACACTGAAAAAAAAATCCACAGTTACAATTTCGTCTGGGGAAGATCTTTTAGGCATCTTAAATGTTACGTATATATACTTAAATGCAAAAATGTATAAATATATTACATTAAATGCTTAAAATATTTGCCAGTTTATTATCTGTTTTATTTAACATTTGTACAGTGATTTCCCAGATCTTCCTTTTCGCAGAGGACTACCTAACATACTTTTAAAAATACTTTAAAGTTCTTTTTCAGTATTTTTTTCCATAAGAACAATCCATTATCGCACATTGTGATCATAATTTTTTACAACATAATTGCACCTTCTATTGACAACTTCTCAGGCATTAACTAATTATGCCATTTAATAAAATTACAGTAATTGCATTAAAAGATTATCTATTGAAAATTTAAAAGGATACTCTTAGCTATTTTAGTATATTTCATGTTTATATTTTCAACTTTATAATTGAATTGCATTTCCAGGCAGAATCCTAGCTATACTGAATGAAATCAGCTGGTATTTTGGAGCATCCCAATTTTGAATAGTGAGCATTAGATCTTCATTTTTTAAAATCCCAGAATCGCATATGTTGTCAGTCTTCACATGGCCCTGCTGGGTTATAAGTGAATGGTTCTGATAGGTCCAGGCCCTGTATGGGGACTCTCTGTCTCTACCTGCTGCCTTTCCTAAGCTTTCTGTTGAGATGTACTTGTAAGTACACATTTTTTGCCTTCTGTGAATTTTCTGGTTAGGAGCCGTTGTCCTTTACAGATTCCAGAGAACTCAGTCTAGTTCACTCTGCTGTCCAGAGATACCCTACTGTTAATTTGAACTTGATCCTGAATTTAGGAACTTAAATCTTAGATGAAGAAATGACTTCAGTGATCGTGCTTCAGTGCTTCACTGCCTCCTTCAAGCTTGCCCCGCTTCCTCCCTCCCTCCCTCCCTCCCTTTCCACAATCATTGTTTGTCCAGTGTCTCATACACTGCTAGATATTGAGACACAGAGATGAAATGATCATAGTAAGTCATCCAACCATCTGTCTTCCTCCCCTCTTTTCTTCTCTTCCCCACTTCATCTCTCCCTCTCTCTCCCTTCTCACCCCATCCGCCAACCTCCCAGCCTCTACCCAGTATCCCTCTCCACCTCCTTTGCTGCACCCTTTTTTCTCTCCCCCAGCTTCCCTCCACTGTCCTCCTCTTATATTTGAAACCAAAGCAGTAAACTTTTACTTAATAAAGCACACCATAAGAAAAATTAAGTTTGCCCTTTGGAGAGCAAATTAACTAATAAGCATGGAACTATTTTAAACATATAAAGTGAGCTACAAATGTGGGTAGGAATTATTAGCTGATATAACTATTGGGAGGTTAGGGTATTGCTCTCCTAACTCAGAGAAAAGCTTCGCTGAAGTGGGTACAGGTACACACACAAACACACACACACAGTTGCTGAAAGCTTCACTGAAGTGGGTACAGGTACCCACACAAACACACACACACAGAGTTGCTGTTTCATTGCAAAGGATGTGGAGGACCTGTTCGAGAATGGGGTAGAAATGCAGACAATTGTATTCTGTGTCATGTAATTAATGTACAAGGGTCAACTATCTCTAGGGCTGATTAGTGTGTATGGAACCACCAAATTCCAAATTATGTGATTCTGCCTTTAAGGCTGTGATAGTACTTTTCATGTTTGACCTAATAAATTAAGTTCTTTATATCAAAATAGGAGGGATTTTATTTTAATATTTCAGGTTAATGTCATATGCTAAAAAAATCATTCAGTGTAACGTAGCCATATGATTGAAGGATTATGTTAAGACACTGTGAGCTACAGATTGAATGACAGAGACCCAGTCTTTTATCTGTGTGTACGTCCTTACCGCTTATGATGGTGCTGAGTACATTGCAGACATCTAATCAATGCTTCTTAGAAGAATACTGGAACTCATGCAGACCATCTATTACCAGATACTGTTTGTTTGTATTCCAACTACTCCTCTGACCATAGCGATCTATGACCCCACCAGAGGGTAAAATTCAAAGACAACTGAACAGCTTAATCCTAATCTTTTCTGATGTGCATTTTCCCACCTTTTTCTCGACCCTGCCCATGGTGGCGGGGGGCGGGGTGATGGTGCTAATTTGTAGCAAAATGTCCAAAAGACAGTCAACAGTAAGCGAACTTGGAGGAGGGGGGTTGGCAAATCTCTAACCCGGATCAACAGCCCTTGAATCTGGAGGGATTTATTTTTGATTCTTACAGAGCTGAGTGCTTTCCCCCCGACTCCATCTGTTGCTATATATGACACCTGGATGTGCAAACATTTTGTCTGATGCAAAAATGGAAAAGAAGATTTAGAAATAAAAGAGAGAGAGTTGGAAGGGAGGAATAGAGTGCTGGTGTGTCTGAAAACAGTCAGGACTAATTTCCTGCTTCAGTTTTGATCTGTTGAAGAACCATGCTCAGCACTTACATTTCGGGCTAATTTGATATTGCCTTTTTGGTGGTCCGAGCTTTGTCATTTGTTTGGAAGCTGTCATCTTTATTAGTCTCTCTGGCTGATCTTCGGGGCTCCCCATCAGGTGGCGCGTGCTCTCCGTTGTCTGACTGGGCTTGGCAAGCCGCTGGCCCTTTTATTGCTGTGTGATGCGGGCATGCTTGCCGGGCAGCCTGTAATTAGACCCACCACAGATGACAGTTACAAGAGAGGCTGGTAATCATTCTAGCTGCCTGATCTGATGTTTATGGAGAGAAACCTTCTTTGTGGTCTGGTTGGGGTTTACTATACTGTATCTTACTTTTGCCATTTGATTTATAATTCAGGAAGTTGTGTTTTGCTACCTCTCCGCCGAGCCTGGAGTTGTATCATTGGTTTTTGAAACAACGGCGCTAATTTGGAGGGGGTAGTTTTCATTGGACTGATACTGTAGCTCCCAATTTTATTTAAAAAGATAGGAAGACAGTTAAATCAAGCAGCCAGTTCATTATGTCATCATTTAAACGATGATCCTGTACAGTGTTTACAGACTGTTTTAGTCTCCCTGGGATTTTCTTATAACCCAAATCCATGTTTTTTGGCCCTTTAAAATGACTTTTCTATATCTGGCCTAGCTTTAAAATTTTTCTTTTGTTTCCACCCGTTGCCAGGGATACGTCACTTTGTCAGGGAAAAATAAAAAGAAAAATATACTTATTAGCTCAGTTGGTGTTGAGACCTCCATGGCTGCGATTTTAAGTCTGGAAAAGCATGGAGCTATAGAATGTTAAGTCAGAGGGTCTTTACGTTCATTCATGGGGGAAGAAACTGAAAGCTTCGGGAAAATGATTTTTCTCCTGGCCTGTTAGAACAGAGGACTTTCAGTCCTTATACCATTTTTATAGTGTGTGGCTTTTTGGTCATAAATTTTGCAATTATGGTTTTAGTTCATGAGTCTGATCTGTACCTAAACAGTGTCCACAGATTGGGTTATTAAAAAAATTTTTTTTAAACATACTTTTCTGCAAGTCTTACATTTGGAAAATATTTTATAAGTCTGGAGATCTACTCAGAGGGGTAATATGCCCTGGAGGAACAAATATCTGTAATATCTGTTACTTCATGTGAGCTTTTCTTACAGCAGATGAATCTTCCTCATTAAGACTCGAGGGGTAGTGCTGCTCCTGCTAAAGATGATGACGTGAGGATGATGATGATAATCTGCTTTCATGTTCTGGGTGTTTAAGTTTTGACTTCTGCTGTTCAACTTGTTCTTACTTTATTGGGCTACAATAACACTTTTAGTGAAATACTGTCTCACATTTATCTTTTGTTTAAAGAGCAACAGAATACTAAGCGTGAATTTGCCAATAGCAACATTTCTTCTGCTCTGGTATAAGCCAGGTACATGCAATTATAAACTTTATTGTCAATTATTCCATAGCAAAAGTGGCTTTCCTTGGAAACAGTTGAAGTCCTCACATTTCTGGTAAGGAAATTTCTATAGGCTAATTTGTGCTCCAGATTCTACTTTGCAAAATAGGAAAATGTGATGTGTGTTTAGCTGTTAAAAAATTAGCCACCTGTGACCTCAGTAGCCTATACCTCTTTCCATACATTTCATTTTGCATTTCATGATTTTTAGACTTTTAGTAATGTACACATTCCAAGAGAGAAATAATTGATTTCCAGGAAATTCTGTGTATGTGCATACACACACGCACGAACATATACAAGGGGGAGTGGGGCAGAGGAGGAGGGAGAGGAGAGGAAGAAAAGGGAAAGGAGAAGGGATAGGGCTTCCCTGGTGGTGCAGTGGTTGAGGGTCCGCGGGACACAGGTTCGTTCCCTGGTCCGGGAGGATCCCACGTGCCGCGGAGCAGCTGGGCCCGTGACCCATGGCTGCTGAGCCTGCGCGTCCGGAGCCTGTGCTCCGCAATGGGAGAGGCCACAGCAGTGAGAGGCCCGCGTACCGCAAAA
>NW_006790302.1:515343-533841 GCF_000442215.2 Lipotes vexillifer
AAAAAAAAAAAAAAAAAAAAAAAGGGATACCAAGTAGCCTTTCCATTGCTGGAATTTACTTAAAGACAGTCCTGCAGGTGGCGATAGAATCTCATAAATGATAAAAATCCCAAAGTAAATTTCTGTGCACTGTTTCTTGGGGATTTTAATTTCAGTAATTTATTTTTAATTTGATACAGTCATCTAGAAGCAGAAATCATTACCTTAGAAAAAATTCAAATTTCCATGTTGTGTAATCTGTTTTTATAAAAATTTTCTCAGATATTTTATGGCGTGTTCATCTTTATGCACAAGAGATGATGAGATCTAGGTTATTGCCAAGCTGGTACAGATTTTATACGGCAAATAACCATCTTAAGCCTGTTTTCTTAATTTTTATTTTACTTTTTTTAACATATAGCTAAAATTTGATGCCTGTGCCATTGGTTAGGTTCATAAAATCTTTTGCTATTAAGTTGTATAAGGGTAGTGCTGTGTGGGTGTATGTGTGTCAGTGTTTGCTTGTGTATCAGAGTATCAAATCAGCTGCTTCCAGAGGACATCTCCTTCCTTAGCTAATTGTTGAAGGTTAGTTTTAATCTGAGAGGAATCACAAATTCTTTGAAAGCTATTTATTTTACCCAGCAATAAAAAGACAACATAAACAGTTTGTTTGAAAACACTAGAAATTGCATAGTGGATATGATAACACTTTTTCAGTTATTTTATTTTAGATATTAGGCTTTCTTCAAGCAAAGTTAAAACATTCAGTAGATCTTTCTTTCCTGCTGGTCGAGGTTCAGAAGTTCTTAAATTGCTTATTGTGAATGTATGTTTTCACTTGCCATTTTTTCTTAAGTTTGTGTTCGAAGATGCAAACTCTAAAGTGATTTGCTTAAACATAAAGCTAATTTTCAGCTCCCGTCTTTTCATGTAGCCTCATTTTAAAAACCTTTGCAGTGCACATTTTCAAGGGGAACTGCCTTGATTCTAGAAAATGTAATTATTTTGGTTTAAATGCTTTAGGCTTTAGATGTTGAGTGTCATCAACAGACAACTGTGATGGTCTTGAGCAAATTACGTGAAATTCAGTCTTTGTCTCCTGAACATTTCACTAAGTCTTACGGTGAAGTTCAAAACCAATAAGGTCTTGTATACTGTACCGTCGAATACAGAATTTCTTATAATAGAAGAGGGGGAAAAAGAGAAAAGAAAAGAAAGCTTCTAGCCTTCTAATATTCTGTTTCAATTGCTATTCCAATTACTCATGAGGGGGAAGAGTGGAAAGCAAGTCAGACCCTCGGAAAACCTGTTTTGCTGCCTTCACATAAAGGATATTCACTTCTGTGCTCTGTTAGCAACTGACCAAAATCTAATCCATTAAAAAATATATCGTGGTAAGCAGTTCTTGAAAATGTTTATAATGAATGGTAAAAGCCAAGCTTCCACTGTGAGATTAGCAGTTGGAACAGGATGTGTTCATCAGGAAATAGGTTATTGCCTTACCAGTGTGTCCTGCTGCGTAACCTGCAGGATAGATGAAGATTTAAAAGCTTGCAGTGCAAGGAGTTTATTTGATTTCCCCCCTTTGCCTTCTTTTGCATATCACAGTGTTGTTTGTCACCCATGGTGCTTTTTCTCAACAAATCTATTCCAAAGTTCATTTTATAGACAAAAAGCATCCAGTGTTTTGGAGGTCGCTTCCCCCCTCCACGCCCCACCCCTGCCACACACACCGGATGCTCATCAGTGACCTGTTCAGATTAATGTAACTAATTCACTTTTACAGAGCGAAGTCTGTAGCTTTAAAAAATAATAAGAGAATGGTGAAAGATGATTTTCCAGAAGTCTGGACTCACCCTCACCCCCCATCTTAAAGATACATGAAATACTGGATACAGGAAATACTGAATACCGTGGATTATGGTGATTTTCCTGCTTTTTGCTTGATTGCCGTCCAGTGTTGGAGCCAGTGGACAGTAGTGCTAATGAATAATGCCTTCTACATGGACGATACCTATAGTCACACACACGCAGTGACTAAGAGATCAAATACACTGGCTAAAAAGCCTTAGGGAAGCATTATGTGTCTGAGGTCTGATCTATTGTCTGGGAGGTCAGATGAGTGTTAATGCACTCTGCAAAGATTACACTCCCTCTCTAATTGCTCCGACACTTCCTTAAAGGATTTAAACAGTCAGGAAAGGTGATGCTCCTTGTCAATTTTTGTCTTCTGCCTGCAGTTGAAGTTTATCTGTCTTTCCACTGAGACCACTAGATCAAGTAGCCTCGCCAGTGTCAAAGGCATAAACTCTGAATTAACAGTGAAAGCAAGGAGAGATGTTATTTACAGCTCCATTATGACTTGCTCTTTAAATGCTTTGCATTCCATCTCTTGTGTTTACATTGTGAAAACAACAGGGTATCCACGTTCAAAAAGGGGGGCTGAAAGAAATCCAAGGCTTCACTTTGACTTTTGATTAGGTTTGTTTTCATAATCTTTTCTCAATGACATGAGGGCCAGTGTGGCATTTTGCATTGAAGTTATTTCCGTTAAAGAAGTAAAGAATAGTGGACTTTAGCGTTTCCTCTGTGCTGCTTCCCCCACCAGTACACACACACACACACACACACACACACACACACACACACACTCCATTCTGAAATGTTTATCCTAAAGTAGGCACGTACAAAACTGACCCACACGTAGGACCTGATAACTTTGTCCAGACCATCATTATAAATTTCATCTGTTGTGCAAACACATTTTTAAAAACCTCTCCTCTCTGCATTAAAGAATGCTTACTCATTCCTCTGTGGTGTCTGGAAGCTGAGATAGTAATTTTATCAGACTCTGTATCTCTTACATTGCTTTGATTTTAACTTAGTATTTTCTAAATGACACTGAAAAGCTTGAAGGAAGCTTTTACCAATTCTTCTATGATGGCAGTTTAGGAAATCCCGGGAATCTGTATGTTGCAGATACGATATTGCATTCCTTAAATTCATAGTCTGCCTTGCTGTAGGAGTGGGGAGGGCAAGCTTGCATTTCACCCTGAGCATATTCCTCCCACCATGCGCAGTTGCATCATTGAGAGGTAAGAATTCCTCTTACATCGGTTCAGATTGCTAATATATGTGGCCTAGAGCCTGCAATATATTTATGTAGCTTTCAAAAGAGACTTGGGAGGATTCCCTGTAATTCAAGATGGTAGTCTGAATGATGCGTGTAGACGGATTTTTTTTTTTTTTTTAAGAAATCCTTGTTTGTCCCACGGGATTTTCACACTTTTCAGCTGACGGCACTGTATTTTACTCATATTGTGTAAAGCTGTCAGTGTATGCGTTATGTGTGTCTCCTGAAGACTGAGCAGATGACGAGAACTATTGCTAGAGGGGGAAAAACACATTTGAATCAACATCTTCAGGAGAGAATTTCTCCAGTGTCTCTCGTTCCTGCTCCTATGTAGACTGTCCCTCGCACTTCGTCTTATTGTATGTTCCCTTGCACTGTTGGTAGATTACACTGAATGTTTCATCTGTATATAAAAATTAAAAATTCAAACAAAAATCTGGCCCACATGAAGAACAGGCCCTTTGGGCATATGGTTCATTATGCATATTCGTTTAATTACTAAAACACTTGGGATGGCTTTCCTGCCCTTGCTTTCAACTGGCAAAGTTGGATCTCTTCTACTGCACAGAAAATGTAGCACAGGATTCTGTTCTGAAGAATAAAAAAAGAAAAGGGGAAAAAAAGAGCCTTTGAAGAAGGAATTCACCAAAAGGAGGTATGATTCTCAGTATGAAACCAATAGAAGTCAGAATCTCTCTCCTCTTTTACTCTCCTGTTTTCGTCTCTTTCTCCCTCCGATTTCTACCACTGCCCCTGAAGGCTAGTTTTACTGTGGTTCGTTTATATGAATGCAAGCAGGGCAGGAATGTGAGACTAAGGGTTTGGGTTTCAAGTACATTCCCTCTGAGCAACTCAAGTCTCACGATGAAGCTGTCTAAGTTTTATTGGTTAGAAAGGCCGTGCTATGAAAGTGTGACTTTAATTGATTTTTCAGGGCAAACAGGTGGTGATGGTTTAGACATGCCCTAGTCTCAGTGCCATTCCTAATTCGGAGCAGCACATATAATAGCTTTATTAAAATAAACAGCCCCCTGGCTTTGCTTTTACCTGAACATCTGCCTCTTGGATTTTAAAGGGCCTTTTAAAATATTTTCATTCTGTGCTTAAATGAATCTGATCCTAAAAAAGCTGAGGAAGACTTTATTTTCTATTCATGTCATCAAACTTATTATTTTTTGTTTGAAAGGAAAAACATTAAAATTCACACAGCATCTTTAAATAGGATCATTGTTGTTTCAGGAATTTTGGTGGTTGTTTTGGGAACATTTACTTACATGATGCAACAGATTTTAAACATAGCAGGCCAAAAATTGAATTCGTACTTGCTGGGTTTTGATTTGAACTATTATTTTGGTGAGCAAAAGATTGTTTGAATGTCAATGATGTGTGTGTGTGTGTGTGTGAGTGTATGTGTGTATGTATGTGTGCACATACGTGCTTAAAGACCATATTTTGTGTTCCTTCCCAGTTTATAGTGATGTCTCAGCTTTGTAGGAAAGCTGCTTGGATTCCTCATGAAAATAAACTCAGGACTCCTAAGAGCATTTTTAAAGGAAAGGAAGATCCAAACTTGGCATCAGTTTTGTTTTTAGTGGCAAGGATGTGTGGCTCTGATACAAGCACAATTTTCTTTTTGATTAAGCAAATAGGTAGTCTATCCGAGTAATGGGAGACCATCCAAGACATTCTTGATCCGATTCCTAAGGGAATTGTTCTTTGCTAATAAAGAGCCATCGCTCACTAACCCCTGTGGGAGAGTTCTCGAATTAAGGCACCTTAGTCTATTTTAAGCACACTGAACATGTTAAAGAGCTACTGCAGGCTTAATGTGAACATATTGCAACACTGCTTCTTTGAGCGCCAGAAATAAAGCTGCAAGTGGAGGAACTTAATACAGTGAACTGCTTTATTCCATCACTGTGCTAATGCTAATTAGATACACTTGCTTTATTACCCAGAGCGTTTTTCCTGTATTCATTCTGATCCAATCTTTCCGTGAATATGAAGGAATAAGTCTTAAGTGTTCAGTTGAAGTTTTTAGTCAGAATTGCAGCCTGATGTTCATGTGACCAAAGTCACATGAACATCCTTTAATCAGAGCAGATAATTTGCTGATGGCTTTGAAAGGTGTATTTACCAAAATCAGGCTTTCCACTGCTCAATTACTAGCTTCGGCAAAAACGCATAATGAGAAATTTACTGTCTGGTTCTAGACCTGGAATGATGATCATTCTGGGTGAAAAAGCCAATAGTTGCAGCACATTACATGTTTTCTTTGTCTCATTTAGTTTAGTGCTTTTCTACTTTTTAAAGTAGTTGTTCTGCCTTTATGAGTGGTATGAGGATTTTTATTGGGCTACAGGTGATTGACTTGTTCCCATTTATTTAGAATCATCAAGAAATGTAAAGTGTAGAGTGGCCGGTAGCATGATACAAACCTTAACATGATGGGATTTTAATAAATACTTTATATTTAAAAGAGGGAAAAGATGATGTATTTAGAAAGGGATGCATGCATAAATACAAGTTAGAATCATTTTTTTTCTGTTTTTAAAAAAATCCCATTATACAGTCAAAAGGGGAAAATAAATGTCAACAAAAACTCTCTGTCTAGAAAAATACAGTCTAAAAGTCTCCAATTTATATTTAATATTAGTATTTTATGGACTTTTTATGTATAGACTTCCTCTAAAATCAGAATGGAATAAGCTACATTCTTCTAGAAATGTTCAGTTTAGTGTTATTGTGACATTAGCAGTTTGAAAATTACAAACAGTTACAGAGGATAATAAAAGTAGGGAACACATAATCCAGGTATCTTTCTGCAAAAGTATTGGGAATAAACTGCCAGTTGTGATCATTCTCACACAAAACTAGAACTAATTGATGAACTAACTCTAAGAGAAGGCAAGACACCTAGTTTGACTTAACTTGCAATGAAGTGACCAGATCATTCCATGTCTTGTAGAAATAGTCAAAGACAAGGTCAAATAAACACCAAAAGTGGTATATTCTGACGCCCAAGAAAATAGGCGGTTAATCAATGTTGATTTGGTAAACTTTCTATGTATGTTACTCGAGCATGATGTAGGGGCACAAAGGTTTTGTTAGAGGATGGGAGAAAAGTGAGGGTCAGAGCAGGACAGGACTTTACAGTTCTGGACCCAATCTGAGTTGAGGTTTGCCAGAGTCATTCTTCCTTGAGGTGCTGTTTTCCCCTTCCCTCCTTCTAGGTGGAGGCCGGACTGGGAAGGACTGGGACAAAACAATTTCTTTTCTAGACCCAGTGGTTCCTTCCAAAGGTATAAAATTGGTTTTCTGGGCAGTCTAGATAGCCTTTCATAATTTCCCTAGATGTGTTAACCTTTTTTACATTTTACTACTTTAGTTTTCTATTGCTATTGTAACAAGTTACCATACACATTAGTGGCTTAAGACAACATAAAGTTATTATCTTACTGTTCTGGAGGTCAGGAGTCTACCACAGGTCTCACTGCACTAAAATCAAGGTGTTGGAAAGGCTGTGTTCCATTCTGGGGAGAATATGTTCCCTTTCCTTTTCCAGCTTCTAGAGGCTGCCCACATTCCTTGGCTCATGGCCCCTTCCTCTATCATATCCAGCAAGGGCACAAGGTTCAATCCTCACATGGCATCACTCTGACCTTGCTTCTGCCCTCACATCTTTTCCGGAATATCTTTTTCTGCCCCCATCTTCCACTTTTAAAGACCCTTTGATTACATTAGACTCAACCAGATAATCCATGATGATCTTCCTTTGTTAAAGTCAGATCATCAGCAACCTTAACTCCATCAGTAGTTTTAATTTCTCTTTGCAGTGTAACATAATTCACAAGGTCCGGGGAATAGGACGTGGATATCTTTGGGGTACTATTCTTCTGCCTACCACAACCATGCCTGTCTTCTATTTCTGTTGCTTTCTGATGGATAAGGATTTCTGAAGCAAGAGCTGGTTCCTTGCATAGAAATTAATTTAGCATACATTTGGGGAGAGGGGGAAAGAGCTTATATATTATGGACATTTAAACCTGAGAATGGCTGAGAGGACTGTAATTACAAATATACAGAAGTCACATGTTATTAGTAACTTGAGAGACTGTTGGTATTTGGCTTTTGCTCTATCTGCTTCCCTCTGCTCATAGTGTATGGCTGGAGGCTCAGACATCTAGGAGGAAGATATGTTCCTCTCCACACAGCAGATCTTGAGTATCAGAACCCCAACGGGGAGAGGAATGGATGGGCTAGTTCTAGAGGGCAACCAAAAGGGGTAAAGGGACAAGGAGTGACTTGAAAGTTTGTCCAGGACTCAGATGTAGTTCCTGGTAAGTGTCTGAATGCTGGGCATAAGATCCATGGCATTTCCCCACTTGATTCCCTGCGGTTAGCCAAAATACAAGCCATGTTTAAAGAACCAACAAAAGCCTATATTCTCTGTAAAACACCCCTCAGCATCCCAGAGAAAAGTGATTTTGCCCTTTTTCCTGGGCTATTGCTGTTTCTTTCTAAAATTTTTCTCAGTTTCTCATTTCCTTACCCCATTCCCATAATTAAGGGTAATTTGCTATTAGAATTATCTAGTTAAATATCTGATCCTGTTATTTTTGTTCTCTTAAAAAATCCATTAAAGACTTCTCATTTAGCTTACAATCACATCTTCAACTTACTACCATGACATACAGGTCTTTCCATGAACTGGTCTATTGTTTTCCTTCTCAATGCCTTATTCCCTGTGTCCTTAGGAAAGTTCTATCATCACAAACAAGCTCATTCTTATTACCCCTTAATGTTCACACACCCCCAACTCTTATCTGTCTTCATCACTTATCTGTCTTCATTGCCATAATTTTGTCACTTCACGAATGTCATATAGAAGGAATCTTATATTATGTAACCTTTTGAAATGCACTTTTTTTTTCACTCAGCGTAATGGCTTTCAGATCCATCCAAGTTGCATGCATCAATAGTTCACTCCTGTTATGAATTTTTGAAAAATCAGAATATTGCGTAACATCAGACCTAATCTCACATGATGACAGTCAGCTAAAGTTGAGTACGGGGTGGACCCCTTGGAGAAGGTTTACAATCTGAGCACAGCCTGGTCCCCAACGCTCCCTATGGTCTTACACCCGGGCTTCCTGTACTTTATATTTTACCCTGACGCCTGTGGGCATCTGGATCTGTAACCGTGACAGTAGCTACCATTTCTGAAACTGATGTAAAATAAGCAGTGTTTCACACATTAATATATCTGATATGGGAAAACAAATTGTATCCTCCTTCTCAGATAAGATGGGGAAACAAAAGTATCAAGTAGTAAGTTTTGACAGAGTTAAAAAAAAATCTGCATGTCCTATTATGTTTATGCAGTGTCTACAAATGTATTAGACCACAGATTTTTTTTTTTTTTTAAACACTGTTGACTACAAAGGAATTTGTACAGGTGTGGGGGAGAGGTGTCAGTGCTCATGGGGGTGGGACTTTTAGGAAGAATGCTGCTACTCGTTTATTCCCAAGGCCGATAATAGAGAAAGTGAGGAAAGCACACTGACAACTGCTGCTCAGAACCTCGGCACCACCCCCAAATTTTGTACCCATCATAGTTTTGGTGTGTGTGTGTGTGTGTGTGTGTGTGTGTGTGTGTGTGTGTGTGTGTGTTGTTTGGTTGGTGTCTTTCCTCCTTTTCTTCTTTATCACCCATCCTGGCCTTCCTCACTTTCAAAATCAGCTCTTTGTCCTTCATAGCAGCTGTAAAACAATAGAAGTGGCTGCTTGGGAGCGCTTAATTCCAAGCCTTTGGAAGGCATTCCTAGGTCAGTGCAAAATCGTAGCCATTATTTCCTGTGGTATGTTACCTGCCATAAAAATTTTATTATAAAATATATTGTATATGCAAGGGAGTTGATAAAACCATGCACATACGTGTACATTTTAAAGAATATGAATCACCTGTTTACTTCCACTCAACTTAAACAATGAAAATTCCCATTATTTTACTTTTATTTATTTATTTTTAGACATCTTTATTGGACTATAGTTGCTTTACAATATTGTGTTGGTTTCTGCTGTATAACAAAGTGAATCATCTATATGGATACATATATTCTCATATCCCCTCCCTCTTGCTTCTCCCTCCCTCCCACCCTCCCTATCCCACCCCTCTAGGTGGCCACAAAGCACTGAGCTGATCTCCCTCTGCTATGCAGCTGCTTCTGACTAGCTATCTGTTTTACATTTGGTAGTGTATATATGTCCATGCCACTCTCTCACTTTGTCCCAGCTTACCCTTCCCCCTCCCCATGTCCTCAAGTCCATTCTCTATGTCTGAGTCTTTATTCCTGTCCTGCCCGTGGGTTCCTCAGAACCACTTGTTTTGTTTATATTGCATAAATATGTGTTAGCATATGGTATTTGTTTTCCTCTTTCTGATTTACTTCACTCTGTATGACAGATTCTAGGTCCATTCACCTCACTACAAATAGCTCATTTCATTTCTTTTTACGGCTGAAAAATATTCCATTGCGTATATGTGCTGCATCTTCTTTATCCATTCATCTGTCAGTGGACATTTAGGTTGGTTTCATGTCCTGACTATTGTAAATAGTGCTGCAAAGAACACTGTGGTCCATGTCTCTTTTTGAACTATGGTTTTCTCAGGGTATATGCCCCATAGTGAGATTGCTGCATCATATGGTGGTTCTATTTTTAGTTTTTAAAGGAACCTCCATACTGTTCTCCGTAGTGACAGTATCAATTTATATTCCCACCAACAGTGCAAGAGGGTTCCCTTTTGTCCACACCCTCTCCAGCATTTATTGTTTGTAGATATTTTGGTGATGGCCATTCTGACTGGTGTGAGGTGATACCTCATTGTAATTTTGATTTGCATTTCTGTAATGATCATAGATATTGAGCATCCTTTCATGTGTTTTTTGGCAGTCTGTATATCTTCTGTGGAGAAATGTCTGTTTAGGTCTTCTGCCCATTTTTGGATTGGGTTATTTGTTTTTTTTGATATTGAGCTGCACGAGCTGCTTGTATATTTTGGAGGTTAATCCTTTGTCATTTGCTTCATTTGCAAATATTTTCTCCCATTCTGAGGGTTCTCTTTTTGTCTTGTTTATGGTTTCCTTAGCTGTGCAAAAGCTTTTAAGTTTCAGAATGTCCCATTTGTTTATTTTTGTTTTTATTTCCATTTCCGTATGTGGTGGGTCAAAAAGGATCTTGCTGTCATTTATGTCATAGAGTGTTCTTCCTATGTTTTCCTCTAAGAGTTTTATAATATCTTGCCTTACATTTAGGTCTTTAATCCATTGAGTTTATTTCTGTGTATGGTGTTAGGAAGTGTTCTAGTTTCATTCTTTTACATGTAGCTGTCCAGTTTTCCCAGCACCACCCACTGAAGAGGTTGTCTTTTCTCCATTGTATATTTTCGCCTTTTTTGTCAAAGAAGGTGACCATATGTGTGTGGGTTTATCTCTGGGCTTTCTATCCTGTTCCATTGATCTATATTTCTGTTTTTGTGCCAGTACCATACTGTCTTGATTACTGTAGCTTTGTAGTATAGTCTGAAGTCCAGGAACCTGATTCCTCCAGCTCCATTTTTCATTGTCAAGATTGCTTTGGCTATTCAAGGTCTATTGTGTTTCCATACAAACTGTGAAATTTTTTTGTTCCAGTTCTGTGGAAAATGCCAGTGGTAGTTTGATAGGGATTGCACTGAATCTGTAGATTGCTTTGGGTAGTAGAGTCATTTTCACAATGTTGATTCTTCCAATCCAAGAATATGGTATATCTCTCCATCTGTCTGTATCATCTTTAATTTCTATAATCAGTGTCTTATAGTTTTCTGCATACAGGTCTTTTGTCTCCTTACGTAGGTTTCTCCCTAGGTACTTTATTCTTTTTGTTGCAGTGGTAAATGGGAGTGTTACCTTAATTTCTCTTTGAGATTTTTTGTTGATAGTGCATAGGAATGCAAGAGACTTAAGAGCATTAATTTTGTATCCTGCTACTTTACCAAATTCATTGATTAGCTCTAGTAGTTTTCTGGTAGCATCTTTAGGATTCTCTATGTATAGTATCATGTCATCTGCAAACAGTGACAGCTTTACTTCTTCTTTTCTGATTTGGATTCCTTTTATTTCTTTTTCTTCTCTGATTGCTGTGGCTAAACCTTCCAAAACTATGTTGAATACGAGTGGTGAGAGTGGGCAACCTTGTCTTGTTCCTGATCTTTGTGGGAATGTTTTCAGTTTTTCACCATTGAGGACGATGTAAGCTGTGGGTTTGTCATATATGGCCTTTATTATGTTGAGGAAAGTTCCCTCTAGGCCTACTTTCTGCAGGGCTTTTATCATAAATCGGTGTTGAATTTTGTCAAAAGCTTTCTCTGCATCTATTGAGATGATCATATGGTTTTTCTCCTTCAATTTGTTAATATGGTTAATCACATTGATAGATTTGCATATATTGAAGAATCCTTGCATTCCTGGAATAAACCCCACTTGATCATGGTGTATGATCCTTTTAATGTGCTGTTGGATTCTGTTTGCTAGTATTTTGTTGAGGATTTTTGCATCTATGTTCATCAGTGCTATTGGCCTGTAGTTTTCTTTCTTTGTGACATCTTTGCCTGGCTTTGGTATCAGGGTGATGGTGGCCTCGTAGAATGAGTTTGGGAGTGTTCCACCCTCTGCTATATTTTGGAAGATTTTGAGAAGGATAGGTGTTAGCTATTCTCTAAATTTTTGATAGAATTCGCCTGTGAGCCATCTGGTCCTGTTCTTTTGTTTGTTGGAAGATTTTTAATCACAGTTTCAATTTCAGTGCTTGTGATTGGTCTGTTCATATTTTCTATTTCTTCCTGATTCAGTCTTGGCAGGTTGTGCATTTCTAAGAATTTGTCTGTTTCTTCCAGATTGTCCATTTTATTGGCATAGAGTTGCTTATAGTAATCTCTCATGTTCATTTGTTTTTCTGCAGTGTCAGTTGTTACTTCTTCTTTTTCATTTCTAATTCTATTGATTTGAGTCTTCTCCCTTTCTTTCTTGATAAGTCTGGCTAATGGTTTATCAATTTTGTTTATCTTCTCAGAGAACCAGCTTTTAGTTTTATTGATCTTTGCTGTTGGTTCCTTCATTTCTTTTTCATTTATTTCTGATCTGATATTTATGATTTCTTTCCTTCTGCTAACTTTGGGGTTTTTTTGTTCTTTCTTTCTCTAATTGCTTTAGGTGCAAGGTTAGGTTGTTCATTTGAGATGTTTCCTGTTTCTTAAGGTAGGACTGTATTGCTATAAACTTCCCTCTTAGAACTGCTTTTGCTGCATCCCATAGGTTTTGGGTCGTCGTGTCTCCATTTTCATTTGTTTCTAGGTATTTTTTGATTTCCTCTTTGATTTCTTCAGTGATCACTTGGTTATTAAGTAGTGTATTGTTTAGCCTCCATGTGTTTGTATTTTTTACAGATCTTTTCCTGTAATTGATATCTAGCCTCATAGAGTTCTGGTCAGAAAAGATACTTGATACGATTTCAATTTTCTTAAATTTACCACGGCTAGATTTGTGACCCAAGATATGATCTATCTTGGAGAATGTTCCATGCACACTTGAAACGAAAGTGTATTCTGTTGTTTTTGGATGGAATGTCCTATACATATCAATTAAGCCCATCTTGTTTAATGTATCATTTAAAGCTTGTGCTTCCTTATTTGTTTTCATTTTGGATGATCTGTCCATTGCTGAAAGTGGGGTGTTAAAGTCCCCTACTATGATTGTGTTACTGTCGATTTCCCCTTTTATGGCTGTTAGTATTTGCCTTATGTATTGAGGTGCTCCTGTGTTGGGTGCATAAATATTTACAATTGTTATATCTTCTTCTTGGATTGATCCCTTGATCATTATGTAGTGTCCTTCTTTGTCTCCTGTAATAGTCTTTTTCTTAAAGTCTGTATTGTCTGTTATGAGAATTGTTATTCCAGCTTTCTTCTGATTTCCATTTGCATGGAATATCTTTTTCCATCCCCTCACTTTCAGTCTGTATGTGTCCCTAGGTCTGAAGTGGGTCTCTTGTAGATAGCATATATATGGGTCTTGTTTTTGTATCCATTTCTGCCAGTCTGTGTCTTTTGGTGGGAGCATTTAATCCATTTACATTTAAGGTAATTATCGATATGTATGTTCCTATTCCCAATTTCATAATTGTTTTGGGTTTGTTATTGTAGGTCTTTTCCTCCTCTTGTGTTTCTTGCCTAAAGAAGTTCCATTGGCATTTGTTGTAAAGTTGGTTTGGTGGTGAACTCTCTCAGCTTTTGCTTGTCTCTAAAGGTTTTAATTTCTCCATCAAATCTGAATGAGATCCTGCTGGGTAGAGTAATCTTGGTTGTAGGTTTTTCTCCTTCATCACTTTAAATATGTCCTGCCCCTCCCTTCTGGCTTTCAGTTTCTGCTGAAAGATCAGCTGTTAACCTTATGGGGATTCCCTTGTGTTTTATTTGTTGTTTTTCCCTTGCTGCTTTTAATATGTTTTCTGTGTATTTAATTTTTGATTGTTTGATTAATATGTGTCTTGGCATGTTTCTCCTTGGATTTATCCTGTATGGGACTCTCTGTGCTTCCTAGACTTGATTAACTATTTCCTTTCCCATATTAGGGAAGTTTTCAGCTATAATCTCTTCAAATATTTTCTCAATTCCTTTCTTTTTCTCTTCTTCTTCTGGGACCCCTATAATTCAAATGTTGGTGCATTTAATGTTGTCCCAGAGGTCTCTGAGACTGTCCTCAGTTCTTTTCATTATTTTTTCTTTATTTTTCTCTGCAGTAGTTATTTCCACCATTTTATCTTCCAGGTCACTTATCCGTTCTTCTGCCTCAGTTATTCTGCTATTGATTCCTTCTAGAGTATTTTTAATTTCATTTATTGTGTTGTGCATCATTGCTTGTATCCTCTTTAGTTCTTTTAGGTCCTTGTTAAATGTTTCTTGCATTTTGTCTATTCTATTTCCAAGATTTTGGATCATCTTTACTATCATTATTCTGAATTTTTTTTCAGGTAGACTGCCTATTTCCTCTTCATTTGTTAGGTCTGGTGGGTTTTTACCTTGCTCCTTCATCTGCTGTGTGTTTTTCTGTCTTCTCATTTTGCTTATCTTACTGTGTCTGGGGTCTCCTTTTCACAGGCTGCAGGTTCATAGTTCCCGTTGTTTTTGGTTTCTGTCCCCAGTGTCTAAGTTTGGTTCAGTGGGTTGTGTAGGTTTCCTGGTGGAGGGGACTAGTGCCATGTTCTGGTGGATGAGGCTGGATCTTGTCTTTCTGGTGGGCAGGTCCACGGCTGGTGGTGTGTTTGGGGTGTCTGTGGCCTTATTATGATTTTAGGCAGCCTCTCTGCTAATGGATGTGGCTGTGTTCCTGTCTTGCTAATTGTTTGGCATAGGGTGTCCAGCACTGTAGCTTGCTGGTCGTTGAGCGAATCTGTGCGTTGTTGTTGAGATGGAGATCTCTGGAAGATTTTCGCTGTTGGATATTACGTGGAGCTGGGAGGTCTCTTGTGGACCAATGTCCTGAACTTGGCTCTCCCACCTCAGAGGCACAGCCCTGACGCCTGGCTGGAGCACCAAGAGACTGTCCTCCACATGGCTCAGAATAAAAGGGAGAAAGAAAAGAAAGAAAAGAAAGAAAGAAAGAAAGAGAGAGAGAGAGAGAGGGAGGGAGGGAGGGAGGAAGGAAGAAAAAGAAAGAAAGAAAGGAGAGGGAGACAGAGAGAGAAAGGAAGGAAGGAAGGAAGAGAGAAGATAAAATAAAGTAAGATAAAGTGAAATAAATTTATTAAAAAATCAAAATTATTAAAAAAATTTTTAAAGTTAAAAAACAAACAAACAGATGGACAGACCCCTAGGACAAATGGTGAAAGCAAAGCTATAGAGACAAAATCTCACAAGAAGCATACACATACACACTCACAAAACGAGAAAAAGGGGAAAAAGTCTATCTTGCTCCCAAAGTCCACCTCCTCAATTTGGGATGATTCGTTGTCTCTTCAGGTATTCCACAGATGCAGGTACATCAGGTTGATTGTGGAGATTTAATCCGCTGCTCCTGAGGCTGCTAGGAGAAATTTCCCTTCCTCTTCTTTGTTCCCACAGCTCCTAGGGGCTAAGCTTTGGATTTGGCCCCGCCTCTGCGTGTACGTCGCCTGAGGGAGTCTGTTCAGACAGGACGGAGTTAAAGGAGCAGCTGACTCCGGGGCTCTGGCTCACTCAGGCGCGGGGTGGGGGGGGGCACGGAGTGTGAGGCGAGCCTGCTGCGGCAGAGGCCAACATGACGTTGCATCAGCCTGCGGTGCGCCATGCGTTCTCCTGGGAAAGTTGTCCCTGGATCACAGGACCCTGGCAGTGGTGGGCTGCACAGGCTCCCCGGAAGGGGCGGTGTGGAGAGTGACCTGTGCTCGCACACAGGCTTCTTGGTGGCGGCGGCAGCAGCCTTAGCGTCTCATGCCCGTCTCTGGAGCTCCTTTAAGCGGCGCTTTTAATCCCCTCTCCTCGCGCACCAGAAAACAAAGGCAAGAAAAAGTCTCTTGCCTCTTCGGCAGCTCCAGACTTTTCCCCGGACTCCCTCCCGGCCAGCCGTGGCGCACTAACCCCCTGCAGGCTGTGTTCATGCCACCAGCCCCCGTCCTCTCCCAGCTCTCCGACCGAAGCCCAATTCTCAGCTCGCAGCTCCGCCTCCCCGGCAGGTGAGCAGACAAACCTCTCGGGCTGGTGAGTGCCGGTCGGCACCGATCCTCTGTGCGGGAATCTCTCCGCTTTGCTCTCCGCACCCCTGTGGCTGCGCTCTCCTCCGCAGCTCCGAAGCTCCCCACCTCCGCCTCCCGCAATCTTCGCCTGCGAAGGGGCTTCCTAGTGTGTGGAAACCTTTCCTTCTTCACAGCTTCCTCCCAGAGGTGCAGGTCCTGTCCCTTTTGTCTCTGTTTCTTTCTTTCTTTCTTTCTTTCTTTTGCCCTACCCAGGTATGTGGGGACTCTTTTTGCCTTTTGGGAAGTCTGAGGCCTTCTGCCAGCGTTCAGTATGTGTTCTGTAGGAGTTGTTCCACATGCAGATGTATTTTTGATGTACCTGTGGGGAGGAAGGTGATCTCCATGTCTTACTTCTCCATCATCTTGAAGGTCCCACCCTCCCATTATTTTAGAGTTCTTCCTCTGCCTCTTTATTACTGAATCCTTCTTCCCTCATCCCCAGAAGTAGTGGTAACACTGAATGTCTGTCATTTACTCATTGTGGTTTTACCACCTTTGTATCTATCTTGAACAGTGTAATTCAATTTTGTCTGTGTTTTTAAGATTTTATAAATAAATTGTGTAATATTTTTAGGTCGTACTCTGTGACTTACAAATTAATTCCCTCAGTATTGTTTTTGACCTTTGTCTATGTGGTCTAAATGTGACCTTCAGATATCTTCATTCTGTATGATATATAACTTTATGTATAACTTATTTATCCATTCTACTCTAGAAAGGTATTTGAATTGATTGCAGGCTTGATTGGGGTTTTTTTGTTTGTTGGTTGGTTTGCTTGTTTTTCAGCTATTATGAAAAGTGGTCTTGTCAACATTGTACATTTCATCTGGCGGACATGTGCAAGACTTTAGAGCAATGACTCTCAATATGTAGTGCCTGGAGAGTACCATCAGCATCACCTAGAAACTTTGCTGAAATGAATTTCTCGGGCCCCACCCCAATCCTGCTGCACCAGGAACTGTAGGTGGGGCCCAGAGATCTTGTCTACACCAGTCCTCTGGCATTTCCCATGCATGGTAAAGTTTGAAACCCACTGCTCCCAAGTTTATACCTAGGAGTAAAAATAATTATCTGATATACACATTCTGCTTAATAGTTAATATAACTGTTTCCCAATTTACTGAACCGTCAGCATCAAATAAAAGTTATCAGTGTTCTACATCTTAGAAAACTCTTCTCATTATATGACTTCTAAGTTGTGTCAGTCTCATGAGTTTTCATACTTTGTTGTGGTTTTAATTTCCATTTTCCTCATTACTAATAATATATATAGGTTTGGGGACCTTTCCACTCCTTTTTTCTCCTTTTGCCTAATTTTCTTCCCCCCTCTACCTTTTTATCGATTTGTAGAGGTGTATTATGTAATCTAGATAGAACTTCTTTGTAATAGAAATATCTTCTCCAAGTTTGTGGCTTATTTCTTTCCATTATATATTTTGTTGAACAAAATTCTGATACTTAATGTCATATTTATTAATTATTTTCACTGTGGTTTGTGCATTTTATGTCACTGTAGAGGGATTGTTCCCAGTCTCAAAGTCATAAAGACGCTCTTTAAATTTTTTACGGTTTTACTTTTTATATTAAATTTTGAAATCTGCTTGTGAATTGATTTCATTTTTGTATTTTGGATACCAACTGATCCAGTACCATTTCTTGAATATTCTACTTTTCCTCAGAGATCTACAGTTTCCACCAGGTCATATTGTAAATCAGGTTTCCTTATATAGGTGGGCTTGTCCATTCATTGGTCTCTTGTCTACACCAGTACCAATGTTACACAAGAATCATTTGAATTTAGCATTGTCCTTCCCAATTTGTTTTTCATCTTCAAGAATGCCTAGGCTCTTCTTGGCATTTTGCTCTTCCACGTAATAGTTAGAATTGACATGTTGTGTTTCACAAAATACAGAACAAGACAAAGCCAATATGGAAAATAAGTCAGAATCAAAATTATTGAGTTAACTGTCAGAATCATGCCATTGATAAAGAACAGCAGAATGAAGCCAAATTAGAAGTAAAAATAAGAGAAAAATTGGTGAAGTACAATATGTGTATAAAATAAAAAGGAATAACAGTTAAAAGCTGTCTCTTTGAAAAACTAACAAAATGGGTTATTCTTTCCTGAGAGTTTTCAATGTACAAAGAGTAAAGACACAAATAAATAACAGCAGGCATTGAATGGGAGATAATTCAGATGGGCAGAGATTAAACATATGAGGATATTATGAAGTTTTATGCTTAAAATGTTGAAAGATATATGAAAGAGATGAAACTTGTACCACAGCATATCCAAATGACTGAAAAAGAATGAGAACTTGAATGGTCCTACACCCACTAAATAATTGGATCAGTGGTTTAATGTCTTACCAGAAAACAAATCATAGGCCCAGGCAACTTTAGAGACACGTTTTTACTAAACATTCAAGGAGCAGATAAATCCTATATTATACAGATTCTTTTCAATTGCCTTCTAGCTGTTATCTTTTCCATTGAAAAGTCAGTTGTTGGGCTTCCCTGGTGGTGCAGTGGTTGAGAGTCCGCCTGCCGATGCAGGGGACACGGGTTCGTGCCCC
>NW_006790302.1:533851-606809 GCF_000442215.2 Lipotes vexillifer
AGCCGGGAAGATCCCACGTGCCGCGGAGCGGCTGGGCCCGTGAGCCATGGCCGCTGAGGCTGTGCGTCCGGAGCCTGTGCTCTGCAATGGGAGAAGCCATAGCAGGGAGAGGCCCACGTACTGCAAAAAAAAAAAAAAAAAAAGTCAGTTGTCAGTTTGATTGTTATTCATTGTGAAGGAAATGTGATTTTTCTTTAAACTTCACTATATCTACTTTTCCCCTTTCTTTTGGTCATGAATTATATGCAGTTTTACTATGAGATGCCTGCCTGTGATTTTTTCCCCTTCATCCTATTTGAGGTTCTTTAAATCTGTAACTTCACAGCTTTTATATTAGGTTTTTGAAAATTCTCATTCAATATCATTTATAGCTTTTCCCCATTTCTCTCTTACTCTCTTTTTCTGGACTCCAAGTTTTTACATCTAAATTAAAACTTTCTAAATGTGCCATGTAGCTGCTTTTTTTTTTGGTGTATTTTGTCATCATGTTTATATCTGCTTTAAGTATAGATATTTTCTACTAATACTCCAAATCACAAATGCTCTCTTTTCTGCTCTTCTATTAAATTTATTCAGTGAGCTCTTCATTTCACTTATCTTTTTTTAAAAAAATTTCCATTTCCATTGGATTCTATTTCATAGACCCCAGTTCTCTGCTGATATTCTCCATGTTATTTTAATCCATTGTCATGTATATATTAATATACACATATGTATATTATATATTATGGCATAAATATGTATATATTAATCATGGCTATTTTAAAATTTATAACTGGTAACTCTTACGTCTAAGTAAGCTTTTTGTTCTCATTGTCTGTTTTTCTCTTGATTTTTGGTCATTGTTTTTTAATCCTGACCATACCTGGTTATTTTTTTATCAAATACTGGATAAGATTTATTAAAACATTTTAGAGGATATGGAATATGTTATTTTCCACAAGAGAGGATGTAGAGGAGGCAGTGAGGGTCTAGCAAGTCAGAATGATCCAGTCAGGGATTGAAATGACCCAAGGTAGGAAGGATTTCAAGCATTTTGAGGATTGATCTATTTCTGGTTTTACCCTTATGCTTAGTGCTTCAGGAGTCTTAATAAAATTCTGTAGTGTTTACTAGAGACCTTATTTTCTAAGAGTCCTTAACCTCCAGTTTTCATTTCCCAACTCAGTGAGATTGCCAAAATCTTTTAGTTCCCACTTTCTGCTTGGCCTCAACTTTTCATCCTAGCCTCACATGCTTTAGGAAACAGTAAATTTCTCAAGGAGACATGCATGCAGAATGTCAGGCTTGCATCTCTGTGATTCCTTTCGTTCTTCAAGTCCTGGCTGCCATAGTTCCCCTGCACTCCAATTTTTACCTCCCTAGATAATTAAGATTGAAGCGAGCTCTGAACTGCTCCTATGTGCTCAGCCACTTGTCTTACACAGTGAATTGGCAAAAATAAAACAAAATATAACAAAAAACTCTGAAGGAGTTAAACCAATAGCAAACTAAGATGTACCTCACTGCATTTGTCTCTTATCCTTGATCTTGTCCCCTCAGGTCCTGGATGCCTTGATTCTCCTTAAATGTCTTAATACAGAGTTTGTATAGATTATTCAGTTTTCACAGCTGTTTGGGGGGTCTCTGTTTGTTTTTTGTGGGTTATTTTGTTTTATGCAGAAAGAATGAGAGAAAGCTTCAGCTTCATACTGAAAAGCTGAAATTTACACGTCTACTTAACATACAGGCTTAACAACAAGCGTGTCTAAGAATTTTTCAAATCAACCCATACCTCTCCCAGTTTATGGGCTTTTTCTGTCCCCTGTTTTACTACTAGATTGTCTCATTACACACAAATTAAACCTTTTTTAAAAAAATAAAACCTTTTTCTTTTTAATACCAGTTTATTTAGACTGGTATACACATTTACCATGGCTTTTGAACACATACATTCTCATGTTCAGCCTTTTTATACCAGAGATGATTTTCCTTCTCTTTGAAATAAATCTATTATATGTACTTTCATGAGGGTCTTTGGGTGATAAGCACTGCTGGCTCATGCTTTTCTGGAAAAGTCTCAGTTTTACTTGTAAGAAAATTTTCTAGGTACAAGTTTCCAAATTGAAAGACTGAAAGCATATGTATTTAAGTTATTCTACTCTCTCCTTGTTTCCCTTGTTGCATTGAGATATAAAGTCACTCAGATTGCTTTTTCTTTGAAGTTGAATTGTCTTTTCTCTCTAGCTGCTTGTGAATGTTTCTACTTTTTTCCCAAGTATTCTTCAGTTGTACCATGACATTTTTAGGCCTAAATTCTTCTTTATTTATCCTAATATGGGTTTTTTGGATCTTCCTATATGGTATATTTCAACAGTTCTGGAAAATCCTCAGGCATTGTTTCTTCATATATTGCTTCCCCGTCCTCTCATTAACCCTTTGCCCACTCAACACCCATCAGACGTATGTCAGACCCTCTTGTTTCTATCTTCCATGTCTTTTAGCCTCTTACATATCTGTATCTTTGTTTCTCTCATCTCCATTCTGAAGAACTTCTTTGGAATTATTTCTCAGTTCACTAATTTTCTCTTCAGCTGTTTATAATCTGTTAATCAACATAGCCATTGCATTTAAATTTTATCCTCTCCACTTTATATTGTTCCTCACCAGTAATCCAGCTCAGATTCCATGGTCCATTTGAAAAATAATTTTCTTGGGCTTCCCTGGTGGCGCAGTGGTTGAGAGTCCGCCTGCCAATGCAGGGGGCGCGGGTTCATGCCCCGGTCCGGGAGGATCCCACGTGCCGCGGAGCGGCTGGGCCCGTGAGCCATGGCCGCTGAGCCTGCGCATCTGGAGCCTGTGCTCCACAATGGGAGAGGCCACAACAGTGAGAGACCCATGTACCACCAAAAAAAAAAAAATTTCTTTCCTTCTCTACCTTCATTATACTTGATTAGCAACCTCAGGTAAGCATGGTTAGAGAAAAACATACAGTGCCTCCTGACAGTTATATTACATTTCTATGAGCCATTCTCTTTTCCTCCCTTCTAGACTATTTTATAACTTCTCTTCTGTCCTCAAACTCTAATACCTTCTCCCTGTCCTCACTCAGATCATGACCATGGTTGACACAAGTACCCATCTACTGCTATCTTGCCCTCACCATACCTACCTATCCCGCTACCAACATCTATGTCTGTATCCTCTGCTTTTCCTCCTCTAACTGTGAATCACTGAATTGTTGCTTCTGAAGACCAATGCTCCATCCGTGCACTGGCTCCTACTCCTACCCACTGTTTCAAAAATATTGTTCCAACTCTTCTTTCTTCTGTCTCCTACATCATCATTTTTTTCTCCCTCTCTCTCCTGTATTGTTGCTACATCCCCTTCCAGCTTCCACCCTGTTTCTCTGCTCTTTTTCATATCAAACTGTTTCATAGAGTTATCTCTACTCACTGTCTATAGTTTTGCTGTTCTCTCTTAAACTCACTGTTATCTGATTTTTGTCTTATCACTCCAGTCAGCTGCTCATTTCAAATCACCAATGACCAATTTTCAGTTACCATCTTATTTAGAAATATATTGTTGCCCTCCTCTTTGTTTATCTTGTTTTCTAGGACAACACAATCTCCCAGTGTATCTCTTTTGCTCTGACTGCTCCTGTCTCCTTTTAATCTTCTCCAACCCGTAAATTTGCACTTTTCTAGGGATCACTACACTTGTAGGCCATTTCTCTACTGTTATTTCCTTGTTAAAATTATCCAGTCTGATACCTTTAAATACCATCTGGATGCTGATAATATGCAAGTCTGTGCCTCTAGCCCTAGCCTCTTTTCTGAACTCCAAACCTTCTATCCATTGCCTACTCTGTGTCTCTGCAGGGATGTCTAATAGGTGCCTCAGACTCTCCTTCTCCAAACCTGTTCTTTCTACAGACTATTGTCTCCATTAATGAACCAATCCAGTCTTCCAGTTTTTCAAGCCCCACGACTGGCTCCTGTTCCTTTCTCACTTCTTGCCTTTCTAATCCTCTTGCTCACTCTGTGTCAGCCAGGGGGGTTCTTACTATTCCTTGAACGTACTAGGCATACTCCCATTTCTGGACCTTTGGATTTGCTGTTCTTCTGACCAGAAACACTATTCACCTAGATTTGCACACTTCTCCAAGGGCTTTGCCCACATATTGCCCTTCTCAGCAAGGCTGTCTCTAACCACTCTACTTATAATTGCAGTCCCAGCCCCATCGCCTGGTACTCCCTTTCTTACATTCCTGTTTTGTTTTTCGTCACCCTCCTCATAGCCGTTCTTACCATCTGATGATGTAGAATATATAGTTAACTTATGTATCAATCTCATCCCTAATCCCCAAATATAATGTAAGTTCTATGAAGCCTGTTTTGTTTGTTGGTTGGTTGCTTGGTTTTGTTCACTGTTGTGTCTAAATCAGTGTGGTTCATGGTAGGTGTTCAGTAAATGCCGGGACAATCATTTTATGCATGAAGTAAAGTGGTGACAAAAAGATGGGGTTAGTGCGTTAGTGCTCAGGGTCGGGGTGAGGGGGTCACACTTCAGAGTGAGGAAATGTTCAAGCAGTAGCTTCCTAAATGAGAGAAGAGTGTGTTCAGAAGCAAAATCCTGGACACCATTTCATCTCTTGGGGTCTGCAAATAGTGCAACATGACTAGGAATCCAGGATGTGTGGTGGGTGTTGGCTTATGAAATAGTCAAGTATCAGTCAGTTCGAGGAAGGTCTTAGATGTTAAACTATGGGGTCTAAATGTCATAAGGTAGGCCAGGAAGCAATAGAAAATATTCAGATGAAAGGGCATGACATAACCTGTAGGTGTTTTTTTTTTTTTGGTTTTCTATTGTTTTGCTTTATTATGGTGGTACATAAGGCATTTTGTTTTTCTCTTTTAATGACAATAAATCCAGGTATACTTTATTGAGAAGGGGCCACTTACTGATTTGTTGTCATAGAAATGAACTTGCATGTGGTCAAATTAAGAACAAATTGTTGCATTGTTTTCTCTTTGTTTAACCCTTAAGTTTTTTGGATCAGAACTAGCATAGTTTGTTTCACAGTACTCAATACCTTTATTCTAAAATTATCATCTGTGTGTGAATCTCCCCCCAATCTGGGCCCGACACATACAGGATGGATGTTCATAAAGACTGATTATTTCAAGAGACACTGTTTTCAAATGTCTAGATTTAATCTTTAGTGTAACAAAAGAACTGATTTTCACAATATTCTGAAAGGTGTGTGTGTGCTTCTCTTTCTCATTTTCTTTGTCATAGGGGCCACACCAGTGGTTTTCACAGAAAGTTAGGCCCCTCTTCAGTATTTTTCAAACGAAACATCTTCCAACCACTTGAATATTCATTCAAAGTCATTGGGCTTCAAAGCAGCAGCGCCTTAACCAAACTAAATCAACTAGCCCTTCCTTTGTGCTTCTTGAGATGCTGTTTCTCCATACAATTTTAACCCAGGAGTCTAGTCAGGAAGGTAGATGTTTGGTTAATTTTTGTCTGTTTTTCTTCTAAAATAATCAGTTCCACTTTTATAATAATTTTCTCTTAAGCCTTAGTTGACTTTATGAGGTGAATCTTGACTTCTTTATTCTATTCCTTAAAATTCAGTGTTTACTTAGGGGTATAGGAATGGGTAACTTAAAACAGAGAGTAGATTTTCCATTAGCTGAAACTTGATATAGAAGTTTCTCAAAGATTTTCTACCACAAGTGAACATTTAATTTTGTTATTACATGCTTAGTGTTTATATGCTATCTTAAGTTATGTCATTCTACTACAAAGTAGAGTAGCAATTTGAGATCACCTAGTTAATCTGAGCAATGTTGGGTCAAAGTTATACTCTGAATAATGATCATATTGAGTGGCTCCCCAAATTTCTGTGGCATCCTTAGCTATTTATGAGAACAAACATAAAATAATCCATGATTTTGTATGAGCACCCCTACCATAATATATGTGTGTGTATGTGTGTGTATGTGTGTGTGTGTGTGTATAAATATATATATATATTTAAATGAGGATCTTGATTCCGTTGTTCAATTTCTTTTAAACATTATGAACAATGTGTAGGTCACAAATGGCAAATGCCAATTTATATAATCACACTTTGTATGTTTGTTTCATTTGTTTTAACAAATGCAATGTTTCTGGTTATTCAGAGACTTGATTTCATTTAATTGAGCTATTTCCTAGTCTTAAATCTACTCTCAAGGGACAGAAGGACAAAATTTTAAGATAATCTTAAATGAGTAAATCCTGAAGTATTTGGGGAAATAGCCATGCTGTGGTATTTGGTATTCCAAGTTAACTACCTTATAGTGAGGCATCCTCTTGGATGTATAGAAGATATTTAATAATTGGTTGGTTGGTCAATTTTATCGACCACTTCATAATGAAACCTGAGAAAAATGTAGCCTGATTTGTTCTTTAAAACTCTTTGTGACATAAGATAATATATTTCTCAGCCCTACCTAAAGAAACAATACCTAGAGGATTCGTTCAAGAGTTATGTTCGTCTATGGCAATGCTGATTAAGTTCCTCAATCACAGCTACCCTGGAACCACTGACTCACTAAGTTGGTATTTCTGTTTTTAGGTTTTCCCCCAGGAAAACGCAAGTGTCTTTTTGAATCATTTTTCCTCATGATTTGGCATGCTTATATTCTTCATATCTATAGATATGCTTATATTCTTCATATCTAATTTCATAAAAATTATGGCAAACACATTTTGGGGTAGAAAGTGAAGAAATATTTGTAAGCTGAAGACTTGAGGTAATTTCTTAAAGTTACGTTTTTGGGGAAGGTTCAGATGGGGTCACCATAGCATCTGCATCATGGAACATAGGGAAACCTGTGTGGTGGGGTGAGAAGCTTCCTTGGTGTCAGAGAAATCAGGCTTCACTGATTCTGACATTTTATAGGTGGTTCTGTTTTAATTCTGAGTAGTTGTTCCCTTGAAAGGATATATTATATTCACTTGTTGGTGGACATTTGGTCTGTTGCCAGTTTTGTTGTTGTTGTTATTTGGAATGAAGCTGCTATGTTCTGAACATTTGTGCGCAAGTCTCTGGGTCATATGTTAAATATCTAGGAGTAGGAGAGCTTGAATTACAGAGGTGTATGCACAACTTTTTGAAAAACTGCCATGTGGTTTCCCAAATCAGGTATCATTTTGTATTCCTACCAGGAGTGTATAAGACCTCCAGTTGTTCCACATTGTCAACACTTTATATCTTGTCAGTTTTTTTTTTTTTTAATTTTAGCCTTTCTAATATGTGCTATTTCATAGGAGTTCCTGATGGTTAATCAAGTTGGATGTCTTTCCATGTGCTTTTAGACATTCATATAGATTTGTGTGTACGTGAAGAGTCTGATCAAATATTTCACCAATCTTTATTGAGTTGTCTTCTTACTAAGTTGTAAGAATTCTTTATATATTCCAGATACATGTTCTCTTTCAGTATATGTGTAGAAAATATTTTCTCCCATTTTGTGACTTTTTTTTTCATTTCTTAATTGTGTCTTCCAAAGAGCAAATGAAGAATAATTTCCATGAAGTTTCCTTTTTCTTTTATTTACATTATTTTGTTGTGCTTTTTTGTCCTAAGAAATCTTTGGCCTACCCTCCCCTATGCCAGAGGTTTTCTCATATATGTATTCTAGAAGTTTTGAAATTTTAGCATTTACTTTTAGATATTATGACTTATTTAATTTCTATATATGGTAAATGGTAAGGGTTAGTGATTTTTTTTCCCCACACGTATATCCAGTTGTTCCAGGGCCATTTGTTGAAAAGACTCTCTTTTCTCCCATTGAATTACCTTGGCAACTTTCTTAGAGATCAGTTAATTACATATATGTGGATTCTATTTTCTGTTCCATTACTATAGCTTTATAGTAAACTAAATTACGTAGTATAAGCTTTATTTTTTTAAATTGCTTTGATTATGTTATTTACATTTCAATATAATATTCAGAATCAGCTTGTCAATTTCTACAAAATTGGGATTGCTTGCATCTGTGGATCAATTTGTGAAGAACTGCCATCTTAACAATATTGAGTCTTATAATCCATGAACTAGTGGCATTTCTGTCCACTTCTTTCTGTATTCTGTAACGTTCCTCAGTAATATTCTATAATTTCCAGGGAAGAGATCTTGCTCATGTTTTGTGAATTTTATTCCCATGTATTTTATGGGCTTTGGTTCTACTGTAAATGGAAAATCTTAAATTTTATTTTCCAGATTTTTGTTGCTAGTTTTAAAAATATAATTGATTTTTAAAAAGTAACTTTATACCCTGTCACTGCTGGATTAGTTATTTCTAGGATTTGCTTTGTAGATTCCTTAGGATTTTCTATGTAAAAAGTCAGGTCATCAATAAAAAGAGACAGTATTGTTTTCCTCCTTTCTGATACTTATGCCTTTTATTTCATTTATTTTCCTTCATTGCAATGACTAGGACATTCAGTCCAATACTGAATGGGAGTAGTGAGAGCAGACATCCCTACCTTGTTTCTAATTTTAGAAGGAAATCATGCAGTTTTCTCCATCATAGAATCATTTTGTCTATTCTAGAACTTCATCTAAATGGCATACAGTATGTGCTCTTTTTTGTATAAGGCTTCTTTCTCTCGGTGTGTTTTTGAGATTTATTCATGTGGTTGCATGCCTAAGTAGTTTCCTTCCTAGCAAGTGTTGATTTTTTTAAAAGCAACTTCTCAAAGCATAATTTACATATTACAAACTATAGCCAAATATGATCAAATACGATAACTGTAAGATTTTTGTAAGTGTCCTTTATCAGATTGAGGAAATTCCTTCTATTCATTGTTTATTAATAGTGTTGAATTTTTTGTCAATATTTTTTTCCACATCTATTGAAATAATCAAGTGTTTTTTTCTCCTTTCTGTCAATGTGGTGAATTACATTGTTTTTTAATGTGAAACTAATCTTACATTCTTGGAACATATTCCACTTGGTCACACTGTAGTATATATTTTTTATATATTTCTTGATTTGGTTCACTATTATTTTCTTAAGGATTTTTGCATCTTTGTTCCTGTTGAATATTTGCCTGTAATTTATTTTGTTGTAATGGCTTTGTCAGGTTTTGGTATCAGGGTAACACTGGCTTCATAAAATTGGTTGTGAAGTGTTCCCTCCAACATAATGTTCTTTCTTCTTTGAATGTTTGAGAGAATTCAACAGTAAAAGCATTTGAACCTGAATTTATCTTGGTGGGGACATTTGTTCAATTTTGTTAAGTTGCAATTTTCAATAAATTTTTCCTTTGTTTAAGTGGTCAGAGTTTTTTGCCACAGAGTTATTCATTTTATTCTCATCTCTACCTTTTATGCTTGCAATGTTTATTCTGTTAACTTTCAATGTAATTATTGATATGTTGAATTTAGGTTACCATTTTATTAGTTTTATATTTGTCTACTATGTTTCTTATTCCTATTTCCCTTTTCTTACCTTTTAGAATCCCATTTTAATTCATCTGTTGACTTTTTATCTATTCTTCTCTGCTTGTTCTTTAGTGATTGCTCTAGGGATTAATCCTGTTAGACTCAAATTGCACATTTGGTCGCACCTGCTGTGGGTGGCAGCTTTGATCCCAATTCAGACACTGCTTTGAGTCTGCCCCATGTGTGTGGTACAGACCGTAGCAGAGTTCACATACAGAATTTGGGATTTTCTTTTGCTTACTCTCTCCTTCCAGTATGTTTGTACACTCTCTGGTGGCCCTAATTGTCACTGACTCCTTTGCCTATATCCTTCATTCAGAAAGATGGCAAATTTTTCTGTTGAGTACCAACTGGTATCATCTCTTTGTCTGCAGCTGCTCTTGAGTCAAAAGGTGCAAGAAACGTTAAAGTGACTCCATTCAGATCTGAGTTATTTTCCCAAGGTTTCAACTCCACTGCAAAATTAAATAACTTCGTTTCAGACTCTCAGATAATTGGTCTCCCCTCCCTGCCAAGGGTTTCTATTTGTTTTTGCTAGAAGCTATTGCTAGGAAATTAATCCTTTATTACAGAAGTAGGAATTAGGCATTGATTTTTAAAATGTTTCTGAAGGTACTAGTCTCTCACTCTAAAAGAGTTTCAAGCCCTTTGAATGTGATATTTAAATGTGGCTCTTTTTAATTTTTTTTTATAAAACACTCTGGGCTTCCTTACCTATACCTGGTGGAGGCAGATATTATGGCAAATGAGGTGTTTGTCTAACACAGCTGTCCCTCTAGTATTGGTTGATGTACAAGTAATTTTGTTGAAGACATTTTATAAATAGTTGATGATGAAAATAAATCAAAAATATGTTGTTTCCTAATTTTTCTCAATAGTTTTAGGTCAGCATCTTTTTACTTGAAATTATATTTAGAAATTTAAAAGAACAGTAAAACCCCACTTATCCAGTAGATACACATTAAGAAATAGTAATCCTTTAGAACACAGTTAAAACCTCTAATCCTAAAAGAACTTTAAGAACAGGGAAAGGGAAATAGGTAACAATAAGGAAAATCACTAGTTTTACATAGTAGAGAAGTTGCTGTACTGTTTTCTCTACTTTTCTCTATGTTGTTCATAATAAAACAAGACAAAAAAGTAAAAGAAAGCTTTAAAAAGCTAGGAAATTATAGGAAAATATATATATTATGAAATAATAAATCAAAGAAAGTTGATAAAGCACACCAAATTAATAGACTGGAAGACATCAACAGTGTAATAATTTGCATTGAATCAAAAAGTATTTCAAAAAATCTGTACTTATTAAAAAATGTATAGAGGTTTAGCACTAAAACAAAATATAATGTATAGACTGGGAGGCTAAAGAAAAGTGTCATGATTTGCAGTTTATATGATTTTCCACACCACATCTCCAAACTGATACATTTGCAATCTCATAACAAGCACTAAGAGGGCTCAGAAATAATGGGAACAACATATAAATCAATGTTCCTGTACCTAGAAGTAACCAACTAAAGTATACATATTTGAAAATGACCCCATTTGTAATAGTATCAAAAGTGTTAAGTTACTTACAAAAAATAACAAAACATATGCAAAATCATTATGGTGAAAGTAAAAAAGATATTTTGAGATACATAAAAGAAGTCCTGAGTATATGGAGAAATAAACAGTCCTTATAATTCAGAAGGTCAATGTCAGGATTTCAGTTCTCTCTGAATTAACATATACATTAAAGGCTATCTCAATAAAATTTTCACCAGTAATTTTATAGAATGTTGCAAATTGATTTTTAAATACATGTGGAAGGATAAAGGGCAAAGGACAATCCGAGGTAATTTTGATAGTGGAGTAATTGGGACTTACCCACTCAGATATCATCTGGTTACTAAACTGCTGTTTAACAACATGGTCTTGGTGAAAGAACAATAATATAATTCAGCGGAAGGGATGAGAGGGTCCATAAACAACCAACACAGTCATGTGGGAAGCTGATGTGTGACAGAGGTGGGCATGTAGATCAGTGAGCAAAGTATGGATCCCTTCAGTAATCTAATTCTGAAAGTTGACTGTATTCAATATTTTGTAATAACCAATAAGGGAAAAGAATCTGAAAAAAAAGATATATATGTGTGTATAGCTGAATCACTTTGCTGTACACCTGAAACTAATACAACGTTGTAAATCAACTATACTTCAATTTAAAAAAAAAGAAATAAAAATAAAAGTTGGCTATCTGTGAGGATGCAGTTCAAATCAGATGCTTGTTTCCAATGATAAACCAAAAAGCATTTGAGACAAAATAAGGAACACACACACGCACACATACACCCACAAACACACAGTTATCTTTTGGAAGGAAACACAAGGAAATTGCTTTATCACCTCAGGGTAGCATATGATTTCTTAAGTAGAACATTGAGTATTAAATGGCAGAAATGCTAAAGTCAAAGATTAATATGTTTGACTATATTAAAAAAACAAGCCACTGTTTCAACCTAAGTTTTCATTGATAAGAGAGTATAATGGAAAAATTGCAGAACATTCATTGGAATGGGGTACCATAGATCAGGTAAAATGAATATACTTGATTTATACATAACACCATCAATAGATCTATAAAACATAGTATTGAACAAAAAAATTCCAGAATGATCTCAACATTTTGATACTGTTTATGTTATTTCTAATATAAACCTTATGTCTCCTCAAGTGTCAAAGATTCACACTGATCATCATCTTCTTGTGGCCATGTAGCCTCAAAATGGGAAGATTTTAAGATTTTTATGGATAAACAACAAGGTCCTACTGTATAGCACAGGGAACTATATTCAGCATTCTGTGACAAACCATAATGGAAAAGAATATGAAAAAGAATATATACATATATATATATATATATAAATATATATAACTGAGTCACTTTGCTGTACAGCAGAAATTAATACAACATTGTAAATCAACTATATGTCAATAAAATTTTTAAAAATTATTTTAAAGAGACTTCAGAAAACTGAAGTTTTTATCCAAGATATTTGAATTTTTCAGCATTGGCAGCCTCTTTGAAAAGTAATCATTCTTTCTAGTTCAGATACACTTCACTGTTGTCAAAATTTGGCCTGTGGCCAGCCTCTTCGTGACTTTTGGATTTTCCACACTACTTTTCCTAAATTCTGGTACATTGAATCCAGCAGCAAAAAACTCTGAATAAGGTTGATAGGGTAATGAGGTTTCCAAATATGGGAACTCTATTCCAGGGTGTGACAGGCCAACTCATTTCTCTGTCTTCCTTATTCTGCTACCAGTTCTAAAACTGTGTTAGTCATCATGTGTGTATCTTTGTGTGTGTGTGTGTGTGTGTGTGTGTGTGTGTGTGTGTGTGTGTGTGTGTTTTAACCTATTTGGAACTATATAGAGAGTCCTGGTTTAATCTCCTTAAGTCAATGAATAGGAATTGAAGATTGCTCCCATACTGTTTTTTCAAGCAGTCATTTGGTCTGTGTCTTCCAATCAGGTGTTTTTAGTCACTGTCTGGAATTTTGAACTGTACATGATCCCGCTGGCATTATCGCTCCTCTTTGTCTACAATTTCATCAGACCTACAAGGGGGAAGGTTGGCAGCATCCAGGACAGCCAGGTGAGCAAAGATTCCAATAATTCTGACATTTGACTAAAGAAAAAATGTGTTAGCAGTAAACCACCACCACCAAATCATGACCTGAGTCCCCTGCGTTTGAGGAGCAACACTGCACATGTATTCATGTTACAGGGAAGATATTTATCATGTGTAATCTGGAGTCTTCTTCCTAGAGCATCTAGTGTTCCTGAGTCTTGGCCTGCCTTCTTAGCCTGAGTGAGCCATCTGGTTCTTGGTCAGCATTTCCATGTGGGCAGCACATGTCTGTGTGCCCATCTGGTTCTCCATAAGGTTCCTGGGAATGAGATTCTCAATCACTAGAGAAAAGCCTTTGGTGGCTCCTTGAGCCCCTTCAGGGCACACACAACTGGGAGGCTGCCTCAGGCCTCTCCATATAATTATCCTGTGCAATATTCTCCTCTAGGCTGAAGCCTCAGGGGATGCTCTGGGCTTGCCAACTCCCAGGGAAATCAGAGAGTGCGTGGGCATGGGCCCCTCTGTTCTTGAGTGCCCAAGTTTTTCTTGCAATTCTCAAACTCACCGTGGTGTTAAAGGAAGCACAGGCAAGGCCTCTTCTCAAAGACATCGCCCAGCATTTACTTTTCTTAATTTTTCTCCAGCTCTCCCTCCCCTACCCCTCTTATCCCAGCCCATAGTATCTTTTTCTGCTCTGGGTTAGAAGGAACTTGTATTTATAGACTTGCTTTATGATATAATCTTGGCATTCCAGATTCAAGAACCAAGTTTTTAAAACAAAAATCAAAGTTCTTGAGACTTGATAACATCCTTTAGAAAAATCACCTGCACATTAGGTTTTCTAAGACTCAAAAGCTGACCATCTTCACGTATTCTTCCTTATAAATATTCTGATTATTTTAAAAAATCATCTCTGAAATAATGGATATTTAAGGAATGTTTCTGGTTTCATTTGGGATGAGGGAAATGAGTGTTATGGCCAGGAGTAAAACCTCAGACAAATTCCAAATTCTATTCTGTTTGGTTTTTGATTGTGTGGTGCAGTAAGCATGTGCATATATCAATAAATGAGGGGCCTGAAGATGCTAGAACCAAGTAACAAATAAATAGCTTTAAAGTACAGGTTTATGTAAGGACAAAGTTTCACAGAGGTACAGATGAGGGAAATTTTTACAGAGAAGCATCTGTTGTAAAAGTGCTGTCAACTAACATTTTTACAGTTTTAATCAGATTTTATTTTCCCAGGTGTATATATGATATATGTATACGTTTATAGCGTGTGTATATGTGTGTGTATATATATATATATATATATATATATGTATATGTATATGTGTATTTGTAGGCAGGTATATATATGTATATATGTGTGTGTATGTAAATATGGATACATAAGTGTACTTGTGTGTTTATGCATATAAATGTGTATGTACATGTATGAAACCTTTTTAATTTACTAAACATTTTCTAATTTATTACCTAATTTAATCTTGGTAACATAACCATGAAGGAGTCAAGAACTACTGTTTTCATTTCATGCTTCATAAAGCTAACGTTCAGAGTGGCAAAGTGATTTGCTCAAGGTCACACAGCAAAACAGTGCTAGAACAATGTCTCCAGCTGAAGACTTTGTCTCAAGATGAAGACTTCTGACTCCTAATTACATTACAGAGTTTTTTCCTCCCATAACATGTTTCATTGTATTCATTTTTATCCATGTGCTTTTATGAAACATGCTTGTTGCCATCATTGAATAGGTTAGTTCTCCAGCATCAGTAAGTATTCCACAGACTGCTAGGTGGAGCTCCTAGGAATTCTGGGAGGTAATACAGTACCAGCCCTGAAGAAATTGCTCAGTGGTTTATGCGGGATAGCAGAGTACTGTCTGGATACTTCAGAGTTACTCCCTTATACAAGCATGATATTGACCACTCTTTTTTCTATTGGAATAATGGCATCTAATTAGCATACCTGACGTTTGCAAGGTTAAGCAGAAAGGTAAGTGTTCAAATTGAAAATTGTCCTTGGTTTTCTGATACCCAGCATTCTTTTGAAGCTACCAAATCATTGGATTGTGTACCAACATGTGTTAGCTTTTAAATGTAGCAGTGATATTATTCAAGTGTACCTGTTAACTAGCCAAGATCTCTAAATGAATCTGAACAAGCCTCTTTGCAGCACAGCTCGTGCTGGGGCCCCTGAACTAAAGGCAGTCCCCCCTTTAGTCCAGATCTGAGCCTTGAGCTTTCTTCCCTCACCTGCCCCCCACCAACCCTGAAGCCCAAGGAAAACAAGAATGCCATATAGAAACCTGTAGCTTATTCTTGAGATTGATTACATTCAGACTAATGCATTTAATACTGTCTAATGTTTCGGTAATGGCCCCAGAGGAAAAGTGCAGTCATTCTAATAATGAGCCCAGCACAGACGGAGTATGGTGTTCTCAGCCTTAACACAGCAGCTGCTTCATTTGTCAGACTCAGAACAAAACTGTTTAGATAGTAAAACTCCGCAATGCATTTTTAAAGCTGGCTGCCTTCAAAGGGCACTCCCCTAATAGCTTTATTTATACTTAACAGTTTTATGTAGATTATACATATTGTTTACAACCTTGGCAAGGCATCCCTTAACTTTAAAAGTGTCCTTTTTAAAAAAGTTACAGTGTATTTTTTTTTTTTTTGCGTACGCGGGCCTCTCACTGTTGTGGCCTCTCCTGTTGCGGAGCACAGGCTCCGGATGCGCAGGCTCGGCGACCATGGCTCACGGGCCCAGCCGCTCCGCGGCATGCGGGATCCTCCCGGACCGGGGCACAAACTCATGCCCCCTGCACCAGCAGGCGGACCCCCAACCACTGCGCCACCAGGGAAGCCCTACAGTGTATTTTAAAAAGACTAGTGTTGCAATGATATAGGAAAACTTTAAGCACGAGTATGCATTTCATTCGTAGTCAGTAATTTCGGTTGACATTTTATTACAAATTATGGATTTTCCTTACAGGAGAGCACGGACGTAGATGAGGAGAAGTATGAAGATGACAAGGTGGGTGTGCTCGAGAAAGGACACAAAGGGGGAACATGACTGCTTCCAGTGTTCTAGCCGGTTGAGTCAAACTATATATATATATATATATATATATATTTTTTTTTTTACTACTATAGGGTGACCAGTATAGCGATATTCTTGTAGTGTATAAAGCATACCCCTTTTTTAAGATTTTTTTAAAATGAGGATGAAAAGGGGCGAAATATAAGGAATAACTGAAATGTTATAGAAGCATCCCTCTAGGAGGCCTGTCATTTGAGGCAAAGATTAGCCTTCCCCTTGGTGGATGAAAGGTAGATGAAAGGTAGCCCAGGAAGTCAAAAGTAAATCAAGTGCAATCGCTGTTCCTTTAGGCTCATGTCTGCACTCTGCAGGGTGGTCACCCGCTTCAGAACCTGTCACTTGCCCAGCTGTTGCTGGCAACGTTTTCAGCTCTACGTCTGTGTACATCTGTCCTTTCTCTCCTCCTGGGAGATTCTCTCAAATCTGCTACTTTTTGTTGTCATTATGCTTTCAGACAAACCTTCTGGAATAAAATGAAAAAAAAAAAAAAATGAAATGCCAAATGAGATGCTACTAGCTTCACGGCCGCCCAGTCCCCTAGAACCTATGGGTCTACGGGGCTAGGGTGATAATGTGTAGAAGGCTGACAGGAGAGGAAAGGGGAGAACGGGGGAAACTTAAGAGTTAAGTATCCAATATAAAATGTCCAGAAAATAGAAACAAATTTAAAAACACTAGCTCCATGACACAGACAGCCTTAAAATTAATTGAGCAAGCCAGATGGTTTTGCCCATTTGAAGGATGCTGGGCAGATTACAAAGTAAATCTTACTTGTTGTGCTAAAATGATCATTAATAGCAAAGTAATAAAGTATAATTTTTTTAAAAGGGAATTGACCCTTTTTAGAATGAAGGTCCCACGATGCAACTTTCTTCTTCTTCTTCTTTCTTTTAAATTAATTAATTTATTTATTTTTTAGCTGCTTTGGGTCTTCATTGCTGCACGCGGGCTTTCTCTAGTTGCAGCGAGCAGGGGCTACTCTTTGTTGCAGAGCACGGGCTCTAGGCTCGCGGGCTTTAGTAGTTGTGGCTCACAGGCTCTAGAGCACAGGCTCTGTAGTTGTGGTGCACCAGCTTCATTGCTCCATGGCATGTGGGATCTTCCTGGACCAGGGTTTGAACCCGTATCCCCTGCACTGGCAGGCGGATTCTTAACCACTACACCACCAGGGAAGTCCTGCAACTTTCTTCTTGATGAATTGACGTGAGTGGCTTCTGAGTGATGTAAGTCCTTGAACATTAAAATAGTCATAGCTAAGCTAATGTGCATGAGGGGGTGTTTAACCAAAGGAAACACAGGTATTAATGAAATTATTTTAAACCTACATTAGGCATAATTATCTATTTTATTAACCAAAGTTTGGAAGTGAAGATTTCTTTCTCTTGGACCAAGTCTGTGTAAACGAGCCACCCCGTGGAAGGAGGATGCCATCCACCCTTGAGAGATAATTGTGACCATGGGGCTTTGTCCCATCTGATAAAGGAGACATCTAACAAGAAGGCAATGGATGAAGAAGTGGTGTTGATGAACTGTCAAGCAACAGATTGAGCCATGAAAGTCTAGACCAGTGTTTTTCACCATCTAACCTTCCATTGTGGTCCTTCAAGGGCTGTCTGGGGGCCTGGGGGTGTGGAGGTAGAGCCATTTGTGCTGTGCATCAAGCTTTTCTGGGCAAGGATAACTGAGTTGGAACTACAGCATCTACATGCATGAGCCTGGGAGCTCTTGCGTTCATCCAAGCACAGCCCTCCACGCAACAGATGCGGCAGCCCATCCCACACTGAGGACGTTAGCTCTGGGGTTCTCCATGTCTCCTCCAGGGCCATTCCATTCTTGAGATACTTTGATTGTAGTATGTTTGTAGGGCCTTTAATAGCCCCACGTGGCCATGTTTGTTTTGCTTCCTCAATTTCATATTTCTGTGGAAACTTCTAGAGGAATAAGTCTGAAATGAAATGTTGACTTCTGTTTGTGCCTCTTCTGCTGAACACAAGCCTCCTATTGTGAGGGGATTTTGGCAAACTTTGCAGTCTTTTTGCATGTCTCTTCACTCTCACTTCTCCAAGAGATGGGTAAACTAGAGCAGTTTTCAACTTTTAAGACTTCGGGAGCATACATCCACCTATATATTATTACACTTCATCATTTCTTCTCCATGTAGAGCAGCCTCCATGCCTGGGATGGGTCCCTCAAGCACACAGGCCCTGGGCCACTGCCTTCCACAGTGTGCTGACTCCAAGGGCTTCCCCACAGCGCCCTTCTGGCTTCTGTTGTGTGTTCGACATGACAGACGGGCTTCTGGGAACTGTAACACACCCAGTGAGAGATGAACTGTTTACAGATTATAAACACACAGCCGTCTCCTTCCAAACCAGAAGAGGAGAGGAACTCCTTTCTACCCAAACAATCCATCTTGAAAGTGACACTCCTTAATTGCCAGCACCCCTTCCCACCAAATACCATCACGGACGACTGTGGAAGATGAAAGCATGCTGGGGCCCCTTGGCACAGCTTCCTTGGGAGATGGACGCATTCCCATATTCTGCCTGTCTCTGATGCACAGGCCAGGACATGGTCTGGGGTCTGTCATCTTTTTATTGTCTGGAACAGGGATGGTTGTAAAATGACATCACTATAGCCTCTTGCTTCTTCTCATTGTTGAAAGTCCATGGAAAATGACCTGCATTTTTAGAAACCAAATTAGGCTCCACAGTTTTGCCTTCCTTTCTTTTTGTGGACTTTCAGTTACAATGTAGAACTTTCAGGTCACTAGTTTTTTGGCTTTTAGGAAACTAAATGTACAAACTAAACTTTGAGGAGAGGAGATTTTTCTTTCTTATACCTGATGGCTCCACACAAGAAATTGCTTGTTACAAGTAGAGTTTGCTGGGGACCCCAGAACAAACAGATAACGGCTAAGTTCAGCCAACAGCAATCAGCTGACATTTCCTATTTGTATTAGATTCCACATGTGGAATTCTTCTATGTGGATCTTATTTGTACAGATGGATTACAATGAAAATTGCATTAATTTTCTACACAGTAAAGGTCAGTAATTGAAGCGTGAACCAAGAAACTATTGTGTAAAATGCTGTATCTCATATTTAGGAAAGGTCATGCAAGGCAATAATATCTTGTTTTCATTGCAGAAGGTATAAATACTTGCATTAGAGTTTCTTTTCTTTTTTTCCAGCCCAACAGTCACTTAGGTAGAATATTTCAGCATTTACTAGTAACATCAGGAAGAAAGAATCATAAGGGCATGTAATAAAAAAAAAAAAAAAAACCTGCCTATTGCTATCATAAAGAGACTGCATTGTGATGCCTGCATTGTGGGTTGGTTTGTTTTTAACTCAGCTGTCAGAAATAGGACTTGAATCATCTGTTCTTTTAAGATTATCAATGAGTTCACAATTGCTTTACAGTGCTTGGGGGAGTGGGGATCATCCTTTCATGTCAGTTATGGGTGAAAAACAGATATGGATGTTTTCCTTTAAGAAAATAAGAAATATCTGATACATTTTTGTTGATTGATGGTGGAACGTGGTGGAACATTTTATAATGAAAGGATGCAAATGAATATTATATCTCTCTTCTCTTTTCACAAATTAGGATGATATTAGTAAAATTTAAGTATATTTTAAACCATTAATCTTAGTTGTAAAAATGATTTTCATCCTACAAATGGATTAGTTCACTCATCATTACCCAGGCAGAGCCTTCTTAGAGAGAGAAGGATGTGGCGTATATATCAATATTTATTATGTATCAATATTTAGGAGTTCTTGTTGTAAATTAACCTCATAGTCCTTTGGTTGAGTTGTTCAGGGCCAGCATAGCTCATGCCCTGTGTTTTCTTGTTCCAGAAAGAGAAGATGATCTATAGTATCTCAACCAGGGAAGACTCGTTCTTGGAGGAAGTCTTCTTACAATTTAATAGTGAGAGTAGTTTTGTTTATGATTCCTTTGTGCCTTCTTAAGAATGTCAGAAACAAAGCAAATTAGTTTGATCAGTGATTTTTTTTTGTAACTATTGACTAAGCCATGGTACTTTAAGATGGTGTAATATTTTTAAGAAAATGAAAAGTCAGGTAATATCTTTGAAAGGTTAACAATAGTTGAATACACACACATATTTTCAAGGCATATACAGTCTATATACAGGGCATGTTGTAGAGGACCTACTTATGGATAATTTTCAGGGGAATAAAGTAAATGGTTGTTCGATGTAACTCCTTTTAATTTGAATTAATATTATATTCAGTGATGAAGTGATTTAACTGCTAACATTTCAACTGTACCATCTTACTTCCAAGACTTTAATATTAAAATGGATTCCAGCCAATTCTTAATTATCAGTTTATGCATGTTTTGCATGAAAAGGGTCGGCTTCCCTATTTCGTGCCGTCTTTTCTCTGAACCATTGATTTGCTCACATCCCTTTTAAAAACTCAGACTTCCATTCTTAAAAATGTTTGGCTTCATTACCTTCAGAAATAATCCAGAAATGTTATTAATCTGACATTTGAAGCATTATTCAGCCTACTGCTACCAGGTTCACTAATAGCCCCAGTACTTGTGGATTTTCTTTGTGATTTCTACTGTAAGGATTATACTTGGTAGGTTACTCCCAAATATTGTGAAATATGGTGTGCCAGACTATAAATTAGATGGATTAGCCATCCTTTTATTAGCTAATGTGCACTAACTGGTGCTCTGTTGTTATAGACTATACTACATCTGGATATTTATCTTGCCGTTGTCTAAAATGTTTACATTATGCTAATATAGAATACATTGGACATTGTATCTCAATTATCCACAAGTCATTATTTTTCTGAGGACAGTAGCCATTCCTACAAGAGGAATTTCCTATTGAAATACGCTCTGTTTCAGTGTGGTTTGCCTTAAGTCCCAATTATCCAATGAGTTTGCAAGGTAATTGATAGATAATTTGCAAAATAATTGATAGAAAGGTGGGGACATCACTTTTTCCTCAAAGGAATATAGTAATTTAAAGTAAGTAATAAATGACACAAAAATAATAATTTAAAATGAGACCATTTTGAGTAAGAATTATTTAAATGATTAGATTTATAAGATTATTCTTATTTGTAGAGTGTTTACAATTTGCAGGCTGTTTTTATATGCTTTAGCTCATTCAGTACTCAAAGTAAACCATTAAATTTGATATTATTTTCCCCATATGCGAATGAACTAACCCAGGTGAAGAGAAATGTAATAATGCATCAGAGATTTCCCAGCCAGGATAGTAGCAAGACTCAAATCCAGCCCTTCTGATCTAAAGCCTGTTTATTTTGGACTATGTTACATTGTTATGAAGGAAGCATGTCATTAATTTATTGGTCCATTTTTCCGCATTATTACTGACAACCTTTATTGAGCGTTTTCTCTGTATCTGTGATTGCTACTTTCATCAAAATTTGTATGCTACGTTGGGTGTTAGCGATGCAGTGCCTGGGTGAGTCAGGACTGCTAAAGGTGATGTTTGAGCTGAGTCTTAAGTGATAAATATTTTATCTTCTACCCTCCTCATTCCCCCACCTCAAAGAAAGCTAAAGGACACGATCAGCAACTGCAGCTTATTTTGTGTTTACCTATGGTAGTGACAGTTATAGAAAACCGTTAGCCCTGTTTGCCTTGTAATGGCGTGGCATCTGTCAATTGGCTCCGAGAAACTTTTAAGGAAATCAATCTTCCCAGGGTCTAATTCCAAATAATTTTTTTTTTCCAAATTGTTCCCAATTTTTAAAAAGTGTTTTTTCAACATCTTCCTCATGATGATGTTTATTCCTTTTACTTTTTCAGCCCTCTCATTTGATCCCTGATGAGAATCCTGTTGCAGGCCAAAGAAACATGTTGGTAAATACCAGTCAGTGTAGAAGGAAGGGCTCTATGTAATGAACAGATAGTTAGAGCAGTTTATAACTACTTAGAAATGATACTGGTTCAAATTCCAGTCTGTTTCATACTCATTTCCCAAAGCAAAAATACTACTTGAGAAGGAAGTATTCTCCTGAAAGACTGCAGACTTTTCCCCCCATTTTAATAGCATACCATAGAGGGGTGTGTGTGTGTGTGTGTGTGTGTGTGTGTGTGTGTGTGTGTGTGTCCGTCCATGCACACAGGACGTAGCTCATGGGAAGAAACCTTAAAGACAGTTCCCAGTGCATTAAGCCAGATTCCCAAAGAACAATTTTTAATCTCATGTATCAGAAATATTACATTTTGTTCTTTGTTATGACAGATGCTGAGAGTTTTTTTTTTTCCCCCTGCTAAATGCCACTCAGTCTATTTCTGATGTTTATAATTCTTCAGGTTTTCAAATTGCAGGCTTTTAATATTCAGTAGGATGAAACAGACCAAACAGATTCCCATTTAAAGTCTAAAGTCGTATTTTTGCATTGTCTTTGCCCTGGGTGGTTGGCATTACTGGGACCATCCTGAGATAGAAATTTTGCATCAATCCCTTGTGGGAATCCTGGGCATCCTGTGACAAATACTACTCCGTTTTTAAGCATGTCCCAAGGATCTTTCCTGACGTGGTCAATTTTCAGGACTAGCTCTTTGGTTTTGCTTAGGTAATTAATAGAGAAATGAGAATTTTTTTTCCTGAACCAGAACATGTGGGAAAGATTTAAAGTAGCATACTGATTATATAATGAATTCTTAGCTGTAAATTCATTTTGATGGTGTTAATTCTCTCCCAGAGGCTCGAAGCTAGTTTATTGCACCAACAGTGCTATGCTCTTTGGAGACATTGGGGAAGCCAACAAAGCCTTGAAGAAGAAAAAATCCACTGCCTGACTGATTCATTTATTTATTTGTTGGCTTTGTTCTTAAAGAACAACCATGTTACAACACAGGCACATTATTTGTTCTTCAGTCAACTGTCTCTAAAACTTAGCCACTAAAGACTCAGTGTTGTTTTTCTTTTTCTTTTTTTTTTTTTGACATTTTATAAACAAAAGGACAATGAAAAAATGATGGATCTTACATACATTTTATATAATAATATGCATTTTTAGGTAACAGATTTGGAGTTTGTCATTATTTTTCTTACAATTATTATTACAATTACATTATTATTCTTACAGTCATTCTCTGTAGTATATAACAAAGCAAAGGAACCTTTTGAAATTTGAATTCTGGATCTGAAAATTTCCACGCTTTCATCTCTTCTGTTATATGTTATTACCTATTTGCTCATAAAGTAGGCCCTAAATCATGCGAATTTTACTTATGCATTGGTGTTTCTTTCAAGTAATGAGAAGTAAAATCCATTCTTTCTGAAATGTAGGAATCTAAAAATACGTGTTCAGCCACAATTATCTTGTTCATTGGTTTAATCATACCAGTGGCCATCACTATTTTTATTACACATTTCCCTCTATAAATTAGAAGCCTTATATGTTAAGGAAAAATATAAGCACGTGTGATAACAGTTTCCTTTTTCTGAATGAATCACTGTTACTCTTCCTAGGCAATTTGGTAGCAGCCACAGATGTAATGCTGTGTTTGCTAAACTGTGTTATCACCACATTCCCTGGTTCAATCTGAAATGTGTAAATAAAGCCAGCATGATGCAGATAGAACTGCCAGATGATCTTTTGTACAATGCAGGGCAACATGAGTAGACTTGTCCTGGAAGATCTTTGCTTTTGAAACTTAAATGAACCCCAGGATTCTTTAAACTAGACAAAAGGTTATTTGTTCTTTTGTCTCTTCTCATTCTTGAAGGGCAAGGACTTATGTTTATGAAGCACCTGGAGTGTACCAAATGATTTGCATATGATAAAATATTTAATTCTCCAGATACTCCAGTCAGGGTCAGGATTATGATCTCCCTTTTCCAGATAGCAGAATTGTGACTCAGAAACCAGTAGGAACTTGACATGATCACAAAGCTCATAGATGACAAGACCCATGTTGAACTCACTTCCCTCTGACTCTATAGCCTGTGATTAGTAAAATATGCAGGCCTGTGGAGTTGGTACATCTTAAGTTTTTTTGTTTTTTGTTTTTTTCCCCCTAACTTTGCATCTGTTGTTGTAAACCCTGGTTGCTCCAGCTCCTAGGTAAGAACACATGCATTTTGTTATAATGTAAATTATGGTATGTATTTTATGCAGATTATACATAAAGTTTGCTAAAATGTTTAGCAAGAAAAGTTAAAAAATAAGAATGGAAAGAAATGTTTTTCCCCAAGTATTTTCAAAAAGTGTAATTTAACATACATTCTCATGAAAACTGGGCAAATAATACTGGAAATGAACAGTAGCTAGAAATATATAACTGAATGAAATGTCTACAAATCATGTATTATATAGTGAGTCGAGAGAACGGAGATCCATAGACACTAAAGAAGCAAATGGCAAAAAGAACAAGTGTGAGCTGAATGCCTACCTTGTGAAATGTCCACTAGAAAATGTCCACTCTTCCTTTGGACTGAACAGTTCTGGACTGGAATTCTCTGCCACATATATGTGAACATAGACAAATGTGGACATAGACACATCACTTAACCTCTTTGTACCTTGGTTTCCTATTAATAGAAATGCTAATATCAAAGACCATATAACATGTCCATTGGTATACTGGCAGATATAATTAAAGACCCATGAAATCAATAGTACATGTTTTAAAAGATAATGTTTGCAGTGTAGAGAGTGAAAAGAACATTTGCTACCAGAATGATGAAAAGAGTAGAGGTGTGATGCAAATTGAAAGAACAAGACTGTAGCTGGTGTGGACTGGCATCCCTAGGAAAGATTTCACGAAGACCAGGAGTATAAGTTGGACCTTTAGGTCATTCTGCTGGAGTTAGGAGGCCTGGAATCTTCCTTCTTCCTTCTTATTGTTTGATAATGCTTTTTCAGTGAGTAAATAATAATAATAATAAATATAAAGAGTACATGTTTAATGAATAATCAAGTACTGACAATCCATTTCTCAAGATAATTGTTGACAGACTAACTGATGAATGTCTGTTCACATTTCCTGCCTACCACTGGGACCATGATCACATCACTGATACATGTAAACTTAAGTTACAAACCTGCTGAAGAGCCTTCAGCTGTCAATAGTTACTTTTAGCAGACTATTTCTGGAAACATGATGTTAATTTACACAGCCCGAAAGATGTGTTTACAAATCTCTCTGTGCAGCATGACTTTTCTTTTAGATCAAATGACTGTTCTTCCACATTTATCTCATCTTCCATTCCAAGGTTTAATTATGCATGTATGAAAAAGGGCAAGGTAGGTATTAATGTGTTGACTTCAATTGCATCAATATATTAAAAACCTTGTGAAGAGTCAAATGATACCAGTCTTATTAGCATGCCATCAAATGATTCAAACAGAATATCAAATAAGTTAATTCTGAAATTGTTGTACTCATACAATGCCTCAATCAATGAGGCATGATCATTGCTAATTGAAAACTTTTCCAGTATGCCGCCATGATGACTTGAAATTATGATTTTTTTTCATCCACTATATGGAATCAAAATAAAGCTTTTGCAAGTTAACTTAACAATGAAATCTCTGACATCAGGAATGCTATTGTAAATTTAGTTTAAACATTTAGCATTGAGGGTTATTTAATTTTGTAGATAATGTGGATGCAGATTTTGATGAAGCACAGCATCATGGCTAATAAGATATTCGTATAAATTGAAGGGATCTTTGAAGCAGAAATGTACAATTGATAGATCATGGTGCCCTGATTATCCATGATCACATACAGACAAGTGATAATGCACCACCAATTGAATTAGAAGCTGTAGTGTCCACACTTATAAATATTTTATGTATACAGAGTTGGGATAGCAACAGCAGTTTTCGTGGCAGAGATATGTTCAGATATAAAAATACACTTTCAGCATGGCAGTGTGCACTTTGTTTTTGCTGCCAGTCGTCCATCCATCAATCTGATTTTAAGAATGTTTGAAACCTTTGAAGAACTCTCAGTCAACTTAAACATTCCCCAAAGCTATTGAACTCTTGTGAAAAAAAGAAATCTTTTAAATGTTTGTTGCATTTTGGTCATTATCAGTTGGAATTTTTTTTTTTTTTTGCGGTACACGGGCCTCTCACTGCCGTGGCCTCTCCCGTTGTGGAGCACAGGCTCCGGACGCGCAGGCTTAGCGGCCGTGGCTCACGGGCCCAGCCGCTCTGTGGCATGCGGGATCTTTCCGGACCGGGGCACGAACCCGCGTCCCCTGCATCGGCAGGTGGACTCTCAACCACTGCGCCACCAGCGAAGCCCATTTGGAATATTTTTTTTTTTTTTTTTTTTTTTTCCTTGCGTTATGCGGGCCTCTCACTGTTGTGGCCTCTCCCATTTGCGGAGCACAGGCTCCGGACGCGCAGGCTCAGCGGCCATGGCTCACGGGCCCAGCCGCTCCGCGGCACGTGGGATCTTCCCGAAACGGGGCACGAACCCGCGCCTCCTGCATCGGCAGGCGGACTCTCAAGCACTGCGCCACCAGGGAAGCCCCATTTGGAATATTTTTAATCAAAATTTTTGATGACTGAAAATGCTAAGTAACTTCATCTTTGGAAGCCTTTAGTAAATGGAAGTGAATTTTACAAGAACTGGCATAAAAGGTATCGAATTTTTTTTTTCTTTACAACAGAAAGGGATATTCAGCACAAAGCAAACTGTGAGGTCAAATAGTTGACCTATTTGTGCACGATTCAGTGTTTAAGTTCTGAAGTTACACTTTGGATTATCTCAATTTGTAGGATAAAAAAAATCTTTTGATTTTTAATAGGATAAATAAAAATTCTACCCAGGAATGGAAGGAAATTGAGAAGCCATTAATTTTTCAGCATAAATTTTGTGGAGAATCATAGAGGCAACTTATTTAAAGTTTTATCTTGAAAAGAGATTGACAGAGAAAGTTGATATGAATGGATACAAGATATCATGCCTTTGAAATTATTTGGGCAGAAATATATACAGATTTCAATATTTAAAATATAGAATTGAGAATATTCTTCATGTATCACATTTTTGTTGTGAGTTTTCAAGGTACCTCAGTGCCTGGAGAAAGAGTATTTTTGTAATTAAAATTATGGCCTACAGTAGAGTCAATTAAAAGTGTCAATTTAATGACCATTAAGTGCAATTCTGAAGATAAGAACAATTTTATGAAATATTATAAGTGAAAAGATGACATTAAAGAAGTACATTTTTTGGAAAAGTAATCTTAACACGGGACTATAAACGGATATAACTAGGAAACCAATTAAATATATGAATATATAGCATGAATAATCATTCTTCATGTATCATTTTAAAATTCAGATAAGATAAGCACATCTCTTTTGTTCTAAAGCGTGTAAAATATATTTTTTTATTTTGAAACAATGTCATTATGAAAATTAAATGAAATAACTTTATAGATCTACTAGTAAACCAAGTTGTCAGTTGATAAATATTTCAAAAATTTATAATTCTGATGACTTTCACTCTTAAAAGTGTACAGATACGGTTCATAAATTATGCTGGTACCCTAGATACAGTGGAATTCTTTAGCCTAGTTTTTAAATATTGAATATTCAAACTAAAACATCAAATTCATTAAAAAGTAAAAGAACATTGTGAGAATCATTTATTATTTTGGTGTACTAACTCAGGCTTTTCTTCACAACCAGAACCTCCACATTTGGCTCTTCCATAGGGGGAAAAAAAATCAGTCAACTAAAATAGGAAATTTTTATGAAATTGAGCCACATGGAAATTTGAGTCATTTTCCAAGAAATTGTTTTGACCTAAACTCTACACTGTTGAGAAGAGGAAGCCACTTTTGCCCTTTGGGTCAAATTCCCTGGTGCTTTCAAATCCTCCTTTATAAACATGAATGCTTCTGTGGCAGACAGAGATGGGTTTTCACCATTGTGCCCATTAACAGATGTTGGTGGATTGCTGAAGATGAATTAAGTCACTCTGACAGTCTATCCAATTTTTGATGCAAACGACTTGAAGAATTAGAGTCAGTAAGAGAATAAGGGAAAGAAGAAATTTAAAATTAGAGTGAAAAAGTAAAAATGTCTTGTGAGTTTGACTTTGCAAGAGGAAGCAATGAGTATGACCTCTCCTTCTGTACAGAATGGTGGCATAAATGGGTACAGAACAGATGGTAAGAAGTTATTCAAACCAGCCCAGCACCCTTACTCAAAAGGGGGTAACAATGGTACATTCTAATCTCAGCCCCTCTCTTTGCTCTGTTTCTGCCAGTAGCTCCATAAACAAGGGCAGATGCAAGAAGGGAAATTTGTGCTCTTTGACATTCAGCCATACTGGTGCTTTTAAAAGTCACTGCAATCAGTATGGGGTGGTGTGTTTTCCTTCTTCCATACATGGGTCCAGTTTGATGGGACAGAGAATACAAGATAAGAATGAATTTTTTTTCTTTTGCTGCAAAGAAGATTATTATAGAAATGGTCTCTTAAATTTAGAAGATATTTGCTCAATAATTTAGTACAGTTCTAACCCAAGTAAAATTTTAGGTAGAAAAAAAAAGTTTTGTTAGATTTATTTGAGGTTTTAGGTACTATATGTTAGATGTGACAGCTACAGTGACCCAGCTAGGCCTGAGCTAAGAAGACACTAACTAAATCCCAGTTACAGTAGAGTTCATAAGGGAGCTAGGATATGTTATCAGAATATAAGAAATAGCATGAAAATGCCACTCTTCAGGGAATCATCTTTTCTCCAATATGGGAGTAATTTCTAAATTATTTTTATAAACATTAGCTACCTAACATGGTAAAACACATTTTAGGTTTTCTATAAGCGAAGTAAGGGTAATATTCTTAGAAAGCTGAATTCCATATACAAAATCTGGATATCCAACATGCCTTATTGTTACCTGCTGGAAACCTTTCTGAAGGACTAATGAGAGAAGGGTAAGTAAGCTAACCTTGTGAAGACAGAAGAAATCAGGGTCAGCCAATGGAAAGGATTGCAGAATTCTCTGAGAGAAGCAGCAACTCCACAGGGAAATGAAGTTCTTTTGTCTGTGGGGCTCCCCTTCATCAGCTCGTGATATTGAGGTAGCGACATGCTAGCGCACTGCAAGTGGTCACATCTCACGAGTAGGTAGGGATCTGGGGGAGTCAATAAATAAGTTGTGAAAAACGTAAATTTATCTTCTGAAGTCACTCTGTTGATAATAACCATGCTATGATAATATGGCATAATAATTTCTATAGCAGACCAATAAAAATGAAGTAACTGAGTTAAATCTTTTATGTTTCTTAGGAATCTGAGAAAAAGGGCTTAATTGAAAGAATCTATATGGTACAGGATATTGTCTCAACTGTTCAAAACATCTTGGAGGAGATAGCTTCTTTTGGAGAAAGAATTAAAAAGTAAGTTCTATATTTGTGTTGTTGTGAAGTGAAACTGCCATCCACTAGGACAAAAGAGGGTGGGGAGTCTTAGGGAGGATAGGATCAGAAAATGCAAAAACAAAGAAAAAAACAAAAGCCAACAGTTTGGGCCTTTTAACTTTGATTGGTGTGTTCTTTGGGCTTGTCAATTTCACAGGGTGGCTGTATGGCCCAATTTACACCAGTTGTCCCAGCATAATTATTAATAGTGTCTCTATTCATTCTCAAAAATATTCTGGTTTAAGTGATAAGCTATAGATTAAAAAATAGATTGTCCTGGGCTTCCCTGGTGGCGCAGTGGTTGAGAGTCCGCCTGCCGATGCAGGGGACGCGGGTTCATGCCCCGGTCTGGGAGGATCCCACATGCTGCGGAGTGGCTGGGCCCGTGAGCCATGGCTGCTGAGCCTGCACGTCCGGAGCCCATGCTCCGCAACGGGAGAGGCCACAACAGTGAGAGGCCCGCGTAACGCAAAAAGCCCGCGTAACGCAAAAAAAAAAAAAAAAAAAAAAATAGATTGTCCTATACAGAAATAAAAAAGGAAGCAAATATGCTTTAAAGGAGCCTTTTTCATCTGAATCACAGAATACAGTAAGTGCCTTGAGTGAAATTTTTTTCTCTGTTCTCCAAAGAATGGTACCTAACTAGTAACGTTGCAGATGCAAAGATGTAAAGTTACTTCATCACATACATGGACAGCTTAGGACAGGGGTCAACAAACTTTCTCCATAAAGGACCCAAGAGTAAATGTTTTCAGCTTTGGACTATATGGCTTGTGTCACAGCTACTCAGCTCCCTTGTTTAAGTGTAAAAGCAGATAGTTGATATGTAAATGAATGGATGTGATATGTATTCCAATAAACCTTTATTTACAGAAACAGATGTCAGGCTAGATTTGACTCAGCTCCAACCCATAGCTTGCCATCCACCTACATTAGGGCATAAAGGCTAAATTCTCTAATGGAGTCTCAATTGAGAAAAACTCTGTGATTCATGTTTTTATTTTTTTATTTATTTTGTTTTATACATTGTGAACTCTGCGTAAGTTGATCTTCATTTGATACCAATGAACAGAGCAGGTTTTTTCTTTCTTTTGAATTGTAGATGTTTGTTCCCCCTTTAAATCCAGAGTTGTGTCAGCCATGTTGTTCTTTCTAAAGATTAATTAATACTGTTTCTTATTTTATTGGCCATTCTAGTTTCTTTAAGTAAAGAACATAATATTTAGAAATTACATGGGTAAAGAAGAGACTAAAATAAGTGCTAAAAGCCAAGTGAAATTTTGTCTATCAAGATGCAGGGAAATCAATAAGTGGTGATTAACATCAGGAAATATAAACAGGTAATATGGAACTTTCTGTGGTTACTGATGCTATTCCTCTATCCCTTATTACACGAAATTGCCCTTGAGTGTCCATTTATTGTTGGCATAGCAAACATGTTTCTTTTGCTTAAAAAAAAACAGGTTCAAAGTTATCTTCAAATTTAGTGAGTTTTTACTGAACTTACACATTGTTATTCCCATGAACAATGTCAAGAAAAATTAAAGAGCAGTAGGGGGCTTTGGTCATGTATATTGATTTTTATCTGCTTTATTTCTCTAGGTTTCATATAAATTGAAAAATGTTTCCTGAATGTACCCTCAAAATTGCTTAGCAAAAACATGTGACAGTAGAAAATAGTGAAATGATGAAGAGAGCATTTATAATTCTTCATTCACGCATTCAGCTATCAGTGTTTGAGTTTCAGACACTGGCTTTGTTTAAGAATGAGAAATGTGGGCTTCCCTGGTGGTGCAGTGGTTGAGAGTCCGCCTGACGATGCAGGGCACAAGGGGTCGTGCCCCGGTCCGGGAAGATCCCACATGCCGCGGAGCGGCTGGGCCCGTGAGCCATGGCCGCTGAGCCTGCGCGTCCGGAGCCTGTACTCCGCAAGGGAGAGGCCACAACAGTGAGAGGCCTGCGGTATAGAAACATCAACTAATGTCATGTGCCAGCCAGATACTGTTCTAAGCCCTTTACATAGCAACTTCTTTAAGGAGTTACTTAAAGAATTGGATTAAATGATTCCAACAACCCTACAGAGTAAGGATTGTTAGTATCCCCATTTTACAGATGAAGAAACTGAAGTACAGAATGATTAAATATGAAGCCCAGATCACACAACGAGTAAAGCCATGGATCTTTGGTTTGAACTTCCCCTCCTCACTTTACACTATAATGTCATTATCCTCTGGGGATCTATTCTCTTTCTTTGTGTGTTTTTTAAAATAAATAATACTTTATTTTTAATTCATTTTTTTGTTGTGGTATAGTTGATTACAATAGTATATTAGTTTCAGGTGTGCAAGATAGTACATTTTTATAGATTATATTCCATTTAAAGTTATTATCAAATATTGGGTATACTCCCTGTGTTGTACAATATATTCCTGTAGCTTATTTATTTTATACAGAGTAGTTTGTACCTTTTAAACCTCCACCCCCATCTTGCCACTCCCTACTTCACCCTCTCTAGGAATCTATTTTCCAACGAGGGAGAAGAACACTAATAAGACAATTAGAATAGCACTGATGCTAGGTAGAGGTTAGGTAGGATACGGGGGGAGGTCCTACATCCCAGGAAGGTTGTAGGAGAGAGAGAGAAACAAAGGAAAGTTCTGAAGAAGCAGCAACTTATCAGCATCTCTGAGAATGAGAAAAGCTAGCTGGGCACAGAGTTGATGAATGGGGGCTTCAGTAGGTGGGCACCTTTGTGCAGAGGCTCAAAGCCCGAGACTGTGCTAGATACAGGGAGATGGAGGGGTGTCAGTATGTCTGTGCCACTGGGGGTGGACGTGGCAGAGCCTGGAGATGCGGCTGGTCATGCAGGGCCTTGAGTGGATGGAAAAGCAAATGAAAAAAATTGAGTGAGGGAGGTACTGGCAGCAAAGAAGATAAGAGGATGTGGAGTTGGGGGCAAGACTGAGGCAAGAAGGCCATGTCCTTTGGTAAAAGTATCTCCATGTTTGAATGTCTGTTAATGGACAAATGTAGCTGTTGTGCAGTTGGTAATGGTCAAGGAACTGTGTTTGATGAGAAGAGGTCAGAGTGATTTAAACAGGCCCCCAACTCTACAGTGCTTTTGACGGCAGCTGTGCCCAACACAGCTGTGGTGGCCACGTCTGAGACGTATTTTCAGCCATGAACAGAGCACTATTCTACCCAGTTGCAACACAGGAAGGCACATGAGGCTCAACTCCTATTAATTCTTTGGCCATTCATTACTACAGTGACCTTAAAGTTCCCACTGGGCATTCAAGTACAACGTCATGTGTAACTCTGTTGGAATTCCATTGTAATTCAGCGCATAAGGACCAGGAAAAACTTTTACCCCAACTTTTGGCAGCTAACAAATAAATAGACTTACATAAAGCTCTCAGAGCAAGGCTTCCCTGCTACTGACAGCAAAGACCCTGATGATTTTGCATTTACATGGAATGAACGGTATTTTCTTTTCTCTACATTCTCTAATTACCTTCTTTCATTGTATACAGGTTTCAAATGTCTGCATGCATCAGGCTAACATTAGCTTAACATGTGACATTTATATTATCCCAGGCAGCAGACAGGGTCGGTCAGAATACTGAGGTATCTTGTATGTCCTGTTATGATAGAGTGGTGGCTCCAACACTTGTGTCCTTGAGTGGTGAGGGAAATCTCCACAGAGGAGGTAATGAAATTAAGGTAGACCTAGGACAAGGGGAGTCACCCCTGCAAATGTTCCAGAGTAAGGCTTAGAAGGCACACTCCTAGGAAGAAGAACTTCTTTGAAGTAATATTATGAAATATTAAGCAACAAAGATGAGAAAGCAGGATAAGTGAAGTTTGAATGATGGTGAGCACGTGGGGAATGATAGATTGATGGATCTTGTATTTTATCTAAAGTTACATGTTTAAGGGACAGAGAATGAAGGCAGAAAGACCAAGGTGAGGACAGGAGGCCAGTTGTGAGGAGAGAGTTCACAAACTGAGGTGAAAACCATGCATGTATGAAGGAAAGCACCATGTGGGTAAATCACGAAAGAATGGTCTACAGGATTTTATGACCCTCGTTTCTGTTTCCATGGGTAGAAGAGTCAGAGGACTTCATTTTTCCATGCCTAGGAAATGAGGAAAATAATGACTTCGTTGACACAAAGGTCAACTAGTGGGGCACCCAGTTGGGAGAGGAACTCTAGGATGGAGTTTTAACCACCTTACTGGATGTGATCACAGTAATTTCTGGTTTTTGTTTTGAAATTTTGTCAAAGACATTCTTAGGATGTGTTAGTGAACCTAAAGAGTTGAATGAATGAATGGGGATTCCTTGGATTTTTTCATTCATTGAAATTTGAGTTAGGGATTCCCTATTTAGAATTTAGGGAACTGCCAAGTCAGGAAGTCTGGGGATTTCTATGAAAATATTTAACAAATGGTTTAATTTTGAGACAGAAAGCTTTGATTTATGAGAGTTCTTCAATCTTGGGCATTCTATGAAAGACAAGATACTCCATGGTAACTGGAGTTATGGTCTAGTAAGTTTTTGAGTGTTAGTGCCAGTATCTTTGAACTAAGTCCTCAGTCTTACAAGCAGGAATATTCAGTGGATTAAATGAGTAAAATATGCCATCTTACATTTTCTGAAATGTCTACTATACAGACAGTGAGTGTAGGCTCTTGAGCCAACTCTCTGGATTCAGATCCCAGTTCTGCCACTTATACTGGAGTAAGTGATTGGGGCTAATTATTACCTTCTCTGACTCAAGTTCTCATCTGTAGAATGGGCATAATAATAATTCCTACTTCATAACATTCCTGGATGAATTAGTGCCTATAAAGAGTTTAAACCAGCGGATGGCCTTTAGTAATCACATAAAAATATTAACTATTATGAGTATTATTTTTGGTAAATTGCTTTGATCTTCTTCCTCTGTGTCTTAAATTTTTAAAAAACTGTGAAACATTTAAACATTTTACCACTAAAACTGTGGGTTGCCAAGAGAAAAATACATGACTTAACTGACTTGGCTGTTGGGAGGGCTCATCTGACAGGGTGTGTACGAATGTGTCTGGTACATATCTCCACTTTTAGCATCCAACACATAAACACATGTGACACACCATGCACACAAGCAGACGATCATTGAGATCTTTATAAGGATTGCATTAATTGGGAAAAAATTGACATCTTGTTAAAATTTATGTTTTCTAACATATGAATGTAATATATTCCTTCATCTACTTAGATCATCGTTAATTTATCTCAGTATTTGAGAGTTTTATGTATAAAAATCTGACACATTTTTGTGAGATATAGTCTGAAGTATTTGATTGGTTTCATGCTATTTTTGTTTGTTTGTTTGTTTGTTTTTGCGTTACGTGGGCCTCTCACTGTCGTGGCCTCTCCTGTTGCGGAGCACAGGCTCCGGACGCACAGGCTCAGCGGCCATGGCTCACGGGCCCAGCCACTCTGCGGCATGTGGGATCTTCCTGGACCGGGGCACGAACCCGTGTCCCCTGCATCGGCAGGCGGACTCTCAACCACTGCGCCACCAGGGAAGCCCGGTTTCATGCTATTTTAAAGGGTATCTTTTTTTTTTCAGATTTCATCTCGACCTGTTTGTTACTGGGATATAAAAGTGAAATTAATATTCCTACATTGACTTTGAATCTATCAACCTTGATAAACTTAATTATTTTAATTTTTATATGAAAATTATTCTTCTGATTGTTGTATTGCATAAACATATCATCTAGGAATAATTTTTTTCTTTCTTATTTTTCAGTCCTTATACATTTTGCTTTGTTTTCTTGCTTTATTGTACTGGCTAAGTAGCTCCAGTACAGTGTTGAACAGAACTGGTGTTGGTGAACATTCCTTTCTCATACACGATCTCAGAGAGAAAGCTTTCAACATTTTACCCTTAAGAATGTTGTTTTCTGTAGGTTTTTGTAAAGGTGCTTTATTAGCTTAAGGAATTTCCCTTTTATTCCTAGTTTACTGAGAGTTTTTATTGTGAAGGTAGGTTGAGTTTTGTCAAATTTTTTTTCTGCATTCATTGAGATAACCTTATGGTTTTTGTTTTCTCCTATTTTTGTTAATGTGGTATATTATTATGATTGATTTTCAAATATTAAACCAATCTTACATTTCTGGAATAAACTCAGCTTCATCATGCTATCCAATCTCTTTATAAATGCTGGGATTTTATTTACAATTTTTTTGCCTAGGAATTTTGCAGTTGTGACCATCAGTGAGATCTGATATATAGTTTTCTGTTCTTGAAAATTCTTTATGGTGTGAAGGTTATTCTAGACTCATACAATAGGTGGGCAGTGTTCTCTCTTTACCATAATCTGGAAGAGTCTGTGTAAGCCTGGTGTAATTACTTCCTTTAAGATTTTATATAATTTTCCAGTGAAGTATCTGGGCCTGGAGTTTTCTTTCAGGGAAGATTTTAATTAAATATTCAGTTTCTGTAGTATATATAGAGATCTGTTCAGCTATTCTATTTCTCCTCATATCTGTTTCTGTAAGTTGTCATTTTCTAAGAGTTTTTCCACTTCATTTAAATTTTCTACTTTTTGACATGAAGTTGTTTATAAAATCCTCTTACTATCTTTGATGACAGTAGAATCTGTAGCATTGTTCACTTTTTTATGCTCAAAATTGTGTTTTCCCTTCTTTCTTCTTGACAGTCATTTATCAATCGTTAGTCTTTAGCAAGAACCATCGTTTGCCTTTGTTAATCTTCCCTGTTGCCTGTTTTCTTTTCCATTAATTACTACTTTTATTTTTATTACTTTTTTCCTTCTACTTTCTTTCAGATTATTATTCTTATTCTAACTCTTTAAGATGGATAACTAGATCATTTATTTTCAATCTTTCTGTTTTCCTAACGTAAGCATTTAAAGCGCTACAGTTTCCTAAATGCTTAACTCCATGCCAAACATTTAGGCACTGATACTCATTATCAATTCACATTTAGTAAAAACTTTTTTCTAATTTCTATTTTTATTTCTTCCTTGCCAAGAAGTATATTGCTTAATTTCTAACAAATGGCCAACTTTTATACATTTTTGAAAAGAAGGTTATTGAGTGTATTATTTTATATATATCCATTGATTAATTTGTTGATGGTGTTCGAATCTGTTATACTCATACTGGTCTTTCTTTTTGGTTCTTCTTGTATTAATTAAAGATGTGTGTTAAAACCTTCCACTGGGGTCATGGATTTGCCTACTCTTTGTAGTTTGATCAGGTTTTGCTTTCTATATTCTGAAGTTATGTTATTTGGTTTGTACATGTTAAAATTGTTGTATTTTCCTGTTTAATTGGATCATTAATCAATAGAAAGTGACCGATTTTAAAAATCGGCCTTAATGTCTTGTTTAACTAATGATATGGCTATACCATCTTCCTTTTGGTGCTTTCTTCATAATACAAGTTTTCTATCTCTTTCAACCTGTTTATCTTTTAGATATCTCTCTTGTTTCTGAGAGTCACTGTCTTTTACTTGCAGCATGTAGTGCATGCAAATTTAACGTGGTTACTGATATACTTAGATTTAAATCTGTGGTTTTTATTGTGTCTTTTTTACCCTTGCTCTGTTTTTTGGGGTTTTTTTCATTATTTTCTGTAATTTTCTTCTATTTTCCTCTATATATGAGCACCCTTTTGCCATTTTGTTGCTGTTGTTGTTGTTGTTATCCTAGAGTTTACAGCATGGCTTATTACCACAGTCTAATATTAATTGTTACTATTATCATCTTCCCAGTCAATTCAGTCAATTAATCTATGTTCCATGTCTCTTCTCTTTGACATCTTCTTTTTGCTCTTTGTGATGCCTTCTAAGTACTTTCTTTGGACTATCTTGCACAACCTTATTTCCTCTGATATTTAAAATCCAGTTTAATCCATGCATGGGGGTCTTAACTTTGTTGTTGTTGTTGTTTGTTTGTTTGCGGTTTGCGGGCCACTCACTGCTGTGGCCTCTCCCGTTGCGGAGCACAGGCTCCGGACGCGCAGGCTCAGCGGCCATGGCTCACGGGCCCAGCCGCTCCGCGGCATGTGGGATCTTCCCGGACCGGGGCACGAACCTGTGTCCCCTGCATCGGTAGGCGGACTCTCAACCACTGCGCCACCAGGGAAGCCCTGGGGGTCTTAACTTTAATCACTGCATATCTTTTTAAAGTTCTCCTTGCTGTGTTTTCAAATCTTCTTGGTCATTTTCATCATCTCTTCTTTGACTATATTTTTAAGCCTCTGTTTTATGACTTTTAAATTATTAAACATTATTATTTAACATATTGTGTTTGCTTTCCGTATTTGAAGTCTTTTGTTTGGGATTTTGCTGTTACTTCTGCTGGCTCTTACTCATGATGCTGTGTGTCCTTTTATATTTTGCAGTTTTAATTATGAACTCATATTCCTTGGATTTGTGTGTGTGTGAGGCATACTCAGATATCTGAGTTGATAGTGCATTTCCTTAGAGAGGATTATTGCTCGAGTCACTTTGGGGTGACTCAACCTGGGATCTCTTTTTTTAATTAAATTTTTTGCTGAGGCTTTTCAGAGTATACTGGTAGCATAAACTCAGATGATAAATCCTGGCACTAGCATCGTGACACACAAGAGAGTTCTTTGCATCCACTTATATATGGTGGATTTGTCCCTCCCTTCCTTTCTTCCTTTTTTTGTCTCTGTCTTTCTGTCTGTCTCTCAATTCATCCTTACCCTGAAAATGTAAGTTTTATGCAGTGTTCTTCTACTTGAATCTTCCTTTGTGGAGGCCCTAGGCTTTATCTTCTGCCCCCCGTGCAGGTAACAGATGCAGAAGTTCAAAATTTCAGTATTTGGCAGAAATTATTAGAGTGAAATTGACTTTGGAGGTTGGTAATCTCCAGAATTCTTGCAATATATTTTACACTCTGATGTTTTCTTATTTTTATGTCAGCCTAATGGCGGCTTTCTCTTTTTTTTCAAGGTATTAAAAATTATTTAGCTATTATTTAACTTTTTTTAAAGGCAGGTTTGCTATTTTTAGAAAAGGAGCCATAATGTATATTTCTTGATAAAAAGTAGTTCCATGCATTTTCCATAGTTTTTATTATCTTCAAAATGCTACCTGATATAATTAGCTTTTTTCATATTTATGTCACTTTTGTGCAATAACAAGAAAAATGAGGCCAGGTAACACTTACTGAATAATTACTATGTGCCAGATATTGTTTTTAAGGGGTTTACATTTATTAATTCATTGAATCCCCTCAGCATCTCTATAAAATAGAAAGTCATTATTCCCACTTTACAGATGGGAAAATTAAAGCACAGAGAAGTAGAGTACATTGCTTAAGCTCACCTAATGGAAAAGAGATGGGTTCATTGCTACCTACCTGTGGATTGGCATCCAGGATCTGACACTTACTATGTCGCTGCTTTAAATAGCAACAACAACAACAACGGAAACAAAAATAGGGCACACAGATTGGTATTTGTTTTTACTTGTTTATTTCAGTTTTAATTTATTGATTTTATATTTTTATTTATTTTGATTATGTGATATACATCCATTATAAAAGTAATCAAACAGAAAGCTTCCCGTTATTCTCGGTAGCTCCATCTTCCCTCTTTCTTTCCCTCTCCCCCCATCATATTGAGCTATCATTCACAGTTTGGAGTATATCCTCCAGAGGTTTTCTCAGTATGTGTGTGTGTGTATATATATACATACTTACATATTTCTGAAACTTAGTTTTTCACTGTGTCTAGCTTTGAGCCTCTGTGTTGAGGGCAGAGGTATTTGTGTGGGTGTTCTTTTCATATGCTCATTGTTTTTTAAAGCTGTATTGTATTGCAGAGTGTAAATCTATTTAGTTTTTCCTCTTTATTTAGATAAGTTTGGATATTTATTTTATTTAGATATTATCTTGCTGATGATACTGAAGCTATTTTCTTTTTTAACTACTGCAAACCATACTGCATCACACATTCATGTACTATCCCTGCGTCCTTGTGCAAAGATATTTGCAGGTTAAATTTCTTGCCCTGGCATAACAGGGGCAATTGTGGCATCCATAACATTTTCTCAAATATTGTGAGGTTGCCTACTAAAAAGTTTTACTACAAATTCTTCTATGGAAGAGAATAGTCAGGAATGGACCTACAAATATGTAGACATTTAAAATAACATAGAAAGCAGTATGATAAAGGAGTGGGGGAAATATTGATTATTCAAATTCTTGATGTCAAGTCACTTGACTAGGGGAAGTCTTTTACAAGAAATGCCAAATCTAAAAATCAACAGGGAAAAAAATTGATGAATTTGGTCATGTAAAATACATAATTTTTATCTTTAAAAAATTATAAACAAGACTTTTTAAAAAGACAAGAAAGCAACAAACTGGGAAAATGTTTGCAACAAATATGACAAAGGACTGATTTCTTTAGTATCCAAAGAGATTTTATTTGAGGAAAACATCAAGGGCGGTGGGGATAGACAAATAGTAACTTCTTTCCTTTTTTTTTTTTTTTTGAGTTTTTACAATGTCCTAGAAGCAGAGCTAACTTTTTTTTTTTTGGAAACAAAAAAAGAGAAAAATTTAATATGAAAACTAAGCTAACCATCTTTCACGTGTTACCAGAGCTATTGTAAATGCAAGTATCTGTTTAATACTAGCAAAACTCTATGCTATAGGTATTATTATTATTCCCATTCTTTAGAGAAGAAATTATTGTTCAGACTGACTGAAATACTTTCCTCTAGTCACTCAACTTTTAGAGGTAGAGCTTGAACTCAAACCCATGTCAGTTTGCTTATAAAATCAATTTTCTTAAGCACTTCCCTAAATAGTTGCCTCTGGCAAGGAAATAAGCTGGATATCACTAAGAAACACATTAAAATGACCAACAGTCATATTAAAATGCATTCACCTTTGCTTATAATTTAAAGAAGTGAGACATTAAATACACACACATGTGTACATAATATTGTATCTCTCCATAGGCAAAGATTTAAAATATTAATAACAATTTTTAACAAGAGTGAGGTATAACTGGATTGCTCTTATATTTTTAAATTTGTTATTTAAGTATAGTTAATTTACAGTGTTATGTATGTATGTGTGTGTGTGTGTGTGTGTGTGTGTGTGTGTGTGTGTTTATATATATTCTTTTTCAGATTCTTTTCCATTATAGGTTATTATAAGATACTGAGTATAGTTCCCTGTGTTATAGAGTAGGTCCTTGTTGTTGAACTATTTTATATATAGTAGTGTGTATATGTTAACACCAGGCTCCTAATTTCAGGCTTGATTTGCTCATCTGTAAAAGGGGGATAATCCTTACTTGTGAGCATTACAATCTAAATGTATAAAAAAAAATCTTAGGACAGTGGCACATATTAAATGCCCAATAACTATTATAAGCTGCTCTTCCCAAATCCCCTAACACCCACCCCACCAAAAAAACAGACAACAGAAATAAATCTTTCATCTTAGTAAAGATGAAGGCCCGGAAGAAGAAATGCCCCAGACACTCATGAGCTCTCATCAGGGCACTGGATTTACCGATCACTTTCTAGGATTGTGCAAGGATTTCCATAGTACATTCAGTTCTACATCCCGTATTCTAGATCTCAAGTCAAAGCAGGCAATAGATAGAACAAAAGGAGCCCAGGGCCTTGTGAAAATAATGTACGGCAACATTCCCTACATTGTCTATGGGTTGGTGGTGTAATGGTTTATAGCCAGATGCTCCCCAGCCCATTTCAGGGCATTATGAACCTTCTGGAGTCAGTGAGTCTGGAAATTCTAAATATGTTATTAGAAAAATGCAAAAGCACTGTACTAATATCCTCCCTTTTCTCAATATTTACTGGCAACCATGTGTTAATTGAGAGAGAAATATTGACTTTGAAGTGACCTAACTCACCTTTCGTTTTGAAGCTCTGCATGCACAGAGCCACATAACAGTATTGCAGTGTTTAATCACTTTTGAGAGCCAAAGTCTTCTCTTCAGTACTGTCGGTTCCAGGAAGGCAAAGTCACCAAGATTCTGACAAGCCGAATGGCAGTTGGTCTTGTGACTTTCTCCTCAAGAATCTTTTTCTGCTGCCCAATCAGTTTGGCAGACTTTTATCTTCAAGTTTTGAGAAAAAACATTTCCAATAGACCTTTTTCATGTGTATAAACTAAGAAGTAAACATGGCAAAATGAATCTACAGCTGTTCTTGAGCATCAGAGAAAATGACATGTATGTGGTTTGTCTACAGCACATTTAACTGGACGGTCCCATTCCTTTCCTTCCTGGCCTGTTTGATACTGGCAGTTGCCACCATCACTTTGTATTTCATTCCACTGCGGTACATCATTTTAATCTGGGGTAAGTTTGGCACGGTCCTTTTGCTAGCAATCAATTCCAGGTAAGAACCAATAACTCATTTTTAAAGTGTGGCTATAAACTTTAAATGTGCTCTTGTTGGCAATTAAACATGAGATTAAGAAAAGTATTTGGGGAACAAAAACTTCCAGGACCTCCCTGAAAAGGCCAGTTACATGAACGATTAGCATAGATATTTATAGGCCTCTTGCATAATTGCAATCAAATAAAAATGTGATTGTGCATGCTATTTCCCTTTGGGCTTTCAGAGTCATAAATACTCTTGAATAATATACTGCTGTGGCCCAGTAACTTTCAGGAAACACTGTTATTCAGAGTGAGCAAACACCTGCATCTTGCCCTTTATATTATGTAAAAGTAGATCTAGCCACTGCTAGCCTGCTTCTGACACTTTATCTCCCCTGGAAGGAAAAAAATAACCTAACCCAATACTTAAATCCAGAAGCAGTGAGGTGAAAGGGAGGGACCCTGAGTGACTACCTAACCAGTGCCTGAAAGGAAAGAAAAAGCTGTTATTTACCAGGGGAAATGGTGAGCCTATATAAAGTTTAGCTGCTTTTAAAATAAGTAGAAACAAAAACAGCAAACTGGAAATAAATTTCAGGACTTGACTTTCTACTCAAGCTAGCAATTGGAAAAATTACAAGCAACTTTGTGAAGATTTGTGTCTGTTGCTGGGTGGGTGCTGGGTTGATATAAGGAGAGTGCATTGCAGTTAATTAACTGGAGAAGCAATCAACACTTTTCTGGAAGAATCTATCAGTTCTGGTTTTCCATTGCTCAGCTCCTGTGACCACTGCTCAGTTCTTAACCATAGTTACTTCTAGGGATCTTCAGATGTTAAGAGGGGTTCAGAGAAGTTCCAAATGTAGGTGACTGTGTTGAGATGCATTCATCTGTGAGCAAAAGCTGAAAGCCTGCAAATGCCAGGGTGAGGGGGAGCTATAATATTTCTAAAACCATTAAATGTAGACCATTTCCAAAGAGAACCCAGGCAGAATCCTGATGATGAGGAAGGCCAAACCTAGACATTCAGAAATGGGAAAAGTCATGGGAAAAATGGAATAACTCATAACATTTCAGAAATAGAATGATTTTGAGAGAGCATAATCCATTCATAATCCATTCTGTATTTTATCCAGGAGGTGAAAATCCTATTACATAAAGTCTCTCTCCTTTGTAACAAGCCCTAGAAAAGGAAAAGATATTCTAACTCCCTCTTCAGGGGTCCATTTTAATACTTGATGACTCTTAACTCTTGGAGAAAGTCATCTCATATCCATGCTTAGTTTTTGTTTGTTTTTCTGTTGTGTTTTTCAGTTTCAGAACATTGGCCCATATTTGACCTTTAGGAAAGAGAGCGTGGAGCTTTTCAGGGGCCCATTGATTAAGAAGGAATACATATTTTATGAAAGCATTTCCCTGAATATTCATATACTGAATGTTATCTGTATAGATTGAATAATCTCATTCTTTCTTGTTTTTCGTTAAGTGTTAGTTTCTCAATCCACTTGCTGATCACATTTAAAACACAGATCTTAAAACTGTTGTCTGACCCTAACAAGAACTTGATCCAGAATTACAAGCATTTGGCCAGTGTTTTGCTCTTTTTAAAAAGTTGGTGTGAGTTGACGGTCAGCTTGTTAAACACTGTTGCACATGATTTCTTCATCCTTCTGGTATATACTTGATTTGCTTTTCTGCATCTCTCCCTCCAGAAAGAAGACTATACTATGTTTCTTCCTTAGATGGTCAGTATTGGGATTCCAATCCATCTTTCAGTTTACCCCACATCCCTTTGACTTCTCTTCTTATCCTCCAAGTTCTTGGCAGCTTTTCAACACCAACTTTTTGCATCTACTTAATGAGACATTGTTCTATTTATTGTTCCGCTTATGGATGACATTATGAAATAGCATGGAGTTTAAGATGCTCTCCTGGATGAAAATAACCCTTTGATCTTTATGTTCTGTGTCTCATTCTTTAGTTTTATGTTCTAGACAGAGGTTTATAGTTTATTGATGAGCTTACCATAGATAAGCCTTGACTTATCACATGATCTGTTGCCTCTTCTCATCATGTAAAACCTGCCATACCATCGTGGAATATATTCTGCCATTCTGTTAGGACTTATTCTTTTCCAAGACAAGTTAGTTATTAGCTAGCACAGATCCAGGACTTTCCTTTGCACATCTTTTACATGATCGTATTCTTGGCAGAGAATTTATCATGTAGAAGAAGACAACTTTATACGTCTTAAATTTCTAATTTTCCTTTTAACCTTATTAAGCATCAAAAGACTATTTCTTATCCTAAGTTACTTACTCATTTTCATTGAGTCCTGAAGTGGTGGATAAGATCCTTAAATTTTTGTGTACGATGTTTTTTAACCTTTTGGAGCAAAATTTTTAAACTCTGTGTTCTGTATTTCCCTATTCTTTACATCCAAATAGCATTTTTGTATAAGTATTTATTGAGTAGCACAATTATTTAACATAAGTCTGTGAAAGCAGCCTAATTTCATGATGGCTGTGGGGAATATTCCTTGACTCACCAACTTTATTGTAAGGTTTTAAACCGTGAGATACTTTCTTTCCTCTTTAACCGTATAATTCCTAGTGCAGCTACATATAGGTAGTAGATCTTTAGTGGGTACTTGGCAAATATTTTATGAGTGGATGATTCTGCAAGTTTAATACCTGTGATCTACATAGATGGCATTTTTTGAGCTCACCACCTCTCTTATTTGGGAGTGTAATTATGAAAATTAAGTTAGAAGTGGTTTAAGAGGGATGTCTGGAATTTTCTCTAGAAAACTGTATCTACTGAATTTCGGTCATTTGTTTGTTGTATGTGTTTCTAGAAGGCAAGGCACCTTTGAGGATTAGATCCCATGGAGGTTTTCTGTACCTTTTGAGAGGTTTCCATATTCCTTCCATTCTGTTCTTCATCATAGATGCTCTAATTATACTTTTTCAGTTCTGATCTCAGCCACTTCTGATTTCCCAGGTAGATTACAAACTCTCCAAGCCAGATTTTGAGCTGCTTGAAAGAAACTGTGACTTATTTAACTTTGTACCTCCATTTGATAGTGCAATATATATCACATGGAAGACACTTAGTGTTTGATACAGGAGCAAGCAAGGACCCTCTGCCCCATCTTGCCCATCCCCACCAGTATTTTGCAGTTAGGGCTACATGCCAGTCACTCATAAAATGTTCTAATTCAGTTTCAGGTGTCTATTCCCTAATGACCATATGTGCAAAGCAGCCATGCAATTTTTCCTCTCTCTTTCTCTGAGTGATTTATTTTTTTAACCAGAGGGCTTATTCCAATCCACTGATCTAGTCAATCTATCATCATTAAATTATAGTGTCTTTCCCAAATGTTAATCCCTTGGTATTTAAATCCCACTTTCTTTCTTTGGCTAAAAAAAAAAACATAAAAATTCACAGCAGATATGCTCTATCTGTATTGTTTAGGTTAAAAAATCTAAAGGTACGTCTAGCATGCTACTGGAGAAACCCACAACTTCCAAATTTGGTATGTAGTCACATACCTGCCAGTAATAAAGACTCTTCCATCACCGCCTGCTTTGTTTTCTTGGCTTATTGACATCTACAGTAATGATGGTAGCTCCCTTCGTTGTGGTGGAATTTCAGGTTATAGAATCCTCTTGCCTTTGTTGTCCAATGTGATTCTCCCTTCAACCCAAGGAACTATATAATATAGGTCTTTTTTATTCAAATTTTAATATAAGAAATTTAAGGCTCAGGGAGGTTAAGTTATTTGTCTGAAACTACAGCTAATAGTACATGGTGAGGCCAGAACTGGAACCCAGCTATTCTTGTTCCCAAACCCTTGTTCCTTGCCCAGTTGCCCTTTAAAGATGACCACGGGCTCTATGATCCCCTCTTGACACTTGGTTTTACACGGTAGATAATATGGTGGAATTACTGACATTTGAGCCTGTGACATATTAAAAAAACAAGGTGTGCTTTTGAAGCACGCAATCTGAGTTCCTGATAATTTTTCTTCTAACAAAGTTTTTCAAACATAGACTGTCAGAGTGCTTTGTGGACTTCTGCCCTTATTGGTGCATTTGAGCTACTGGGCAGGTTTATAATCTTCTCAGTGACTAAGAATGCAGTGTTTTGATCGGCTGTGATATTATCCCTGCCTGGATGTTCGTTGTAAAGGCTCCAGATGTGCACACTATATATAATTAACAATAGAAGATATATCTTTCCTCAATACGTCTTTGTCTCCATCATTTTGCCTTGTCTGTTTCCTTTTGCCAGAAAGCCCATGCTACAATTAAATGTCTTTACAATAACACAGTGGAGAGTATTTTAAAGGAACACTGGGGGAAATTTTAGCTAGAAACATGAAGCTGCCTGTGGAGGTAGAGGGAAGAAAGGCATAGAGTGGCTTTGACTTGAGAAAAAGTGGGCTGTTTGCAGGAAGTCTTCCCCAGCCCAGTCAACAAGCACCCTTGACTTATGAACATGGCCAGCTCCCATTTGCCAAGCAGATGTGAACCCGACCCTCTCTAAAGAAACTACCAGGAGTTTGGCATTGTGTCAGGTGTAATGGCATGCCAAAAGTCCAGTTCTTAGATGAAGGCAAAATAATATTTAATGAGAGAAGAAAAACATCAAACCTCTTCTCTGTTGTGGACTATTGAACAGGTAAATGTTACCTTGCCTTCAGAGTAAGAGCCAGTCAGGGTACCACCAATGTGAACATTCATTCAGCATCACAGAGATTGACGAGGACTTCAGATATGGTACTTAATAAACAAGCACTCTGTGGGCAAACTTCAGAAGGCCACCTTCTGCTTCTAAGACTCGGCACAAAGGGTTGGCATTTAGTGAAAAGACCACATTTATAAGCTCTGGCTACAGGCACACACACCTCCAAGAAGCTCCTAGGAGCAGAGTAGGAGACAAAAACTGGTGGAGGGGCGCCTCCCTCTGAAGAGGGAACCGTGGGCAGAGCTTGTCCTGGATGTGTCCTAAATCAGCACCGACTTCATGGCCTAGCCAAACCCTTGCACCAGTGCCACGGTCCATAAATTAAGCTAGCAACCACAGTAAGATAATTTTCCAATAATAACTTTTCACAGTTTCCTGCAGCATCAAAGTAAAATCAACATGTCAAGTTCTATTCTGCAGTGAGAGAAGAGAAACCTGTGAAAATGAGTTGGACGGGGGGCGGGAGATAGATTTCTTGTGGGTTCTTTTTAACAACAGAAAAACAACTCCCACCCTCCAACCTCCCACTGCTAGGTTTGGTCCAGAGCTCCCAAGCAGAGACTTGTTTGGGCTAGTAAAGGCCTTTTCCCATCTGGGACATTCATTTTCCTAGCAGAGGAGGCTGTTAATCAGTGTCGTCCAAAAAACCAGTGAGCTCCACAGTTTCAGTGTGTGTTTCTGCCGCCCTGCTGATGGGATTGTAATGGGATTTTCACAGCTGAAGAAGGCAAAGCCCCTCTCCAATGATCCCCCTTTCCTTCCTCCAAGAAAAGACATTTGTGAATGATTCCACATGACAGCAACGTGTGCATGACTTGAGGTCCAGTAATTGTTTTCACACTAATTTTTACTTGTGATTGCTTCCCCTCTCCCAGTCAGGTGAGTTTTTAAAGATAGATGGATGGATAGAGAGACATCAACAGACAGACAGAGATCTCCCGATATTTCTGTTTTTCAGGCATAAATAAATTTACTAAGAAGCTTCGAAATCCCTACGCCATCGACAACAATGAGCTACTAGACTTCCTCTCCAGAGTACCGTCTGATGTTCAAAAGGTATGTAATGAACGCTCACCCGCAACAGGGGCCCCGACCCCGAAGTCTGGCCTGCCCCAGAGCCAGAGGAGCACAGGGCTGTGCTTGTGTGAGTCATTGAGATAAAGAATCAGAAAATCCTTAAAGAGGACTGCCTTGCAAGGAGGTGGCAAGAAAACCTTTGTCCAGAAGCATGAGATGATTGGGGAAAATTATCCTGAAAAAGAGCTACTTAAGAATGATCTGGAACTCACACTGTGAGGCTGTAGTGCAGTGAGGTTTGTCCCTTTTCTGATCGTTTGCCTTCCCAAAGAGGATAAGATGGGCTCAGCGAGTAGGAGAGCGTGAGATCCAGAGCTGGGGGAGGCCTGCTTATTTTCTTCCTCTTCCGGATGGCAGGCATTCTATGGAAAGTAGGGGGCAAGAGGATTACTCTTTTGATTCTTCTTTGCCCTGGTTATCTCCTAGGCCACCCTCCTATCCCTTTCCCTTTGAAGACTTAAAGATGCTGAGGGCAAAGCCCCCCACTTACTCTAATACACATAGAGGCAGAGACAGCATGCAATAATTTGAGATCAGTCAGAAGTATTATTCACAGGTAATGGTCACTTAGTCCAGCAGTGTCCCTTTTCTTTGGATACACAGAGGTTAACCAAGGCAACAATACCGGAAAGTCCATAGAGCAGCCTAATTCAGGCCCTGGCAGATCAGGCTGCTATAAATCCAGAGGCGGGAGGACAGGCAAAGACCTCTCTAATGGAGAAGAGAAATCATAGAATAGGTAGATGGGGAGACCGTGGCATGAAATGCCATCATGACGATCAAAGACACAATCTTTTATTGTCTGAGAGAATCCCAAATTAAGTATCAATTTCTAGGCCACTGTACCATAATTCATTTCCCAGCAGCTCTGGGTGGATTGCAGAGACATAAGGCTGAAAGGCCCCGGAGAGTTTCTTTCCCCTTCATTCCAACTTCTAGAGATTAAAATAGACCTTGTGATGCTTTATCTTTTAACCTTCATTTAATGATATAATTATCTATTAAAATGCATTCTATAAATATGAATTTCCTTGTTAACATTGCATTGCATGATTGTAAAATAGTAACTTGGCCCCTGTTTGTTTGGCCCTGGAGATTGGCAGGCGTGTCATCCCCTAGGGGACCTTCACAAGACACTCTAAAGAAAGCATGGTTTTTTCACATATCTGCTTTCCACCAAGTGTAGCTCAGTTTATGTGATGGGGTAGGATGTCCTTGGGGAGTTTGGCACAAATACTCAAAATAGTGAGCACATGTGGTCTGTAATACAATACTTTAAATAAAGCCATTCCGCCATCAGCCTATCAAAGCCCCCACACCAAAGCAGTACAACTGCAACATACCATCACTTGAGTCACAATGTGAGTTTGTGCCTGCATCCTTGAAGAATGGAAATTCCCATCAAGCCCCCGCTAAGGATTATCTGTGCACAGTTTGAGCACCAGCCCTGAGCGAGGTCATCCAGTTGGAGTTGGCATGAATACAGAGGGATACAACAAAAGAGCATTTGAGGAAGATGTACAGTAAGCTAGTAAGATCTCTGTGTATCTCCAAGAGCACTTGCTAATAACACAGTACACAGTTTGCCACTTGGGACTCCCCACGTGCTCATATTTGTCACAGATGTTTTAGCCATTACACTGTAAATGAAATTCATTTATAAGAGAAATCTTTATTAGTCTGGGGCCAGCATTAATTTCAACATTTCTCCCCCCTCTGGCAAAAGAAATGTATGTAATTGGCAGAGATTTTTTACCCCAAGATTTTAGATATTTCTAAATGAATAATTCTTAGTAAGTTGCTGTATCATATACTAAGATAAACATTCCCAAGAGGCTGTTATTAAGCTCTTTTCTGGTTGAACACGGGCATACACAGAACTAAAACCATCCAGCAGTGCAGAGAGCAGGTAGAAACCCAGAAACCCATGCATCTCATTAGAAAAATCTGCTTTTAATATTTTGGTTTCAAGAAATGATGCATGACTCTTCAAATCCTTCCTGCAATTAATCCCTCCATGTTCCTGTGTTTAGAAAATGATTCATTACCTTTGAACCTTCCTTCCTTTGCCTTGGTGTGTCCTCGGGGAGCCATTAGCACACTGTGGTGAGCTAGGGTTACCTAACTGCCAGCGTCACATCTGTCTGTTTTCACAGGTGCAGTATGCAGAGTTGAAGCCCGGCAGCAGCCAGAGCCCCCTTCGGAAGAAGCGCAGCGCACTCTAGGACACACACCGACTTTGGACGCCAGCACCCGATTCCGTGTTGGGTCGATTAGACCAATATTCTCTCTCGTTCAGTGGTATCCGTGGTGTCAGTCTGAAATGCGTGCTGTGTGGAGCCCTGTCTGTATCCTCCCCCTTCTTCGTGGCACAGATGCACGCACATGTGTGTGCATCCATGTGCAGGAGTGTCCTGGTTGCATCTTGAGTCAGCCCAGCAAAAGGGAACAACCCAGAGATGGTAAAAGACTAACATCCCTTCTCAAGTAGGAGATAAAGCAAGGCTTCCATGGGTCTGAGCACCCTCCTTGAGAACAGCCAGGAGGCCACTTGGATTGAGCATGACTTTGAACTCGTTTCCACACATCCGACAGATTCTCATTAAGATTCAGTTATTTTCACTCCCCACCCCTACACTCCTTTCGGATGATTGTTCATGAGTCCTTTTTTTTCTCTGAGTTAACAAGTCCTTGATAGATAGTCACCGTCCACCCAAATAATATATATTATAAATAGAATGTTTTAAATAATTACCAGGATTAGCCCCATTCTTTAGGGACCTTTCAGCTGTAATTACCAAAGACCTATATGTAAAATTTCAGTAAGCTGCTTGGTGCTGGATGCCAGCCTGCATCATGGTCCGTTGCTGGCAATGGATGTCCCAGGAAGGCCCCAAGGGATCATTCACCCAAAACCTGAAGGTTTCCTGAAAGTATGTGGTTGCCTCAAATAGCCATTTCTTCTGACTTGACTTTTTGCTTATCTCCCAAGTAAAATCTCAATATTATAGCTGGAGGAAGAGGGGGAGGGGAATGAATGAATGAATTCTGAGAAGTGTTTTGAAAGATAAAGGCTGAGCAGCAAGGGACCAATGCATGTGGCTGCTTATCTGATTGTCATACTCCCTTCATTTGCCTGCGTTTTTAAGAAAGTGAAAATGCTGTAGCAATCCAAATGGATCTTTTGTTCCTGAGCAAAATAGGCTACACATAATAAAAATATATCTCAGAACCCCATTCCTAAAAAAGTACCACCCCAAAGTCTTTTTGAGTATATCAGTCTTCACCGTTTCACCGTAACCCCCTCCAAGTAAAAATCCCAATTTTTATGCATATATAAAATGTATACGAATACCTTTCTGTTCAAATAATATTTAAGTTGTAAAGACTGTATTTTGTTGACATGTACTTTGTATGTGCAGATTTATATATATATATATATATATATATATATATATATAATATATATATATTATATATGTATTGTAAAGAAAACTTGAGGTAAAAAGATCTAATAGTGAGTTTTACTGTTTTGTTTTTTTTTTCCCTCTCTCTCTCTCTCTCTCTCTGGGTTGTAATTTAATAATCTTCAAACAAAATGTTTATGAAAAATGCCAAAGATTCTAAACCTTATCACCCTGTGTCTGTTTTTCTTCATATTCTATCTTCCTGGGTTGCTTTCTGGCTGAGCCAGATTTCTGCATGATTTGATTTACTTCAAGTTAATGAAGCTGGCTGAAAAAGAACCTTGCAGAAATTATAGAAGCTCCAGTAAATCTCTGAGTTGTACATACAATAGATACCCAAGAACCTCTTTTGTTAAACCAGTTAATCTTCTGTGTAAACAATGCCTCATTGTCTCACTCCCAGCTACCATCTAGTTTATCATAGTCTGTCATTTTGTAAGGACCTAAGTCAGACATTTTTAAACAGACACGTGAGATCTGATCAGTCATTTGAATGAAAACTTTCAGCAGCAAAATAACCCCTTATTTATTTAAAAGTGGAACCAATACTTTATTGTTATTCTCTTGCAATAGAATTTCAAAATGAAATAATTCGCCTGAAAATAAGGCATCATTAGTTAGACTTATCTCTTCTGTAGTCCGACTGGAATTTTCAGCATTAAGTTTAGGACACAAACAGTAGCTGGGATGCAAGAGCAAGGACAGAATGAACCTTTAATAAACTGTATGGAAAACAATTGTTAATTGATTAAGTAGGCATGGGTTGTTAAAAATGAATGCTATCTGCAAGTAAAATGTTAAGATTCATAAAAGTAGTCAAACTCGTATGAAAGGTTCGGCGATGCTTTAGATAAAATTTATGGATTATGGTTTTCACAGTGTGATAGTTCAAGATAATTTAGTAGGAATGTTGAAGTCTGGCCAAGCTCTCGTGGTTCTTCCAGTCCTGCTTGGTGTCTTACAGGCATCTCTTCCTCAGCAGTTCGGAAATTCAGCATTATCTTTCCCTCCATGTGTTCAGGACCCCTAACCCCACAGTCTCCTTCTAGCTTTGTTATTCCCTTTATTGGCACAGGCATCTTAGGGGCTGGGAGGACCTTGGCAGCCCTTTTTTCATTCCTCGTGCTTTTATCACCATCTCCCAACCCATAAAACCTGGTAGATCAGTGTTGACACATTATTTTGTCCGTGTATGTTTTGTACATTTCCATTCGCGGCCACCCAAGCCACCGCCCACGCTGAGGCCTCTGTAACCTCTCACAAGTCAAGGTAATGGTGCCAATTACATTATGCCAGGTCAATATTCATTCAGATTATTCTTTTCCCTGTAAATACTTTCTCCCCAGTTTCTATCCAAATTAATTCTAACCTCCTTCAGAGCTTTCAGAAGTCTCCTGCCCACATTGGTTTTCTTAGTTCCTTGGTTGGGTTAGAGTCCACCTTGCTCTTTTGCACCCCGACATCTTAGATATCTTTCTGGCATCTGCCGTATTCTGCCATCGCTCATAATTACCAGAGGCCTTGACTCCCACTTCCCTCCACTGGATAGCCCATCCTATCTGGCATCTAATAGTCACTCAGAAAACATATGATTAACTGACCAGGTCATAGAAAACATTTCTTTCTTTGCCCTTTCACGTGTGATTCTCAGAACAGAGGCCTGAGCTGGATAAATTAGTGTGCTCAATCCCAGGAAATAATTTCTTGCATTAAGTGTACACCTCTTGCATTAAGTGCTCAATCCCAGGAAATAATTTCTTGCATTAAGTGCACACCTCTTGCATTAAGTGCACACATTAAGTGATATTACTTATAAGCTCTGGCCATGTTGATTATAAACTTTTAAACTAAACAGTGTCATATTTGGAGAAGTCCTTACCTACATGTCAAAGGAAAATATAACGTTTATTTGTAGGTGGTAAAACAATTTTTGATTCTTTTTCTTATTATGTATCACTGAACAAACATATATTGAACGTTGATGATATACTTGAACAAAACAGAGTACATTCCCTTGGTAGAGCCAGACATTAAGCAGATATTTTCAAGTAATGGCATGACATTCTCAGACTTGGCTTTTAAAGAGATCATTCTGACTGCAGTGGGTACACAAGCAATTATGAATGACCAGAGAAGAGCCAGTTGTAGAGCTCCTGATAAGTTAATGTTTGTCTGGACTTTCAAATAAGGGCACTGGAAAAAGAAACACATATAAGTGAAATCAGAGAATGGTTAAGAGATTAAAGTGAGCAGGACTTCACAGTTGCTTGACTATGGGGTGAGGGAGAGAGTAGATCAAGGATGGCACTCAGTCCTCTTGTCTCTGGGTCTGGAAAGATCATTTTGCCTTTTACCAAGAGAGGATTGTAAGAGCAGCCAGGGGAAGAACTGCAGGGGCCCAATTTTAGATGGTGTTGAATTTGGGATGCTTGAGAAGCCTCCAAACAGGGATGTCTATGAGGTGACTGAAATGGAGCTCAAAGAAATACACTGTACTTGAGAGAGGTACATTTAAGGGCCAACAGTCATAGAAGATGAATGAAGCTACATGCTTTAAGAGATTGAACTCAACACACACACACACACACACACACACACACACACACACACACACACACATATAAAGATTAGTCAGCTAAGACTGTAAATAGAAATTGAATTAAATAGGAAAGCAGTAAGCATGTGCTGTCATAGAATTCAAGGATAGAGCATGTTTCCAGAAAGATGTGGTCGGTAGTGCTAAATGCCACTGTGATCACATAGATTGAGGACGGAATGATGACCTTAATGACATGGCAGTTTGGGAGGACCTTGGCAATGAGTCATTTCAGGGGAGCGGTAGGAGTAGAAAAGATTGGGGTTGAGACGTGAGTGGATGTCAGAACGTGGAGGCTGAATGGAGGTAACTTTGCAAATTTCCACTGGAGGGAGACGGGGGAGAGAGGGCAGAGATTGGGAATGAAAGAAGGGCTACAGGATGATTGTAGTAAGAGAAAAACTTAGATGTGTCATGAACTCTGTATACCCATCAGCTCCAAAAAATTCTTCATGAGTATGAGATAGAGTTAACTATATTCATTACTTAAAATTATGTTCTGTCAAAACCCATCTCTCATTTATGTAGTCTTAATCTAACTTTTATGGCAACAGAATGGTTGAAAATCGAAATAGAATATTCTCTGAAAATATAATGAGTAGTCAATTGAAAATTGAATAAAAGTTGAAGGGTGACTTCTCAAGAATGGCTTAAAGCACATTACCTCTTTATGTAGGTCTCTTTGTATAAAACCTGCCATTCTGTTCCGGCATTTTAATGTAATAATTTACACAGGAAAATCGATAGTCAAGCACATCATTTTATAGCACTTATCAAATGCCAGATACTTTCTAGGTGCTTTAGATGTAATAACACATTTAATAATTTAATAATAATATCATATAATAATAATATCATATGATATTCCCTCTAAATACTTATTTAAAAAAAAACAAAAACACCAATCTTATACAAACTCTCCTAGAAAACAGCAAAAAAGTTTACACTCTCCTACACATTTTATGAGGCCAGGATAATCTTCATCCCCAAACCCAACAAGATGATACAAGAATGGAAAATTACTTACCAAAATCCCTTATGAATATAAATGTAAAATTATGAAAGATATATAAGCCTCTACACTGAAGAATATTAATGAAAGGAAGAAGATATACAAATGATGGGGTTCATGGATTAGAAGTTCAATATATTAAGATTTCAGTAGATTGAATGTAAGCCTGGTAAAAATTAGAGGGTTTTTTTTTTTTATTTGCAGAAATTAATCAGCTGACTCTAAAATGTATATGGAAATACAAGAGTTCAAGAACAGTCAAAGCAATCTTACAGGTAGTAACTCTAGCAGATGTCCAGATGTATTACAAAGCTATTGTAACTAAGACAATGTGGTATTGGCACAAGCATGGACAAATGTATCAAAGAAGTAGAAAAGACCAGAAGCAGACCCACACATATTTGGTAATCTGTGGCCTAATTTATGTCAAAGGTAACATATTTGCAATGCCTAGGGAAAAGACCTTTTTGGAAAATGTTGCTGGGTTATTTTAGTATCCATGTGGATAAAATGAATCGACCTCTTCCATATATAATTTACAAGAATCAATTCCATATGAGTTTGCAGGTCCAAAAGTAGATGGCAAAATAAAGATTTCAGAAAAAGACACAGGAAAATATTTTCACATCTACGTGATAAGCAAAAAGATTTCTTAAACTGGAGACAAGATGCTAATCGTAAAGGGAAAATACTGTTAAGTTGTTGATAATTACAATTAATCTTTTCCTCAAAAAATATGACTGAGTGTAAAGATAAGCCACAAAGTGGGAGAAGATATGCAATCTCTATATGTAAACTGACAAAGGATTCTTATCCGGAATATGTAAAGAATTTCTACAATGAAAGGCCGATAACCCAGTAGAAAAATGGGCAAAAGACTTGAACAGGCACTGTACAAATGAGCCTATCCAAATGGCCATAAAATATACAAAAAGGTGCTTAACAGCATTAGTCATCAGGCAAATGGAAACTGAAATCACAAAATGATACAATTGCACAAAGCCAGAATAACTAAAGTAGGGAAGTCAATATTAAGCATTATCAAGAATATGGGGAAAAAATTCTCATACTTGCTGGCGGGTGGGAACATAAACTGGTACAACCACTTTGGAAAATGGGTTGGCAGTATCTATTAAAGCTGGCTATATGAATACCCTATGACCCTTCCCCCAGGTTTACTCTTAGGTTTATAACCAATAGATATGTGCATGTCAATAAAAGGCATGCCCGAGAATATTTGTAGCGGCCCTACTTGTATAATTCCAAACTGGAAACAGTATATATATAGATAGATATAGATATAGATATAGATATAGATAGATATATAGATATAGATAGATACTTATCAATCGCTGAGTTGATCAGTAAATTGTGACTCTACAATGGAATACATAGAGAAATGAAATGAAAAACTGTTACATGCAACAACATGGAAATTTCACAAATTTTCACAAATTTCACAAACAATGTTGAGCAAAAGGAGCAAGACAGATGCACAGATAAATGCAATGTATGATTTCATTTATGTCAAGTTCAAAAACAGGGAGAATACAGTCTATGGTGTTACAAGTCAGGAGGATGTGGGGATAGTGACTAAAAGAATCTATGAGTGGGCTCCTGGGATGATGGTAATGGTCAGTTGTTTTGGTTTGGACTCTAGTTACATGAACTTGTTCACTTTGTGAAATTCCCTGAACTTTAGACTAATGTAATTTCCTGCATGTTTCCTAAAAAGAAAAGAAAAACGATGAAGCATGACAATTTTATCACTAATTTACGATGAAAGAAACCAAGACCAATCACTGTTAAGTATTTTAAACATGAAAAGAGAGAACCCCTTCAAATAAACCTTTAAAATTGTGTAAAAGATGGGAGTCACTTTAAACGATAAACCCAAAGAAGGCAGTTCTTACATAATCTTATTGCCTTTGAGTATTCGATTTCATGTTAAATCAACCATCAGTCTTAAAAAATCTTTATTATCAGGAGTACTAAAAATGACTTCTAACTGATTACATGATGAAGCATTAAAAAGTTGCTTTGCGTGAGCAAACTGACCCATAAAAGCTCAGGATCCTAAGTATTCCAGAAAATTTTAACTTTTTACAGTTTATACTTAGGTTCATTGAGCCTGGCATCCTAGGAAAACATCTCTCACATGAGTTATTTTTTTTCCCTTTTCACATATTAAAGCTTGTAGAGCAGAAAGGTGATGGAATTTTTGTGGTTCCTGAGAAAGTCTATGTGTCTTCTCTCCCATGGGAAGAAATAGAGATAGATGATGATAGATAGATAGATAGATGATAGATAGATAGATAGATAGATGTTAGGCGATAGATGGATAGATAGATGATAGATATAAATATAGATGATATAGATGAGAGTGTATGTATATACATATATATGCATATACATATATATATATTGCTGAAGTGAAAACTTTACCTTCTTAGGCTCAGTAGTTGGAGGCCTAAAAATTAAACTCAACTAACAGATAAACAAGAGAAAGAACAGATTTTAACCATGTAAGGGAGTTCACAAAGAAATGTGACTCAAAGAGGGCGGTTGAATTTGGAACTTAATCACCGTCTTAAGAGGCGAAGGGAAGGAGAAAGAAGAAGGGCATGTAAAATGGGAAGACAAATGACTTGTTAGAGGGGAGAAGGGAGGAACAGCACATGGGAAAACAGATGACTTTTAGGAAAATGAGATGGGCCCTTAGGAGACTAGACGGATGGGAGAGTAGTTTTGTGGCAATGTCTGTCTAGGCGTGGTGCCTTTTCATTGTCCCTGGTGATAAGAGTCAACCTTCCTAAGTTGCCCTTTGGCAGGGGATTTCAAACAACTGAGTTCTTTTGGGAGGCTCTGCTTTCAGTCAGATAAAGGAGTTCATAAAAAAAAAAAATCATCTGTTGATTCTCAAATGTCTTCAGCTCAAAATAATTTTTATGTCACAATGGTATATTCTGTACTCCTTCAATATGTATATACATGCACAGGTATAGTCGTACGTTTTTGTGAAATTTCACATATCTCCAAAAATTGATCCAAAGACTCCAATTAAGAACCCAAGAACTGTGTTTTCAGGTAAACTATTAGAAGTTTGTCTCTTGCTGCATTTGAAACATCAGGGTTCAGGGTGTGTTTTTCTAGGAGCCCAATGTCAGTAGCGTGCTCATTGCCAGAATCCGACTCATTTATTTCTGATCCAGCTTTTCTCTGGGAAACGTTTTATTAAGCTAGTCTTTATAGGCTGAAAAATCCTAAAATTTCAGTTGGTTTTCCATTCCCTTAATTCATTACAATAATACATACAAGCTTCTACCCTCCATGTATTTTCATTATCAGATCAAAACAACTGGTTGGAAAAGTGAAAACACATGAAATCATTTGTTTAACTGCATAATAAATAGCTGCCATAACTGACTCAGTATGCATCTACCCAATAAATGCTTGCTGTGAGTTTGTTTCTGTTTGGGCAGTTTTATCCCCAAAAGGCCTGCACAACCCAGAGCAGCCAAGCAAAGTTAACAGGGACAAGTGGAACATTCCTGGCACAGTGAAGGGAGACTGCAGATTGGGTTTATTTAGTCGAGGCATGAATCACCTGTATGTTACGTAGACTCTATGTTGGGCTGCACACAGGCAGAAACTGGAGGTTGCTGGACATGAATCTGGTATAAGAAGTGGGAGGCTTTGATTTGCATTTTTCTAATGATTAGTGATGTTGAACATCCTTTCATGTGTTTGTTGGCACTCTGTATATCTTCTTTGGAGAAATATCTATTTAGGTCTTCTGCCCATTTTTGGATTGGGTTGTTTGTTTTTTTGATATTGAACTGTATGAGCTACTTGTGTATTTTGGAGATTAATCCTTTGTCAGTTGCTTGGTTTGCAAATATTTTCTCCCATTCTGAGGGTTGTCTTTTCATCTTGTTTATGGTTTCCTTTGCTGTGCAAAAGCTTTGAAGTTTCATTAGATCCCATTTGTTTATTTTTGTTTTTATTTCCATTTCTCTAGGAGGTGGGTCAAAAGGGATCTTGCTGTGATTTATGTCATAGAGTGTTCCACCTATGTTTTCCTCTAAGAGTTTTATAGTGTCTGGCCTTACATTTATGTCTTTAATCCATTTTGAGTTTATTTTTGTCTGTGGTGTTAGGGAGTGTTCTAATTTCATTCTTTTACATGTAGCTGTCCAGTTTTCCCAGCACCACTTATTGAAGAGCTTGTCTTTTCTCCATTGCATATTCTTGCACTGGTCAGAATGGCCATCATCAAAAAATCTACAAACAGGGACTTCCCTGGTGGCACAGAGGTTAGGAATCCACCTGCCGATGCAGGGGACACAGGTTCGAGCTCTGGTCTGGGAAGATCCCACATGCTGCGGAGCAACTAAGACCGTGCACCATAGCTACTGAAGCCCGCGCGCCTAGAGCCCATGGTCCACAAGATAAGCCACCACAATGAGAAGCCAGCTCATCACAATTAAGAGTAGCCCCCACTCGCCGCAACTAGAGAAAACCCTTGCACAGCAAGGAAGACCCAACACAGCCAAAAATAAAAAAATAAATTAAAAAATTTAAAAAAAATCTACAAACAATAAATGCTGGAGAGGGTGTGGAGAAAGAGAACCCGCTTGCCCTGTTGGTGGGAATGTAAATTGATATAGCCACTATGGAGAACAGTATGGAGGTTTCTTAACGAAAACTGGAACTTCCATATGACCCAGCAATCGCACTACTGGGCATATACCCTGAGAAAACCATAATTCAAAAAGAGACATGTACCACAATGTTCATTGAAGCACTATTTACAGTAGCCAGGACATGGAAACAACCTAAGTGTCCATCGACAGTTGAATGGATAAAGAAGATGTGACACATATATACAATGGAATATTACTCAGCCATAAAAAGCAACAAAATTGAGTTATTTGTAGTGAGGTGGTTGGACCTGGAGTCTGTCATACAGAGTGAAGTAAGTCAGAAAGAGAAAAACAAATACTGTATGCTAGCACATATATATGGAATCTAAAAAAAAAAAATGGTTCTGGAGAACCAAGGGGCAAGACAGGAATAAAGACGCAGACGTAGAGAATGAACTTCAGGTCACGGGGAGGGGGAAGGGTAAGCTGGGCTGAAGTGAGAGAGTGGCATGGACATATATACACTACTAAATGTAAAATAGATAGCTAGTGGGAAGCAGCCTCATAGCACAGGGAGATCAGCTCAGTGCTTTGTGACCACCTAGACAGTGGGCTAGGGAAGGTGGGAGGGAGATGCAAGAGGGAGGGGATATGAGAATATATGTGTACGTATAGCTTATTCATTTTGTTAAACAGTAAAAACTAACACAACATTGTAAAGCAATTATACTCCAACAAAGATGTTAAAAAAAATAAAACATTAAAAAAATAAAAGGCTGATGTACTAAAATTGGAATGATACAGAGATTAGCACAGCCCCTGTGAAAGGATGGCATGCAAATTTGTGAAGCGTTCCACAGTTTTTAACAATAACATTTGTGAAATAACAACAAAAAAATAAGTTAAATATGACTTCAACTTTTAAGCAATACTGAAATACTGCACAACAGATATAGGCTTTCAAAGGAATTTTCAAAACAATGACATACGTATTGAGTGCCTACTACATGCATAGGAGGTATAATGACTTCATGTTTTCTTGTGTCTATTGCTGTAACACCCAGGCATTAGAACCAGTGCTGGTATTTCAATTCAATTCTTCTTTTATAATATTTCAAAAATTCTACAAAAAGCTTTCTTTTAATTTTTACCCTAGAGATACTTTCCTATTAATGTGCCTGGCAGCAATTAACCAGTCCGATAAAAACTCCTTTTGATGTAAGTTTTTAAGTTAGTAGGATATTTCCAAATTGGTAGAAATACTAATTAGGAAATACTCCGGTTTGAGAAATTGTGAAATTAATAAAACTTTCTTGCTTCTGATTAAAAAAAAAGAAGAAGTGGGCTGCACTGCCTCTGACTGCACCGCGAAAGTGTCAGACTTCAATGGCCAGGGACAGGTTCTCTGGTCATGCAGCACCATAACCCTAACAGAGCTGCACTTACTAGGGGAGGGACACAGGTACCTGTTGTCTCAAACTCTGAAACTTTTGCCCTTGACTATGTATACGGATGCCCTCAGGTGCAGCATCTTTTTCCCCAGGGAATTTAGAAGTGCAAGTGCTACCTGGCTTAATGCTCTGAGTAGAAAAAAGCCCCTATCACATAAAAATAATATTTCTTCTTTTTCATATTGTCTGTACTGTGTGTGTGTGTGTGTGTGTATATATATATATATATACTATATATATTCCATTTTTAAATTACCTGAAATGTTTGTGCTGAATATTCTTTTCTCTTCCAAAGCATTATTAAAGATGCTAAAACAGGTCAGCCCATAACATTGATCCCTTCAGACCACTGACCAGACACTTCTTTTAAACTAGATCCAGGAGAATTTATCACTATTAAGGCCTTAAAAAGTAATTGGATTCAACTAATCAGTCTGCATTTTTTTTCCAGCAAATTAAACTGAAAATTGGAGCTTTATGAAATATCACTGAATCTTCTATACTGATTTTAAATAGCAAACAGAACTTAGAAGCTTTTCCAGATAACCCCTCTCACTCAATATTCTCAAGTTTTGCTTTTAAAACTCTGGGCCGTTACAATCATCGCAGTTGCTACTATTTATTGATGGTCATTTATATTCAAGGCACTTTGAAATCATAGTTTTAGTCAATTACAAAGATGTTTTGCATAATTAGCAGGGTCTGTCTAGGCATAAGGTTTTGATCTGTGCTTCAGTTCTTTTTTTTTTTTTTTTTTTGTGGTACGTGGGCTTCTCACTGTTGTGGCCTCTCCCGTTGCGGAGTACAGGCTCCGGACGCACAGGCTCAGCGGCCATGGCTCACGGGCCCAGCCCCTCCACGGCATGTGGGATCTTCGCAGACCGGGGCACGAACCCGTGTCCTCTGCATCAGCAGGCGGACTCTCAACCACTGTGCCGCCAGGGAAGCCCTGTGCTTCAGTTCTTGATATTACATGAACCACTTTGTTTGTGGTACGTGGGCTTCTCACTGTTGTGGCCTCTCCCGTTGCGGAGTACAGGCTCCGGACGCACAGGCTCAGCGGCCATGGCTCACGGGCCCAGCCCCTCCACGGCATGTGGGATCTTCGCAGACCGGGGCACGAACCCGTGTCCTCTGCATCAGCAGGCGGACTCTCAACCACTGTGCCGCCAGGGAAGCCCTGTGCTTCAGTTCTTGATATTACATGAACCACTTTGAAAGAGTCATGGTTAGGAGGTTGCTCTAAGGTCTGAGCCATTTTAGAACTATTGACTTTTGAATGATATGGTCTCCTGACAGCTCTTTCCCGTGTTTCTTATAAATGGTAACTTGGTCAAGCTGTCCGTTCCTATCAAGTATTCATATCGACTGTTCCTGTGAAAGATTTCCAAATGAATAGTTTCTCATTCATTTAATAATTAATGCCCCCTTTTCTCCTAACCCTTAGACTTCAGCCTAGATTTCCATTATTCATAGTCCTGTGGAACATGAATGCAATGCACATGTGGTCCTAAAAGTTGCCATTATACACTAATATGTATAAAACAGATAACTAATAAGAACCTGCTGTATAAAATAAAATAAAATAAAATTCAAAAACAAAAGGTTTTAAACCTTATCGTATTGCACTTCTCTCTCAGTGTCCTGATAAACTATACAATTGTTACCTTATTTAATCTGTGTTTCACTCACTTTCTCTCTTTTACAGCTGTCAATTCTCTAACTCAAAGATGGCAAACATTTTACACGTCCTAAAACAGGCAATTTAAAAGGGGGGATTTAAAAACTCAGAGGGCTGGTTGAGCCCAGATTTGGACTATATCGAAATGAAAACCAGTTCCCTTCCTCCAACTGCCTTTCATTAACATATGATTGTTATTGACTCGGGTGACCTCAATGACCCGGAGCTAGAAAGAGAGAGGTTCAAGTCCAAGATTGGGTACTATGGTGGTAACTTACTGTATGTCTGGACAACACACTAATCTTCCTGGAGCCCCAATTTCTTCATTTCTAGATTAGAAATAATAGCACACAAATTAATGGATTTTGAATAAAGAATATAAATACTCTTCAGTGTCAGGCACACACTCTCTGCTTTTATTAAATTAAGATATATATGTGTGTGTGTGTATATATATATATATATGCAGAAATGTGCATATATCAAGTGCACAGTTTGATGAATCTTTACTAATTGAGTATCATTATGAAACCAGCACCCAGGTCAAAGAACTTGACATTACCAGTGCCCTAGAAGCCTCTCCTGTGCCTCTTTTCATTATACCCCTCAAGGGTACATGCACGTTTTCTCAAACTTGGCACTATTGGTATTTGGAGCTGGATACTAGTTTGATGCAGAGCAGTGGCAGTGTGATGTTTAGCAGCATCCCTGGCTTCTGACAATTAGATGCCTGTAGTACCTCCCAATCCTGCCAAAATATGACAATCAAAAGTGTCTCTAGATATTGTCAAATTTTGGGGGTTGGGTTGGAGGGAGGCAAAATGTCCCCCAGGTGAGAACCTCTGCTATATACTATTCTTTATACCACTAGGAACTAAGTCCTGAGGGGCACCTCCTGTGTGAGCTGTCACTTGTTCTCCTCTGTCTTCCCTCCTCTGTGGGGACTCATGCAGTTGAGAGAAACTTCTGAGTACCAACTACTACCAAGTATGTACACTGCCTAGGAGTTCTGAAATCCACATCCTCCTGGGGCCTGGGACTCCAAATGTCTTCTTTTCCCATTTCTCCCTAGCTCCTACCAATTTTTGCTAGTAGAAGTGTAAATTAGTTCATCCACTCTGGGAAACTGTTGGCAGTATTTATTGGGATTTATTAAGCCATACATATGTGTACCCTATGACTACTCCAGTTTGAGTATTTACTTAATCATTTACATCTGGCCTTTCCCAAAAAGAGATCTGAAGTAATTTGCAACAGACAACATTAACATGTTAATTAACCTGTACATTTTAGTGGAGTAGTACAGCTGAAAATAAGAAAAGTTATTTCCTTGATTTGTACTACAAGAAAGCTGGGGAGTTCAAGATGAAGATTAATATTAGTATTAATTGTTTTGTAATAAACATTCTTGTTTATAATTTGAATCAGATTCCAAATAAGTTCACATATTTCATTGTTAATATATCTCTGAAATCACTTTTAAGCTTGTATGTTTCCAATCTGTATTTTTTGTCTCAATTTATTAGTTAAAGAAACTGATTTTTTTGTCCTGTAAATCTTCTGATCATCTGAATTTAAATGATTGCATCCCCATGGTGTCATTTAATATGTTCTCTGTCCTCCTGTTCTCTGTAAATAGTAGTTGGAAAGAGGTGTTCTCAGATACAGTTTGAAGTATAAGGCCCTGACAATTAGCTTTTTGAATTGTAATGTAAGTGCCTGACATTAAAGGCATCCATTTCAAAGACATTCATCTTGAATGAACACATTGTCAACTAGCCATTATGTAAGGAGCCAGGCCACCCCACCCATGAAGTTCTCCTTCCAGAAAGTCCTGGCTGACCTAGATAACTGACCTTTTTGGTGACCCTGCTTTTCCTTTCTTCTACTTTAATTCCCCCTCTTATGGTTTAAATTCACCAATAAATAGTGAACCCACAAAACCCTAGGCACCCCACCCTTGACCCCAGTAAAGGCTCAACTTCAAGGTCCATGCTCTCTTTCTCTCTCTCTCTCTCTCTCTCTCTCTCTCTCCCCCCCCCCCCCTCCCTCTCTCTCCCTCTCTCTCCCTCTCTCTCTCTGTCTCTCTTTCTTTTCTCTCTCTCTCTCTCTCTCTCAAGAAAGAGGCTTTTGTTTAAAATTCACATTTGGCAGGAAGTGCCCCCGCTCCGCTAAACCCGCCCCTCCCCCTCCCCCCCCCCCCCCCCATGACCTTGTTGTATGGCCCCAGGCATGCTGTGTACCCTCCAGGACCTGTGAGTAATAAATCTTGTTCATTTCAAAGTTCCCTGATGGTTGTTGCTGAGGTGTCTGCAGGATCTTGCAATCAGAATAAGAATCACAAGGGCTGGTCCAGCCACTGCATTCAAAATGTCTATGGGGACTCACAATGGGCCAAGTTGAATGCTCCCAGATATTCCTAGCTGATAGCTTTACTATTGATAGGCTGAGACAGAAACTAAATAAGGTTTGATAATTTTTGATGCTATTTCATAGTGCTGCTATACATGCCATCAAGAGGCATATAATGTTAGCAATGAATGAAGTCTAGATCCATTACTTCATTAGGACTGCAATATAGGAATATTTTACATGTAATGTTTCTCCTTATTCATCAGCTTATACTTCAAAGAAGGAAATTCAAGTTTTTTTTCCCTTTATTTACCAGATTTTAAAATAAAGATTTATTCACATTATCCATTCACATCTAATGTTGATCAATTAGATTTTTTGTCTCTATGAACCAATGGATTTAAACGTTTTTAAAAGTTTCAAATTATTGCCATTATTATCCTTATAGACAGTGTCAATGAGGTCTCAAGTTGGCTTCTGATTCCTTTTGACATGATCTTAGTACTTTTTTTTTTCTTTTTTTTTTTTTTTTTTTGCTGTACATGTGCCTCTCACGGCATGTGGGATCCTCCCGGACCGGGGCGCGAACCCACGTCCCCTGCATCGGCAGGCGGACTCTCAAACACTGCGCCACCAGGGAAGCCCGATCTTAGTACTTTTTGATAGTTCTCTTGGTATCTGATATGATGAGATGCATGAAACTCATTGTGCACCTACCTTACTGAGGATTTAGAATCAGCCATTTCTCCCAAGAGCACTGGGTTTTTTAGTGGGAAATGGTATTTCAAGACCACAGACTGGGTGCCTTACCAGCATCCTCTAGAGAAAAAGAACCAATAGGATATATGTGTGTGTGTGTGTGTGTGTGTGTAAAGATAACAAATTGGCCCACACAATTATGGAGGCTGGTAAGTCTCAAATCCGCAGGGTGAGCCAGCAAGCTGGTGACCTGGAGGACCAATAATGGAGTTCTAGTTCAGAGGCTGGCAGGCTTAAATCCCAGAAAGACTTGTGTTTCAGTTCCAGTCTGAAGACAGGAAAAAAGCCCATGTCCCAGTTCAAAGGCACTGAAGTAGAAAATCCTTTCTTACTCAGGGAAGGAGAGACTTTTTTTTTTTTTTTCATTCAAGCCTTCAACAGATTAAATGAGGCCCGCCCACATTAGGGAGAGCAATCTGCTTTACACAGTCTACCAGTTTAAAGGTTATTCTTATCCCAAAACATCCTCACAGAAACACCCAAAATAATGTTTGATCAAATATCTTGGTGCCCTGTGGCCCAGTCAGATGACATGCAAAATTAAGCATCACACGGGGTGCTAAAAGTGCTGAGTACAACTGAGTTTCTCATTGTTTCTAGCTCTTTTCAATACATGATAAATTCATGCTGATACTTCCAGCTACAGGGTTTTTACTTAAATTCTTTAATCTTACTTCTATGTCTTACTTGCCTGTATGGAGAATTCCAGTTTTCAATTAAACCTAATGTAAATTAGAATATTACAGAATTAAGCACGCTCTTTAACCCAGAACACAATCACAGCAGTCTCAGAATGACAATACCAGCACTACCACTAATAATATTATTACAGGTAATTATTTATTTATGTAGTTTTTTTGTAGTTCCTCAAATGATTGTCTTTAAGTCACATAGAATGGTTCTTCTCTGGAATTATGCCACCGATTGCATACATATGTAAGTTAATTTGTTTTATTTGTTTTTAGGGATTGCTTTTAAAATTTAATTTGGTTTTATAATTGGTAAAATAGTTACTCTCCTCCAAAGTCAAATCTGTGAAGTATTATCACCTTCCCCCCAAAGTAACTTTTTTTTCTCCTTCCATCACATTAGTTGTATTAAAAATTTCTTTAACATAAGCACACACAGACACGCACATATGTTAGCATATGTGTTACTTAGAGAATTAGTATCCTACTAAAACACTTCTGTCCAACTTACTTTTTACACTGAACAACATGTTCTGGAAAGCACTCCATCGCAGTATATAAATATGATCCTCATTCTGTTTTGCACCTGTGGATGTAGCAAGTAATACTTATTTAGTTTTCTCCATGTATTGCTTTTACCATTGACATTGCAATGAATTGTTTTGCACATCTTTCTTTATAATTTTACCAGTGTTTCCTCCTAGGTGTTGAATTGGTCAAAAGGTAAGTATATAGGTAATTTTGCTAGTAACTGCTAAATCCTCTTCTGTAGAGCTTTTCAATTTTACATTCTCCCAAATAAGATTTGAGAATGCTTGTTTCTCCCAGGCTCACCAGCCCAGTAGACTGACAAACTTTTGAATTTTTCCAATCTGATAAGTGAAAAATGATATTTTAATGTAGTTTTAATTTGCATTTCTCTTATTGTGAGAAATTCTTTTCATATGTTGAATATCTATTTGCATTTCTTTCTCTATGAATTTTCTGATCATTTCTCTAGCCTATTTTTGTACAGAGATTTTGGTGTTTTTTATATTTTTAGAAATTAATTATATAGGAATATTAACCCTTCATCTGTGATACAAGGTGCAAATATTATTCCAAGTTTGTCATTTTTAAACTCTAATTATAGTGTCTTTCACCAAAAAGAAATTGTTTGTGTTTGTATTTTTTTAATAAAATCATTTTATCTATATTTTTCCATATTGTTCCCAGACTTTTAAGGAAGTGTTCCTCATACACATGTCATAGAAGAACTCACCCATGTTTTTTTGTTATTTGCTTTTTGTCTTGTTTTTTAATACTTGATTGATTTTTACTATTATATTTTAAATATCTGTTTTCTACTGGCAAGGTGACTGCTGTTAAAAGTCTGATCAGTCTGATTCTCTACTATTTGTAAATGACTTACTATTTTTCCTTGGAAGTCCAGTAGATTTACTAGAAAAATGTCTACATGTTGATTTTTCTAGTTCAGTTATCCCAAGTATATTTCAAAATGTAATATCAAGTCAATGTATAGGTTCTGCTGGGGATATCCTAGTAAAATTGCTGAGTCATAGGGTATGCAAATCAAGCTCTAGAAGATACATCCAGTTTCCCAAAGTGGTTGTACCTATTTGCATTTCAAACAGCACTGTAAGAGAGTTCTGGTGGCTCCATATTCTCTTCAACGCTTGATATCTCCACCCATTTCATTTTAAACATCAGACATGCATGCAGTTGTATCTCATTGCGGTTTTAATCTGCATTTCTGTGATAGCTAAAGAAGTTAGGCACATTTTCATATATTTCCTGATAATTTAGATATTCTTTTCTGTCAAGAGTCTATTCAACTCTTTTGCCATGTTTTTCAAAATGAATCATCCTGATTTTCTTTGATTATTTTGTAAAATTTCTTTACACATAATCTGCATATGAATCATTTGTCAGAGATATGTATTGTGAGCATTTCTTCCCCATTTTATGACTTGCCTTTTCAGTGTTTATGACTTGTCAATGATATCTTTTAACGGAAAGAAGTTCTAAATTTTAATGCAGTATAATTTATTACTTTTTAAATTATCTTTTAGTATCTTGCTTAAGAAACTCTTTTCTACTCCAAAGTCATGAAGATTTTCTCCCATGTTTGCCTCTGAAAAGTTTTATTGAATTACCTTCACTCAATCCAGAATTGAGTTTGGTGTACTGTGTGAAATAAGTCTTGTCTTGCTTATTTTTTTCTAAGTTGATATGAATTGACATCTCTTTATTCATTTTTACTTAGAATTATTTTCCCTGAACATTTTCTGTGGGCCTATGGGTCAGGATAGCTTCACAGCTATTGTCCTTGCAAAGTGATGAAAAAAACATGACTTTGCAATTTGAGTTCTTCCTCCTCTTCTCCTCTCAACAACTGGTATCTAAACCTTCTCTTTCTTTCCCCCTATTGGTCCCTGTCCCACTCAATTTTGTTTTTTATTCATGGGAATTTCTGACTCACTAGCAGATTTTATTCTGGAAGGAGCTCTTCTATTGTTTTTGAGATTGGAGGGTTCATAGTACCCAGACAGCTCCACCGCCCTCAGAGCTTATCATGCACTCACCTAAAAACTGGAGTGTGCAAAAGTCCTTCCTAGTTTCAGCTACTGTTCTCACATTGCTTGCCCTATGTCTCAGTGTATCAATTGGAAATTTGGGTGTTCTTTTGATGTCACGTCCATCAGATACCTCATGCTTCCTCTGTTGATACCATGTGGGTTTTAAAACTATCAGTAGTTTGTCTTCACCCATTTATGTTTTGGGGTTCATGAGGATGTCATGTAATCTAGTTTGGATGACTTATGTTTTATGTGAGTTTTGGTTATGCTATTATAGTTTCTCTGTGTGTCTTTATGAAATGTTTTGAGAAGATTATTTATATCTATCTATCTATAGATAAAAATAATATATATAATCTTCCATATATATAGATACATGTACACATATATATATCTCCCTCTCTATATATATCTGCCTTCATCATATTCCCTGAATTTCTCTCAGTATCATTATAATTTTCATCTTACAGAGCAGGAACAAAGCCATTAGAGAATCATCGTCAAAGCCAGATAGTGGTAATAAGTGGAACAGGACTCGAACCTACATCTATAAAGTCCAACAAGGTTAATACTGTTTTACTTCTACTATTCTATAGTCTATTTATATTTTTTCTTCTCATTAAAAAATTCCTCTCCTGGCATGTTTCAGAAAGTACATAACACCCTAATAGTCTTGTATATGTATATTATTTATAAATAAATGAGGCTACAATTATTGGAGGGCTGTTCAAAATACTTTACCCAGTTTTCACAGTTTTAAAAATATGTAAAGATCTAGTAACTTAATCACTGTGTGTTAAGTTATGTAAAAGCAGGAAGTTTGAGTACTTGTTATAATGAAAGAAAATAAAAATCTTAGAAAACAAAGAATCATTTTCATCTTCTTTATAATAGCCAGTTGTTATAATATGAGGGAAGATGATGAAAATATCCAAGAAATGATAAACAACAGCTTTCATATCATGTATTCTGATGTTGTAGATATCTAAACCTCATATGTAACAGAAAATACACATTACTGAAGTTTCTTATCACATTAGCTGAATTAGAAAAACAACGATTTAGACAGATAAACATTTTGATGAAAATTGGCTAAACAGTACACACCAGACTATTTTTCTCCTTTCCTTTACCATTTGTTAAAAGTATAATAAAGTACAGTGATAATGCCTGAAAGTATAAAGTCTCCTAGAATTTAAAAAAAATCAAAGTCTGATTGATAAGCAGAAATATTCAGTGATGTTTAATTTTGATGCAGTGTATCCTCTTTAGGTTAAAAACGATACATTGCATTAAAGAGAGTCCTATTGTATTGGTTTTTGTGGCTGCTGTAACAAATAACCATAAATTTAGTGGCTTAAAACAACACGAATTTATCTTACAGTTCTGGAGGTCAGTAGTTTGAAATGATCTCACTTGGGTGAAAATCAAGAGGTCAACGGGGCTGCATTCCTTCTGGAGCATCTAGGCGAGGATGATTTCCTTGCCTTTTCCAGCTACTGAAGACCAATGTACCTTGGAACCTGCCCCCCTTCCTCCAACTTTGAAGCCACCAATGTTGGGCAGAGTTTTTCCCACTCTGCCATCTTTCTTGTTGTCTTTTCTCTACTCTTAAGGACTCACTCTTGTGAATTTTTTGGCCCCAACTGGATAATCCAGGATAATCTCCATATTTCAGGCCAGTTGATTAGTGACTTAATGACATCTGAAATCTTAAATGCCTTTTACCATGTAGCCTAACATATTTGCAGGTTCTGGAGATGAGGATGTGGACATCCATGGTGGGCCATTAATCTGCCTATCACATCCACTAAGGTTTTCTAATCTAATTTAACCAGTTTGGGTAGGAGTACATTTCTTTTTTTTTCTTAGAGATTTTGTCATCCATGTTTATTTTCAAAGCAGATTTCCTATACTTGTATGGGTTATACTCATACATTTACACGTGCATGCACACATACACACGTAAACACATTCTTAATTTATTCAGAGTATCACTGAGAAACAATAGTGGGTGAAAAAACACATCCTATTTTTAATGAGACAACATCCTTAATAACGACTCAAATGCAGCATGAGCGATATAAGGACCACCAAACTAGGAATCAGAAAATCCATGTTTTTGACCTGAATCTGCCCTTTAATAAACTTTAATGTAAAACATTATTATTAGTAGTAATTAAGCTGTATAGAGAGTCATGGGCATTTATTTAAATATCTCAAATGTATTCTCCATCATTAAAATTCCATTAAGGAACCTCAGGACCAACTAATGCTCAGCTCCAAGATAAACCTACCCTAAATTTAACAATTTAGCAGAAAAGAGATGCTTTTATATGGTAGGGCCTGAATAGGAGACTCATCTCATCTAAGGGCCAAACTCCAAAGCTCGAATTCTTGACGTCATCACCAATGCTAATTGTTGAAATATTGAATGCAAAATTGCAATACACCCTAACTCAGTTTCTCCACTAAAGTAACAGGATGAAATATTTAAGAATAGAACATAAACACTGGCATAGGGCGTAAAATGTTTGCATTGTTTTAAGATCTTGGCATAGGATTAGTCCATTTGGTTCTGTAACAATATACTGCCTCAATGTTCAATGAAAGTGAACATTGAAACTGATCATTAGATATAGTTCGGGTTTATAGTTCCTCAATTCTCAGTTTCAATTATCCATGTTATACTTGTCTCCTATCATTTCAGAAAATCACAAGTTGCAATTGTAACTGCATAATTCTTTTGGAACAAGCTGTCAAAAATAGAGGCTTAAAACTAAAATTTCCAGTCCTTTAAACTGATTGGTTTGGGGAATTTTTCTCTCTGGATTTGGGCCATGATTGGATTGAAGTAATTGATCATCTTATTAATAGTATATTTAAATTTTAACTGTAAAGTTGCATTCCTTCTAACTCACACTAGGAAATGATTATGTCAGAACTAGAGACTAAAGCCAGAAATTTTATATTAATAGAAATACCAATTAAGCTGTGAGTTGCAGAGGCAGATTTGAATCTTTGCTCAAACCTAAATACAGCAACAGCAACTCGCAGAATTTCTTTTCTTTCTGAGTCTGTTTTCTATTAATATCAGTGAGCTGCAGAGAACTCAGTCTGCTGAAGAGATATTAGGCGTGCACACTTGGGAATACACATATGCTTTTCAGAAAATAGACAACAGGTCAGGCTAATGAGAAGCATTCACCTGAGGAATTCATCATGTTTTAACAGGTTTGTCGCTTTGACACGAAGGACTTCGTGAGTCATCATTTGCCACAAAGGTGAGTCTCTGCAGTGGATGACAGTTTTGCATTTTAGGACTTGATGAATGGAAGTTCCACTGTTGGCATCTACCTTGCCACCTACAATCCTTTAGGATGTAAATTTAGCCTGGATTAGTTTTGTAGAGAATTTTTTTAAATGCTGGACCAAGAGAAAAGTTAACTTCCTAGCTGTGTAATCTCACTGTGCCTTGAATTTCTGATTTGTCAAGTGGGGATTTTTTGTGGATAAAAACTAGCAATTTCATGCAGATAAAGCACGGGGGTGGGAGGTGGGGAGAGGGGGAGAGAGATGCCAGCTGTTTAAACAATTTGGAAAAGTGCAAGGTATTTTTATCATTATTGGAAGCGATACATTTTTTTTGGCTAATTTAGGATAATCTATGTTTAATATGTAGATTTCTACATTGTGAAGTAATTCCAGGTTATATATGAATTTTCATTTTTCTTTAAGCCTTTTGACCACATGCCTGTATTTCTTGTTCTGTTAACTTCAGGCAGTGTTTCACCTCCTCTGTATTTGCGATCAGAACACCACTGCCCCCCCCCCCCCC
>NW_006790302.1:606819-633170 GCF_000442215.2 Lipotes vexillifer
CAGAACCCCCCCCCCCCCCCCCCCCGAACCGTGCATCTCCCTTGCACCCACCACTCCCTCATACCCGAGATATCCCTTCCTTACTCTCTTGGGTCATATCTACGGGTTCCTGGGCTACATGTCTTTCTCTTTCTTATGCTGTAGTACATAGAGAAATGCCTTTCTAAGAAAGAATATGCAGTATTTGAGCCCTTTACTGTCGGAAAATGTATTTATTTAGCATTCACACTGTCCAGAGTTCAAAGGTTATAGGTCAGTGCTGGTTTCACAATAATTCTCCCTTGGAATTCTGAAGGCATTGGGTCCGGTAGCTGATAAGAGGTTGGCTGCCAAGCTAACTCAAGCTTTGTTGGCAACCTTTTTCCCTTTCTCATTAGCTTTATTTATTTTTTTTAAGAATTTTTACTCTAGCTCCGCTTAGAGATTTCACAAGGTTCACCTAGATCTGTGTCATTTTTCAATTAATTCCAGTTAGCACTCAAGCTGAAGTGAACCGTTTCAAGCTAAAACTTATTATCCTGGGAAATTGTTATCTGTTATATATGCAATAGTTTCTGTTCTTCCATTTTCTCTTCTTCCTCACTGAGACCACTGTAGGCAGAAGTAAGGTGTCTTTGAATAATCTTTTGTCTCTTTTTTCTTTTCTCTCATATTTTGCTTTTGCTCTACACTCTGGGAAACTTCTTTGCTTTTTTCTTACAATCTTTTGATTAACTGTTTAATTTGACCAATCATATTTTAAATTTCTAAGTTAATTTTTTCCCTAGCCATCTTTTTTTTTATCATCTTGTCAAATCTGAAGATAATATTTTCTTCCTTTTTCTTTTTTTTAAGTTTAAGTTTTTGTCTGTCTTCCTGAATTATCTATTTCTTCCATGTCAGTTTTTCTTTCCCATTGTTTGCTTTCCTCACAGGTCTGTGGATTCATTGTTGATTCTTCTTATTTTGGAATGAAGAATTGGATTGACTGTGCTAAGCAAGAGCTATGGGTTTCCTTTGCTAACGTGTCAGTAGGTCTCTTTCCTGATTAGCCTGTTTTAGGAAGGAGATCGCTGTGAATCTCAGAAGAGTGTGCCCGGTGGCAGTATGTGCTTTAGTTCAAGTAGGCAGAGTCAGTTCCAGATTGTGAGTCTCCCAAATCCCAGGATCAGGAAAACTTTTTTCTGGGCTTGCCAACGTGACACTATAAACATGAATATCACTAATAGCTAAGACTTAACAGGCACTCTTCTAAGTATTTTAAACATAATAATTATTTATTCTTCAAAACAACCGTGAGGTAGTACTATTATTATCCCGCATGGTACAGATTAGGAAACCAAAGCTCAGAGGGTTAAGGAAATTGTTCAAGGTCACACAGCTTGTAAGAAACAGAGCTGAGCTTTATATCTGGCCAGTCTGGCTCCAGAGTTACATATTCTACCTTGGCTGTTACCTATTCTACCTTAACTCTCTTCAGAAAGCTCATGTATTCTCAAAAGAAGAGACCCCCAGTTTTATAAACTGAGCTCATGCTGGTGTGTGCCTCTGTATAAACTTCCTGTGAATCTCCTTATTCCCAGACCCTTTCCCATTTATGCACCTTTAGACCCTGTCAACTCCAAGCTGAGCTATTTGAAGGCTGCCAAAGACAGCGGAGCTCCCTTCTCCACTCCACAGGTGTGGATGACCCCACTGGTGTCATCTCCTGTTTGGCACTCCAGTCCCCCCTTGTTATTACTGTGTTCCATTCATGGAGAAACTTCTCCATAGCTCTTGTCTCAGATGACTCTTCCTCCACTCTCTTAACTCTTGTGGATTTATTCTCATTTGTACTATGTTCTCATTTTATTAGCCTCTCATGACACCAGATGAGCCATTCTACCATGTTCAGTTAACCAGATCTTTTTAAATTTAATCTTTATTTTATATTGGAGTATAGTTGATTTACAGTGTTGTGTTAGTTTCAGGTATACAGCAAAGTGAGTCAGTTATACATATACATATATCCATTCTTTTGCAGATTCTTTTCCCATATAGGTTATTACAAAGTATTGAGTAGATTTCCCCATGCTATATAGCAGGGCCTTCCTGACAGAGAGAGACAAATATCATATGATATCACTTATATGTGGAATCTAAAAAAAATATTATACAAATGAACTTATTTACAAAACAGAAACAGACTCACAGCCTTCAAAAACAAATGCGTGGTTACCAAAGGGGAAAGGTGGAGGGGGGAGGGATAAATCAGGAGTCTGGGATTAACACATACACAGTACTATACATAAAACAGTTAACCAGATTTTATGAAACCAGATTAAACACAAGTTTCGGCCCTTACTTTCATACTTATCTACTCAAGTGTCTTAAAACAACCTGTGTCAATTAACATTATGATATAATCTTTCTAAACTACTAATTAGCTTTGATTAATCCAACTTAGTATAGTGATAAAGAGGGGAATGTATTTTATTGTTTTCAATATGTCTAGACTTAAATTCGTGCTTTGACATAGCTAAAAGCCTAGGTATGATAACACATCTGAAGACACTTGAAATTTTATTCTGAATGGGAACTTATTGTGAAAATGTATTCAATTTCCACTAGATACTTCCATAATTTTTGAATATTGACTAGGGACTTAAGCATTGAGTAAGTCTTGAGGATCTAAGACAAAAGAAATTCTCTGCCTTTTAAAGCCTCATATTTTTGTGGAAAATTTTAATTCTATGTCTATTTCTTAGGTTTTAGAAACAAGTTTTACTAATATAATACAAATTAATATTTTAAAATTTAAACTTCCTCATTGTTACCTAAAAGAGAACCAATGAAGTCAGTTCTTAGACATTTCAAGTCACTGAATATCTTTCTTTCCTATGAGAGAAGTGTCAGGGGAATTTTAGCCAGAAACTTCACTGAAAGTCAGTGCCACCTTTTTGCATTTATCACTGCCAGTTTTGCTCTGTATATCTTTTTTGGTATTCGCCATGCATTGTTAACGGTGATTGTCATGTAATTAAATCACTGCTCATCACAAGAGCCTGTTTCTATGCTGAGATAAGCATCAGAAGCCTGCTGCAGGACCCCCAGATCAATAAAAATGTTCCCAGTAGGATTACAAAGAGTCTGGGGTTGAGCAGGGCACCAGAATTAATTAAGAATGATTTCTCTTTTTATTCTACTTTCAATATATTTGTAATTGTTTTTCCATTTTCAATGGGCTCTACCTGTCTCTTTTTAAAAAAAATTCTGGGCTGAAGCTTAGACACTTCTGTCCAGACAGCTGTAGAAACTGAGCTCTTAATCTCTTCCACTTTTTCAGTCATATCCCCAATCTGATTCTTAGTCTGGTCTTAGTGATCGCAGGGTTTCATCATCTTTATAGAAACTTTGGAACTAGAGGTGACCATCCAATTTCAGAAGGCTATCTGAACACTCCAACTCAAGCTTTGAACTGCAGGTCAATTTCTTGTTTTAGTTGGCATGAACTTGATAAAATGCAATATCCAGTTTTTGGAAGTATCAGTGTATTCTAAAATAAACAAATCCAAATCGAACGTGAATTTTTTTAAAAGAGAAAATGTATTGGTCTTCAGTCCACTGTGTATGACATCCTCCTGGTGAATAATACGTGAAAGAACTAGGAACCCAAGGGCTTGGTTTCTAAACCGCAAACGTATTCTAAGTAAGTGGTGTGTCCCTGTGCAGCTGGGGATGCTGTAACAATAAGTTCCTTTATTCTTAACTTCAAGGATTATTAAAATTCCTGGCTTCAGAAATGGACACCAGAAATTAATGAGGCAACAGCCGTTGGAAGTTGTGTTGGTGGGGAAAGGGAGATAATGGTATTCAAAGAGTAAAAGGTGATGGGAATATTTCCAAGAATTGAGAAACAGCTTTCACATAAAAGGAGAAAAGAAGGAAATAATCAAATATTCCAAGACAACAAAGAGAAAGTGATCTATTTATGGTGACCCTAATGACCTCATGGTAAGATTCCCTTATCAAATGCACGTGGTGATCACAGCTGGACCTTGACAGAGCAATAGAGCGATGGGATGGGGACTTTGATGCTTCTTGCATCCACTAGGCTTCAATAATTAAATCATGCATTCATTCTTTCCATCAACACACACTTAGGGTTTGACGGCATTTAAGAGGACTATCAGGGACTTCCCTGGTGGTCCAATGGTTAAGACTTCGCCTTCCAATGCAGGAGATGTGGGTTGGGGAGCTAAGATCCCACATGCCTCGCGAATGAAAAGCCCAAACATAAAACAGAAGCAATATGTAACAAATTCAGTAAAGACTTAAAAAAAAAAAAAAAGGGCTATCATATCTATTTTTCCACCTGAATTCCACCAAGAGATACATGCAGGAATCAAACAAATGGAGATAAAAATAGATCCTTATCACTGTTGTTGAAGAATGAGGACAAGTGGGCTTCCTAATACTGAACCCCAGAATTAAATAGACTTATCCAGCCAGACACAGAAAATGTTGGATACCACAGGCCTCCTGAACACAGGCATAGCCTGCTCCTCTAAGACTCAGGGTATAGAGGGAGCAGAGCAAAATGCCCATTCACTGCAGACAGGGAGATTCCAAAGAAAAAGAGAGGAAATGGGTCTGAGTGGGCTGGCCTACTTCCTGCTTCCTGGGGAGGGGGTGTTGGTAGAGACATTGAGGAAGGTCAGAACTGGTGTTTTAAATCACTCTTCTCATGGCAGCAACTCTGTGGGCTAGGAGAGACACATATAGAGAGATGCCTGCCAGGCAGGAGCCGGATATACTCCATGCTTTCAAGGAACTTACAGTCCAGTATGGGAAATAGAGGAATAAACAAGCAATAATAACATACATGACCAACTTTCTTTTCCAGTAATTGAAGCATGTTGGAGTAAATAGGAAGTGACTGGCCCCAACTTAGCTTTCCAGTCCTACATAATAACAATCTCCCAGAAATATGGTTGATTCCACTCAAACTGCACTACTTTTTAAACCTGAATACATACGCCTGCCTTGATCTGGAAGAGCCTTTTCTCCTCTCTCTCTCCCAGGGCCAATAAGTCAGTTTTAGTGACTTTTCCCATATCACACTTCTTTAAGAAAAGTGTTTTGATCCCCACAACCATGCATAAGCTTTCCTGCTTTTAACCTCATGCATCACTTTGTTCCTTCTTGATGGCAGTTGTGTTCCTCCACATTATATTGTAAGAATTTGTATGGTCGTCTCATCTCTTCCTGAATTGGGATACACTCACTTCTAAATGTCTCCTCGCAGCTAACTCAGAGGCTTTGCAGAGTCTGCTACGTGTCAGGTCTTGGAGCTAGGTGTTATGAAAACAAAAAGCAAGTACGATGTAGTTCTGCCTTTTCAATAGGAAAACTGAGAATAATATTCAGAACTTCATAGTACTTACCTGCAGCTGACATTTAGTAAATTCTTTTAAGGGAATTATGACACCCTCCATGGAACTCCAAGTTCAGGGCAAACCAGTGGAGAGAAGGGCCCCTTTCCTTTTATGACTGAGCAGGCTCTTACCAGCTTCTCACCTCTCTTTCTGTGAGTTCAGATCTCCCCACATCCAGAGAAGGAGGTCTACAGCCATACGGGCAGAGCAACTTTCTGAACCTGATAGAGAACTGCAGGTGCCATTTCCCATTTGAAGGTCTTTCAATTTAGAAGGTGGCAGATCTGTTGTCAAAGGGAATTCAGGTTTTCTGAATAGTTCCAAGGGAATGTGGAATTTCATTATTTGCTCTCTGCAGGCTTCACATGGTCCCTTTGTAGGCTCAATTTTCTCTGCATTTCGTACTTTTCATAAAGTAAAACATTTTCACTTCGTAGTAGAGGCTCTGAGTGACCTTCGAGCTGTTGATTGCCTTTCTGGCTGAATTAAACCTCCAAGCTGTGCGGTGGGATTTCTAAAGGACACAGGCCTCAAACCTGCCAACCCATCAATTGAGTGGAGCAAAAAAATAAGAGAGGGGCTTCTCACATGCTCAAAATAGTATTTGTCACTAATCTTCAGCACACACCACATGGTTCACTATGAGAAACCTATTCATGCAGAGTATGGACCCACTGTCCGTCTCCCCTTCTCATCTCAGGCCTGTCCAGTGCTTGCTTTTGTCCCGCAAAATGGAATTGCTTCTTCTCTTTCTGCAAGCAATTTTTTTCTCTCCATGAACCGTGATATAATGTCTAAAGCAAGCCACTCCAGCCCAGAGGTCCCCAGTAGTGGTTTGGGAAGTGACCGTCAATGTAACGGGGTCTTGCTGGGAAAGAGAGTATATCCAACTCCATATCTGATGTTCTCCACATTCAATCAGTTTATTGGGTTTTATTTGTCTGTTTATAATGATCTGTAGTTTTTAAATTTTGAGGAATTGGAAATACCCTCTCAAGTTCTTTCTTTTGTCTGTAGAGTGTTACTCTCTATTCAGCATAGGTGAGTGAATGAACCAGGACCAGAGTTTTTCCTAGGTTTCATATATAGGCATTCAAGAGAGCTCTTAGATTTTTTTCTCCACTGGCTAGGTTGGAAGGAGCTACCAGCAGCAATCTTTTCTTCCAAGTGGACAACATCAACCTACAGAATAAAATCCAATAGAGATGACAGCTGTGAAACATGAGCTTTTGGATCCACCTGGGACTTAAGAAAGAATCATCCCCGTATATCCCAGTGAACTGATCCTGTAATTTCTCTTTTTTGCATAATTTACATTATGTTTGGATTCTGTCATTAGGATATGAATCTCGACAAACGCACATGATAATCAAAAAGTGCTTTCTTCTACTAATTTGCAGGCCGTGATTACATATAAAATTGAATACTAATTTGAGTTTGCTGGATATTTCAGTTTCGTCTTTCAAATTAATTCCTTCATGATCTTTACCCATATTTGATAATTTTTTTTTTGCTTTGCCATAACTTTTTATATACTTAGAGTATTAGTCCCTTTTCTGTCAAATATGTAGCAATTTTATTCCCAAATTGTCATATGATTTCGACTTCAGTAGGTTTTCTTGGCAAACATTTTTCTATGTGTTCTGCTTTGGTATTACACTTAGTTTGGGGCGGGGGAGCCCTCCCTACTCCAAGATTATTTTTAAATTCAGCGTAAAAATAAAATTTAAAAATCAGTAGCATTCTTCTATACTGAGAATAGCCATTCAGAAAAAGAAATAGAAAATAAGATACCTTTTAATATCAACACAAGCTACAAAGTGACTAGAGTTTAAACTAACAAAGAATGAATAAGCACTTACGGAGAAAATCCCGAAAGAAAAAGAGGACATAAAGAAAGGTTTGATTAAATGAAGAGATATACTATATTCTTGGATGGGACAACTTAATAATGAACTTATTAGTTAGCATTCATTGATATTAACAGTTGCAACTTTGGTTACAAAGTGGTACGTATTTTCTATTTTTTTTTTTTTTACATCTTTATTGGAGTATAATTGCTTTACAATGGTGTGTTAGTTTCTTTATAACAAAGTGAATCAGTTATACATATACATATGTTCCCATATTTCTTCCCTCTTGCGTCTCCCTCCCTCCCACCCCTCCAGGCGGTCACAAAGCACGGAGCTGATCTCCCTGTGCTATGCGGCTGCTTCCCACTAGCTTTCTAAGGGACTTTTCATGTATTAACATTTAAACTACTCATTAACCTTACGTAGAACCTTAGAGTGGGTGCTTGGTGGGGTTGGAGAGTATGAAGCCAGAAAAGAAGGATGGGAATGATGACTGAGAAGGAATAAAAAGACAAGAGAGCATGATAGTGAGCCATGAACTGAGGGGTATTTTTTTTTTTCTTTTTTTTTTTTGCGGTACGCGGGCCTCTCACTGTTGTGGCCTCTCCTGTTGCGGAGCACAGGCTCCGGACATGTAGGCTCAGTGGCCATGGCTCACGGGCCCAGCCGCTCCGCGGCATGTGGGATCTTCCCGGACCGGGGCATGAACCCATGTCCCCTGCATCAGCAGGCGGACTCCCAACCACTGCGCCATCAGGGAAGCCCTGAGGGGTATTTTTCTATCATGTTTGTTCGTGAGGTCCAAAAGCAAAAAAGAAAAAAGCAAAGTAAGATAAAGTAATAAAAATAACTATATTAAAAAATACCCTATATTATCTTTGTAGTACTTCTAATGTTTTGTTTTTATTTGGTGCAAATTGTGAGAAAGGTCTCCATCTTCTTCAGTTCTCTCCTCCTTCCCCTAAAAATTTAGTCAATGGCCTACCTTTCTTTTTATCCCTTCTTTCCCACTATTTTAAAATACCAACTTTATTTTATAATATTTATCGATCTGTTTCTGCTTTTTTGTTCTGTTCCAACAATCAGTCTGTCTTTTTTATACCAGTGAAAATCTTTAAACTATATCAGCTTTATATAAGTCTTTTGACTTCACATTCTATCAATCACCAGTTCTCATTAACTCTACCTTCAAAATATTTATCAAATCCTTCCACTTTCTATTTCCAGTGCCCTCACCCTGGTTAATTACACTACCAATTTTCTTCTGGAGTACTGCATAGCCCACTATTTAATCTCCCTACGTCCATTCTTAGCCATTCCAAAGCATCCTCCACACAACAGAAAAACAAAAAACAAACAACAACAACAAAAACCTCCTTAAACCATTAATTACATTATGTACTTTTCTGCTCAGAATCCTTGAGGAGACTATCACAGCACTCAACATCTATTCCATTTTGCATGGTCTGCACGTGACCCCCACTTACTTCTCTCTCCACACCTACCCCATGTCTCTCTCTGGAGTTCCATTTTTTGGCCACATTGGACCCCTTTTGTTTCTTGACTGTGCCCAGATCTTTTCATTGCAAGACTTTCAGACCTGTTTTCTTTCTACTGGGAACTCTCTTGCCCTTCCTGTCCCTTGACCCAGGTTAAATGTCACTCTCATCATGAAGACTGATGTTTCAGGCTGCAGGGAGTTGCACAATAGGCTAGTGACATACATCATTTGTGTGCCAATCAAAGTGAGTAGTGTCCTCTGATTTGGAGGATACCTACAGCACCATCAGGCACTGCTTCTCTACACCTGCAGCTTTCTTTTAAAATATTTATTACAATTTGTAATTAGATATTTATTTGTGTTCTTATTTTTTTTTTTTTAACCATCTCTTTCTCCCATTAGATTGTAGACTCCTTGAAGTCAGGAACCATGTACATTCTCTCCTTTCGTCTCCCAAAGAAAACACACGCAGTAGGTCCTCAATTATTTACTTAATGAATGATTGACATTTGATTGGTCATGTCATCTCCTCTCACTCTTCATTTTAAGAAGTCCCAGGCGGGCTTCCCTTCCCTGGTGGCGCAGTGGTTGAGAGTCCGCTTGCCGATGCAGGGCACACGGGGTCGTGCCCCGGTCCGGGAAGATCCCACATGCCGCGGAGCGGCTGGGCCCGTGAGCCATGGCCGCTGAGCCTGCGCGTCTGGAGCCTGTGCTTCGCAACGGGAGAGGCCACAACAGCGAGAGGCCCGCGTACCGCAAAAAAAAAAACAAAACAAAAAACAAAAACAAAAACAAAAACAAAAAACTCCCAGGCTATTTACCCAGCTTAGTCTTCTACAAAAATTTTTTTGGAAGATATTTTTTCATGCTCTGAGATAACCACTGGAATTTTATTACATTCATAAATTATTTGGGAATGATTTGTGATCTTTACAATATTAATCTCTCAGTATGTAAACATGACATAATATTTTATAGTTTTACACATTTCCTATAAGGATTATTCTCACTTTATTTTATATTTATGGTCTCAGCTGGGTGCAGTCTTTTTGGAGGGGAGGGATCTTTTTCTGTTCTTATTCTATTTCCATACTAGATATATTTCTTACACAGGAAATTACTGGTATTTTATATATAGTTTTTAATCAACAAGTGTATTTAAATCAATTGTTTTAATGACTTCAGTAGATCTTACTGAATTTTTTACTTAGGCAATCATATGATCTACAAGTTTTTCATTATCGCTTTCATTATTAGAGCTATTATTCCATATTTGTATTTAATTTATCAGTTATTATTTACACAATAATTCTAAATAACAATAGTTAAATGGGGGTAGGTAATTTTGTCATGTTTCTAAACCCAAAGAGAATTCATTCATTCACCATTAAGCCTGATGCAGTTACTACTCTGGCATAGATTTTTTTTCCATTAAAATGTGTTTTATCCTTTTTTATGAACAGATTTTGTATAAAAAATAATGTTCAGTTTGATCAAATGTATTTGAATTCATAATTTGGTGAATATTAAGAATATGATTTGGGAAACACAGCTGTGAAATTTCAGATTTGAGTCTGCTCATGGGTAGTTTTTCCCCCTTTGATGAGCTGTGGTCTTGTGGGCCGCATAAAACACCATTAAATATTGGCTTCTTTGGTTTTTCATGGCCTACAATGCAAGTGTATTGAATGATTTGCCACACACTGATCTTTTCATTATAATTTTTCTCTGATTCTGCTACGATTTAGGAAGGGGCTATTCCTTAGATGCTCATTTTACAAATAAGATGGTTGAAGAAAAACTAGTGAGATAAGTCCCACATAGAGGGATACCTGAGCTCATTATTATTAACTCTGAGATACAAATGTATCTTCCCATTTGCTTACTCTTCTAAGCCATTACAAAATTAAATATGAATGTTTTATTGAAAAGTGATTTTACTATCTTTATGTTCCTCTTTGTTTATCTGCTCTCATGTAGGTCAAAAACTTATTCAGAAAATTATTTAAGAGTTACAGCTCCTTTTTCATTTTTGTCACAGGGAACTGAATCTCTTTTCTCCCTTATTTTTTTATTTTTATTTTTTTGCAATACGTGGGCCTCTCACTGTTGTGGCCTCTCCCGTTGCGGAGCACAGGCTCCGGACGTGCAGGCTCAGCGGCCATGGCTCACAGGCCCAGCCGCTCCACGGCATGTGGGATCTTCCCGGACCAGGGCACAAACCCGTGTCCCCTGCATCGGCAGGTGGACTCTCAGCCACTGCACCACCAGGGAAGCCCCTCTCCCTTATTTTGAAAAGAGTTTTCTGTCTCTCTGTGTGTGTGTGTGTGTGTGTGTGTGTGTGTGTGCACATTTTGAAGAAAAAAATAAAACATAAGAGCCATCCTACAAGGCAGCAATAGTCCATCATTCTTGGGTGCCTAAATTAAGTCACAAGAGATGTAGGTACCCAACTCCTGCCATTATTTATAATTGTATGGACCCAACCCTCTCTCCTTCCCCTTCCCTGGGAAGCTGGCAATGTTTTCCTCCTCATCCCTGGGCATCTGTCATCCCAGCAGCCACCATAAAATCATTCCTCACTTTCATAAAACTGATTTCTGTTTATGGAGCAGCTGACAGGAGCATTCCAAGGCCAGGCGCTCCCTGAGAGGCAAGCCTGCTTCTCTCCGCTGTCAGGAGCTTTTAGAAATAACACCCTCTTTATTGGAGTATAATTGCTTTACATTGTTGTGTTAGTTTCTGCTGTATAACAAAGTGAATCAGCTATACATATACACATATCCCCATATCTCCTCCCTCTTGCGTCTCCCTCGCACCCTCCCCATCCCACCCCTCTAGGTGGTCACAAAGCACCGAGCTGATCTCCCTGTGCTATGTGGCTGCTTCCCACTAGCTTTCTATTTTACGTTTGGTAGTGTATAGTTGTCCATGCCACTCTCTCACTTCTTCCCAGTTTACCCTTCCCTCTCCCCGTGTCCTCAGGTCTATTCTCTACATCTGTGTCTTTACTCCTGTCCTGAGATAAAATTGACAACCAGTAAAACGTACATGTTTAAAATGTCCAATTTGGTAAGTTTGACATACTTATACTCTTGTGAAGTCATGATCATAATCATGATAATGAACATAGCCCTCAGCCCCCAAAGTTTCCTAATACCTCTTTACTTTTTCTTTATTCCTCTGCTTCCCTGTTTTCCTCTATACCATGACAAAAAGAACCTGTTTTCTTTCTTATAGATGACTTTGCATTTAAAAAATTTTTATGTGAATGGAATCATATACTATGTACTCTGTTTTGTCTTGTTTCAGTCACTTAGACTGATTATTTTGTAGTTCATCTATATTTTAATCAAAAGTTTATTCCTTCGTATTCCACGTATATGAATATAACACAGTGTGTTCATCCATTCACCTATTGATGACAGTTGGGTTGTTCTCAGTTTTTGATTCTTACAAATAAAACTGCTATGAACATGTGGGAAAAAAAAAAAAAAGAAAAAGAAATAACACCCTCCTCGGAGGAAGTAAAATAGCAACAGGAAAATAAGTAAAACCTATTATAAAACAGTTGTCCAAAGCTTGGCCACGGTGCGAGTTAGTGATCGATATGCTGTGAAGGTTAGATCTATTTTCACACTGTGTTCTATTTCACACTTTAATGGTGTTTTAATGTGTCTGTCACTGATCCCCTTCATGGGATGTAGTTAGAGCCTTTACAAAGGAGAAGGAACCCGGCTTTTCAAGCTTCACTGTAACATCCTATTTACCAGCTGCAATCTGACACTTTCTTTTCCCTTCCAGAGTGACAGCAGGTCTGGTTCTTCCTCTCAACCCCTCTGGCTCTCCTCTTCCACTCTCTTTCATATTCTTAATTTTGCAGGAGGCAGCGTTGGGCCCCTCTGAGTGACTGCGTGATATCTCCCTGCAAAGCTCTCTGAGATAGATACCTGCATCAAAGAGGAAAATGAGTAAGACGTGTCTGACCCTTCCATCCTGTATCCTCAGTTGGCATCCTTCATTTTGCAGATGACTCCTTCTGTTTCTGGTCCATCTCACTGTCTTCAATCTTTTGTCAGGGCTTTTTTGCTGAATCTCTCTCCACACTACAGGTCACTGTGCATGTCTGAGTCAGGGGTCATGCTCCTGCTTCCCCACCCTTAGGAGAGGAAATCCTGATGATTTATTTATTTTTACCCCCAAAGAGATTTTTAGTTTTACACGCTTTAAGCTACATAGTAATATAGCAATTGGATTAGTTTCCCAGGGCTGCCATAATAAAGTACCACAAGGCTGGTGGCCTAACACAACAGAATGTAGGTCAGAAGTATGAAGTCTAGGGTTGGCAGGGCCATGCTCTCTCTGAAGGCTCTAGAGGAGAACCTGTTCCCTGCCTTTCACTTAACTTCTGGTGTGGTCAGAAATCCTTGGTTTTCCTCAGCTTACAGACACCTCACTCCAATCTCTGCCTTTGGCATCCCATAATGTTTTGCCAAAGCATCTCTTGCTCTGTCTTTCCTCTTCTTTTGAAGACACCAGTCATACTGTACCAAGGGCCCACCTACTCCACTATGACCTCATCTCAACTAATTGCATCTGTAATGGCCCTATTTCCAAACCCTAGTCACATTCTGAGGTTCTGGGAAGGAGGTGAATTTGGGGAACACTATCTATGATGGTTAATTTTGTGTGTCAACTTGATTGGGCCACAGTGTCCACCTATGTGGTAAATATTATTCTGGATGTTTCTGTAAGAGTGTTTTTGGATGAGATTAACATTTTCATCAGTGAACTCTGAGTGAAGCAAACTGCCATCCACAATAGAGGTGGGCCTTGTCCAATCAGTTGAAGGTCCCAATAGAACAAAAGATTGACCCTCCCCCAGGTAAGAAGGAATTCTGCCAGCTGATTTCCTTCAGACTTAAACTGCAGCACTGCCTCTTCCTGAGTCTCCAGTCTGCCAGATCTGCATATTTTGGACTTGATAGCCTTCATGCCTTCAGAATTGCATGAGACAAATCCTTAAACCAATCTCCTCCCCCCACCCCCTACACCCTTTCACTACACACACACACACACACACACACGCACACACACACACACGCACACACTGGCTCTGTTTCTCTTGAGAACCCTGATTTAAATACTATCTAACCCAGTACAGCTATGTAGATGAAATATATAGAAGGTGTTCCATGGAAGAACACATGTGATTTATTTATGCTCAATAATAAGGAGACAGCATCTCGGCACTCAGATTTCTGTAGATTAGAGTAATGGAGTCAGCATGACATCTTTTTGCTTGTCATGACTTCTTTTTTTTTTTTTTTTTTTTTTTGCGGTATGCGGGCCTCCCACTGTTGTGGCCTCTCCCATTGCAGAGCACTTGCTCCGGATGCGTGGCCATGGCTCACGGGCCCAGCCGCTCCACGGCACGTGGGACCTTCCTGGACCGGGGCACGAACCCGCGTCCCCTGCATCGGCAGGCGGACTCCCAACCACTGCACCACCAGGGAAGCCCGCTTGTCATGACTTCTGAATGGCTGGGGTTTCAGTGGAATTCAAATTATTGGCAGGGGTATGAGGGTGAGACAGGCAGGAGGACTAGATATAGCTAATAGCAGAGATTCTCAGCATATGGTTTTGGAATCTTTGAGGATCTCTGAGACCCTCATTTCAGAGGACCTACAAAATCAAAATTATTGTCATAATGATACTAAGATGTTTTTTGCCTAATTCGCTGTGTTGATGTTTATGCTGATGGAACAAAAGTGATGATGGATAAAACTAATGACCCTTACAGTGAATCATTGCAATGCCATCAAACTCTGTTTCTTTACCACCTTGCAATTTCAGGGAAATAATAGCCAGTTTCACTGAAGAATGTCATTGAGAGAGATAGCTTCAAGATGGTGGAGGAGTAAGACATGGAGATCACCTTCCTCCCCACAAATACATCAAAAATACATCTACATGTGGAACAACTCCTACAGAACACCTACTGAACACTGGAAGAAGACGTCAGACCTCCCAAAAGGCAAGAAACTCCCCACGTACCTGGGTAGGGCAAAAGGAAAAAGAATAAACAGAGACAAAAGAATAGGGACGGGACCTGCATCTCTGGGAGGGAGCTGTGAAGGAGGAAAGGTTTCCATACACTAGGAAGCCCCTTCACTGGTGGAGACGGGGGTCGTGGGGGCCAGAGGGTAAGCTTCGGAGCCACAGAGGAGAGCGCAGCAACAAGGGTTCAGAGAGCAAAGCAGAGAGATTCCCGCACAGAGGATCACCGGCGACCAGCACTCACCAGCCTGAGAGGCTTGTCTGCTCACCTGCAGGGGCGGGTGGGGGCTGGGAGCTGAGGCTCAGGTGTCAGAGGTTAGATCCCAGGAAGAAGACTGGAGTTGGCTGGGTGAACACAGCCTGAAGGGGGCTAATGCACCACAGCTAGGCGGGCGGGAGTTCGGGAAAAAGTCTGGAACTGCCTAAGAGGCAAGAGACCATTGTTTCGGGGCGCGCGAGGAGAGGGAATTCAGAGCACAGCCTAAACAAGCTTTAGAGATGGGCACGAGCCACAGCTGTCAGCGCGCACACCAGAGACGGACATGAAATGTAAGGCTGCTGCTGCAGCCACCAAGAAGCCAGAATGCAAGCACAGGTCACTACTCGCACCTCCCCTCCTGGGAGCCTGTGCAGCCCGCTACTGCCAGAGTCCCGTAATCCAGGGACAACTTCCCAGGAAGAACACACATAGTGCCTCAAGCTGTTGCAATGTCATGTCTCTCTCTGCTACTGCAGGCTTGCCCCACATTCTGTACTCCTCCGTCCCCCTGGCCTGAGTGAGCCAGAGCCCCCGAATCAGCCGCTACTTTAACCCCATCCTGTCTGGGCAAAGAACAGACGCCCTCCAGCGACCTATGACTTACACGCAGAGGCAGGGCCAAATCCAAAGCTGAGCCCCAGGAGCTGTGTGAACAAAGAAGAGAAAGGGAAATCTCTCCCAGCAGCCTCAGGAGCAGTGGATTAAATCTCCACAATCAACGTGATGTACCTGCATCTGTGGAATAACTGAATAGACGCGAATCAAAACAAAATTGAGGCGGTGGACATTGGGAGCAACTGTAGACTTGGGCCGTGTGGTTGACAGGGTCTTGGTGCTCCAGCCTGGTGTCAGGCCTGAGTCTCTGAGGTGGGACAGCTGAGTTCAGGACATTGGTTCACCAGAGAACTCCCTGCTCCATGTAATATCAAATGGTGAAAGCTCTCCCAGAGATCTCCATCCCAACACGAACACCCAGTTCCACTCAACGACCAGCAAGCTACAGTGCTGGACACCCTATGCCAAACAACTAGCAAGACAGGAACACAACCCCAGCCATTAGCAGAGGGGATGCCTAAAATCAAAATAAGTTCACAGACACCCCAAAACACACCACCGGACTCTGTCCTGCCCACCAGAAAGACAAGATCCAGCCTGGTCCACCAGAACACATGCACCAGTCCCCTCCACCAGGAAACCTACACAACCCACTAAACCAAACTTAGCCTCTGGGGGCAGACACCGAAAACAACAGGAACTATGAACCTGCAGCCTGTGAAAAGGAGACCCCAAGCACAGAAAATTAAGCAAAATGAGAAGGCAGAGAAATACACAACAGATGAAGGAGCAAGGTAAAAACCCACCAGACCAAACAAATGAAGAGGAAATAGGCAGTCTACCTGAAAAAGAATTCAGAGTAATGATAGTAAAATGATCCAAAAACTCGGAAACAGAACGGAGAAAATACAAGAAAGGTTTAACAAGGACCTAGGAGAACTAAAGGGCAAAAAACAATGATGAACAACATAATAATTGAAATTAAAAATTCTCTACAGGGAATCAGTAGCAGAATAACTGAGGCAGAAGAACGAATAAGTGACCTGAAATATAAAATAGTGGAAATAACTACCACAGAGCAGAATAAAGAAAAAAGAATGCAAAGAATTGAGGACTGTCTCAGAGACCTTTGGGAAAACATTAAACACACCAACATTCAAATTATAGGGGTCCCAGAAGAAGAAGAGAAAAAAAGAGGGGCTGAGAAAATATTTGAAGAGATTATAGCTGAAAACTTCCCTAACATGGGAAAGGAAGTAGTCAATGAAGTCCAGGAAGCACAGAGTGTCCCATCCAGGGTAAATCCAAGGAGAAACAAGAAACATATTAATCGAACTATCAAAAATTAAATACAAAGAAAAAATATTAAAAGCAGCAAGGGAAAAACAACAAATAACATACAAGGGAATCCCCATAAGGTTAACAGCTGATCTTTCAGCAGAAATTCTGCAAGCCAGAAGGGAGTGGCAGGACATATTTAAAGTGATGAAAGGGAAGTACCTACAACCAAGATTACTCTATTGAGCAAGGATCTCGTTCAGATTCGACGGAGAAATTAAAACCTTTACAGACAATCAAAAGCTAAGAGAATTCAGCACCACCAAACCAGCTTTACAACAAATTCCAAAGGAACCTCTCTAGGCAGGAAACACAAGAGAAGGAAAAGACCTACAAAACAAACACAAAACAATGAAGAAAATGGTAATAGGAACATACATGTTGATAACTACCTTATGTATAAATGGATTAAATGCTCCAACCCAAAGACATAGACTGGCTGAATGGATACAAAAACAAGAATCATATATATGCTGTCCACAAGAGACCCACTTCAGACCTAGGGACACATACAGACTGAAAGTGAGGGGTGGAAAAAGATACTTCATGCAAATGGAAATCAAAACAAAGCTGGAGTAAGAATTCTCATATCAGACAAAATAGACTTTAAAGACTATTATGAGACAAAGAAGGACACTACATAATGATCAAGGGATCAATCAAAGAAGATAAAGCAATTGTAAATATTTATGCACCCAATATAGGAGCACGTCAATACATAAGGCTAAAGCTAACAGCCGTAAAGGGGGAAATCGACAGTAATACATTCATAGTAGGGGACTTTAACACCCCACTTTCACCAACGAACAGATCATCCAAAATGAAAATAAATAAGGAAACACTGGCTTTAAATGATATATTAAACAAGGTGGACTTAATTGATATTTATAAGACCTTCCATCCAAAAACAACAGAATAAACTTTATTTTCAAGTGCTCATGGAACATTCTCCAGAATAGATCATATCTTGGGTTACAAATCAAGGTTTGGTAAATTTAAGAAAATTGAAATTGTATCAAGTATCTTTTCGGATTACAACGCTATGAGACTAGAAATGAATTACAGGTAAAAATATTGTGAAAAATACAAACACATGGAGGTGAAACAATACACTACTAATTAACCAAGATATCACTAAAGAAATCAAAGAGGAAATCAAAAAATACCTAGAAACAAATGACAAAAGCATGACCACCCCAAACCTCAGGGATGCAGCAAAAACAGCTTTAACAGGGAAGTACAGCAATATAATCCTACCTCAAGAAACAAGAAACATCTCAAATAAACAACCTAACCTTACACCTAAAGCAATTAGAGGAAAAAAGGACAAAAAACTCCCAAAGTTAGCAGAAGGAAAGAAATCATAAAGATCAGATCAGAAATGAATGAAAAAGAAAGGAAGGAAACAATAGCTAAGATCAATAAAACTAAGAGCTGGTTCTTTGAGAAGATAAAGAAAATTGATAAACCACCAGCCAGTCTCATCAAGAAAAAAAGGAAGAAGACTCAACTCAGTAGAGTTAGAAATGAAAAGGAGAATTAACAACTGACACTGCAGAAATACAAAGGACCATGAGAGATTATTCCAAGCAAATATATGCCAATATAATGCACCACCCGGAAGAAAGGGACAAATTCTTAGAAAAACACCACCTCCTGAGACTGAACCAGGAAGAAATAGAAAATATAAACAGAGCAATCACAAGCACTGAAACTGAAACTGTGATTAAATATCTTCCAACAAACAAAACCCAGGACCAGATGGATTCACAGGCGAATTCTATCGAACATTTAGAGGAGCTAACACCTATCCTTCTCAAACTCTTCCAAAATATAGCAGGGGCAGGAACACTCCCAAACTCATTCTATGAGGCCATCATCACCCTGATACCAAAACCAAAGATGTCACAAAAAAAGAAAACTACAGGCCAATATCACTGATGAACATAGATGCAAAAATCCTCAACAAAATACTAACAAACAGAATCCAACAGCACATTAAAAGGATCATACACCATGATCAAGTGGAGTTTATTCCAGGAGTGCAAGGATTCTTCAATATATGCAAACTAATCAGTGCAATAAACCATGTTAACAAACTGAAGGAGAAAAACCATATGATAATCTCAACAGATGCCGAAAAAGATTTTGACAACATTCAACACCCATTTATGATAAAAACTCTCCAGAAAGTAGGGAGAGGGAACCTACCTCAACATAGTGGGAAAGTAGGGAGAGGGAACCTACCTCAACATAATAAAGGCCATATATGAAAAACCCATAGCCAACATCGTTCTCAACGGTGAAGAAATGAAACCGTTTCCTCTAAGATCGGGAACAGTACAAGGTTGTGTACTATCAGCACTATTATTTAACATAGTTTTGGAAGTGTTATCCACGGCAATCAGAGAAGAAAAAGAAATAAAAGGAATCTGAATTGGAAAAGGAGAAGTAAAGCTGTCACTGTTTACAGATGACATGATACTATACATAGAGAATCCTAAAGATGCTACCAGAAAACCATTAGAGCTAATCAATGAATTTGGTAAAGTAGCAGGATACAAAATTAATGCTCTTAAAGCTCTTGCATTCCTATGCACTACCAACAAAAAATCTCAAAGAGAAATTAAGGAAACATTCCTATTTATCATTGCAACAAAAAGAATAAAATGCCTAGGGATAAACCTACGTAAGGAGACAAAAGACCTGTATGCAGAAAACTATAAGACACTGATGAAAGAAATTAAAGATGATACAGACAGATGGAGAGATATACCATGTTCTTGGATTGGAAGAATCAACATTGTGAAAATGACTCTACTACCCAAAGCAATCTACAGATTCAATGCAATCCCTATCAAACTACCACTGGCTTTTTTCACAGAACTAGAACAAAAAATTTCACAGTTTGTGTGGAAACATAATAGACCTTGAATAGCCAAAGCAATCTTGACAACGAAAAATGGAGCTGGAGGAATCAGGTTCCCAGACTTCAGACTATACTACAAAGTTACAGTAATCAAGACAGTACAGTACTGGCACAAAAATTGAAATATAGATCAATAGAACAGGATAGAAAGCCCAGAGATAAACCCACACACATATGGTTACCTTATCTTTGATAAAGGAGGCAGGAATGTACAGTGGAGAAAGGACAGCCTCTTCAATAAGTGGTGCTGGGAAAACTGGACAGGTACATGTAAAAGTATGAGGAGAAAGAAGAACAAAAAAACCCCAGAGTTAGCAGAAGGAAAGAAATCATAAAAATCAGATCAGAAATAAATGAAAAAGAAATGAAGGAAACAATAGCAAAGATCAATAAAACTAAAAGCTGGTTCTTTGAGAAGATTAACAAAATTGATAAACCATTAGCCAGACTCATCAAGAAAATAAGGGAGAAGACTCAAATCAATAGAATCAGAAATGAAAAAGGAGAAGTAACAACTGACACTGCAGAAATACAAAAAATCATGAGGGATTACTACAAGCAACTCTATGCCAATAAAATGGACAATCTGGAAGAAATGGACAAATTCTTAGAAATGCACAAACTGCCAAGACTGAATCAGGAAGAAATAGAAAATATGAACAGACCAATCACAAACACTGAAATTGAAACTGTGATTAAAAATCTTCCAACAAACAAAAGCCCAGGACCAGATGGCTTCACAGGCGAATTCTATCAAACATTTAGAGAAGAGCTAACACCTATTCTTCTCAAACTCTTCCAAAATATAGCAGAGGGAGGAACACTCCCAAACTCATTCTACGAGGCCACCATCACCTTGATACCAAAACCAGACAAGGATGTCACAAAGAAAGAAAACTACAGGCCAATATCACTGATGAACATAGATGCAAAAATCCTCAACAAAATACTAGCAAACAGAATCCAACAGCACATTAAAAGGATCATACACCATGATCAAGTGGGGTTTATTCCAGGAATGCAAGGATTCTTCAATATACGCAAATCTATCAATGTGATTAACCATATTAACAAATTGAAGGAGAAAAACCATATGATCATCTCAATAGATGCAGAGAAAGCTTTTGACAAAATTCAACACCCATTTATGATAAAAACCCTGCAGAAAGTAGGTGTAGAGGGAACTTTCCTCAATATAATAAAGGCCGTATATGACAAGCCCACAGCCAACATCATCCTCAATGGCGAAAAACTGAAAGCATTTCCACTAAGGTCAGGAACAAGACAAGGTTGCCCACTCTCACCACTCTTATTCAACATAGTTTTGGAAGTTTTAGCCACAGCAATCAGAGAAGAAAAGGAAATAAAAGGAATCCAAATCGGAAAAGAAGAAGTAAAGCTGTCACTGTTTGCAGATGACATGATACTATACATAGAGAATCCTAAAGATGCTACCAGAAAACTACTAGAGCTAATCAATGAATTTGGTAAAGTAGCAGGATACAAAATTAATGCACAGAAATCTCTGGCATTCCTATATACTAACGATGAAAAATCTGAAAGTGAAATCAAGAAAACACTCCCATTTACCATTGCAACAAAAAGAATAAAATATCTAGGAATAAACCTACCTAAGGAGACAAAAGACCTGTATGCAGAAAATTATAAGACACTGATGAAAGAAATTAAAGATGATACAAACAGATGGAGAGATATACCATGTTCTTGGATTGGAAGAATCAACATTGTGAAAATGACTCTACTACCCAAAGCAATCTACAGATTCAATGCAATCCCTATCAAACTACCACTGGCATTTTTCACAGAACTAGAACAAAAAATTTCACAGTTTGTGTGGAAACATAATAGACCTTGAATAGCCAAAGCAATCTTGACAACGAAAAATGGAGCTGGAGGAATCAGGTTCCCAGACTTCAGACTATACTACAAAGTTACAGTAATCAAGACAGTACAGTACTGGCACAAAAATTGAAATATAGATCAATAGAACAGGATAGAAAGCCCAGAGATAAACCCACACACATATGGTTACCTTATCTTTGATAAAGGAGGCAAGAATATACAATAGAGAAAAGACAGCCTCTTCAATAAGTGGTGTTGGGAAAACTGGACAGCTACATGTGAAAGAATGAAACTAGAACACTTCCTAACACCATACACAGAAATAAACTCAATGGATTAAAGACCTAAATGTAAGGCCAGACATTATAAAACTCTTAGAGAAAAACATAGGAAGTACACTCTATGACATAAATGACAGCAAGATCCTTTTTGACCCACCAGATAGAGAAATGGAAATAAAAACCAAAATAAACAAATGGGACGTAATGAAACTTCAAACTTTTGCACAGCAAAGGAAACCATGAACAAGACAAAAAGAGAACCCTCAGAATGGGAGAAAATATTTGCAAACCAAGTAAATGACAAAGGATTAATCTCCAAAATATAGAAGCAGCTCAGGCAGCTCAATATCAAAAAAACAAACAACCCAATCCAAAAATGGGCAGAAGACATAAACAGACACTTCTCCAAAGAAGATATACAGATTGCCAACAAACACATGAAAGGATGCTCAACATCACTAATCATTAAAGAAATGCAAATCAAAACTACAATGAGGTATCACCTCACAGCAGTCAGAATGGCTGTCATCAAAAAATCTATAAACAATAGATGCTGGAGAGGGTGTGTAGAAAAGGGAACCCCCTTGCACTGTTGGTGGGAATATAAATTGATACAGCCACTATGGAGAATAGTAATGGAGGTTCCTTAAAAAACTAAAAATAGAACTACCATACGACATAGCAATCCCACTGCTGGGCATATACCCTGAGAAAACCATAATTTAAAAACAGTCATGTACCACAGTGTTCGCTGCAGCACTATTTACAATAGCCAGGGCATGGAAGCAACCTAAGTGTCTATCGACAGATGAATGGATAAAGATGTGACACATATATACAATGGAATATTACTCGGCCATAAAAAGCAACAAAATTGAGTTATTTGTAGTGAGGTGGATGGACCTAGAGTCTGTCATACAGAGTGAAATAAGTTAGAAAGAGGAAAACAAATACCATATGCTAACATATATATATGGAATCTTAAAAAAAAAAAAAAGGTTCTGAAGAACCTAGGTGCAGGACAGGAATAAAGACGCAGACATTGAGAATGGACTTGAGGACACGGGAAAGGGGAAGCTTAAGCTGGGGCGAAGTGAGAGAGTGGCATGGACATATATGCACTACCAAATATAAAACAGATAGTTAGTGGGAAGCAGCCACATAGCACAGGGAGATCAGCTCCGTGTTTTGTATCCACCTAGAAGGGTGGGATAGGGAGTGTGGGAAGGAGAAACAAGAGGGAGGAGGTATGGGATATATGTTTATGTATAACCGATTCACTTTGTTATACAGCAGAAACTAACACAGCATTGTAAAACAATTATACTCCAATAAAGATGTTTAAAAAACTAGCAAAAAACAAAAAAAGGAATGTCATTGAGAAAGCAATATAGATCATTAATTTTATTAACTCTGATGTTTTTGTTGAGGCAAAATAGGAAGTTCACATGAAGCACTTCTGTTCCATAGCAAAGTATGATGGTTATCTTCAGAAAAACACTTCTGTGATTATTTGAGTTATTAGCTGAACTAGCCACTTTTTCATGGAACACTGTTTTTACTGGAAAGAACAACTGACAAAGTATAATTATTCAGACTTGGGTATTTGGCAGACATTTTCTTGAAAGTAAACAAAGTGGGTCTGTCACTTAAAGATAAATGACAGTGTCTGTTGCAAATGATAAAATGTAGACTTTCAAGAGAAAATTAGAATTTTTAGAGAACTTGCATCATCCGTTGAGTTTAACAGTTCTCTGCTGAGATTTTTGGTGGTATCAATGCACACGACTGCTCATTCTCATATATGAAATGTATCAAGATTTGGAATGTTTGTCTAACTTGGTGAATCATTATTTTCCAAATGATCAAAGCAAGATGTTACAAAATCACACATTGGTAACAGATTCATTCAAACTAAAAGATGAATTAGTGGATTTTAATGTTCATTCACATAGTTTCAGATTCCACATTGCAACTCACCTTTAAAAACTATTACATGTCAAGTTTTGGTGTAATATGGTAAAAGAATACCTACATTTATCAAGTAGGTTCTTAAATACTCTTCCCTTTTCTAACTATATATCTGATATGACCAGACATTCTTTATATTCTCTAACCAAAATAATATATTGTAATAGACTGAATAAAGATGCAGGTAAGGGACTGAAGCTCTCTTCTAATAAGCCAGATACTGAAGACCTTAGCAAAAAAAAAAAATGTAAAACAAAGCTACCTGTCTTACTAATTATTTGAAAATATAGTTATTTTCACCAAATATGTCATTTATTTTAACATAAAGTAAGTTTATTATCAACTTAAATGAATTAGTAACTACTTTTAAAAATTCTGAATTTTAATTTCCAATACTGTAAATATTGATAGATGTAACCCAAATAAACAAAAGCTGTTTGGAGTTTTCAATAATTTTTAAGACTGTAAGTTTTGATCCTGAGACTAAAAATTTGGTCTAGAACTACTGTTCTAGACAATGGTAAAGAGTTAAGATTTTACTTCAAGTTCAGTGAGAAGAAATTTAAGAATTTAAAACGGAAGCCTGGCTTGGTTTGGACCAGATTATTATTAGTAGAGATATTGAGAAATAATACAATTCAGTGTATGTTTAGGAGATAGAACCAATGGAACTTCCAGATGGATTGAATGGGGAAGTAAGGCATGGAAAGAGAGGTTTCAAGTTGACCCCAGTGTAAGGTTGCCAGATTTAGTGTATCATTTAGGGTTGAACCAGAGTATCAGAATAAGTAGGAAATTTATATTAAGTAATTTATTGCAGGGAATGGGCTTACATAATTATGGGGGCTGGCTAGGAAAGTTTGAAATCTGTAGGATAGGTCATCAGGCAGAGCAGGCTGGCACTCTTGAGAGCTGAACTCCCAGTTAAATTCTAGAATTCTAGAAAAAGAAGCAGAATTTCTTCTTCTCTCAGAGAATCCTCAACTCTGCTTTCTAAGGCCTTTCAAATAATTGAAGCTTGCCACCAAGATTATCTGTGACATCTAGAAGATAGATAATCTAGGATAATTTCTCTTACTTCAAGTCAACTGATTTTAGTGACTTTAGTCACATCTACAAAATACCTTCATAGCAACACGAGAGTCCTGTTTGATTGAGTAACTGAGGGCTGTTGCCTAGTCAAATGGGCACATTGAAAAGGCATCACAGTGCAACCCTTGTCAACCTGGCACCCATACATATCTCTTTAAAAGATGTTTAATCCCCAAAAAAGATAACAAAGTTATATTTTCACCTAACATGATATAACTATCCTGCTTTCAAACCAGCAAACAAACAAGCTAACACCTTCCCCAGAATAGAATGTAAGTACTTGGAGTATGTTCACTCCTCCTCTGATATCCTGTAACTTAAATATTGTAATATAAAAATGAAGAATAATTCATACATCTTATGTTAGATGATAAAAATATGAGAGGGGAGAAAGCAAAATATATTTAATTAATAAATATGTAAACATATATGCAAACATATTCATAAAAAATAAGGAAAATAATAGCTATCAAGGTCTTCACTTCTACAACTGGTCACATAGTCATAGCTGTATTGATAACTGTCCTCCTTCATTGCCCATTCTATATTCCCTTTGCTGTCAGCGAGAGCCTCATCTAGTCATGGTTCTTTGCCTTTTGGGCTAACTTGAACATTCCTTCCTGAAAAGTTCGGGCTACTAGCACTTCTGCTGATTTGGTTGTTGTAGTTTTCCACTGACTTTAATCACAGAATGTAGCAGTACTAAGAGATAACCCTAAGAGTTCGCCTGTATTCCAGGCACACCCTTCTTATATCCATTGCGTAGTAGCAGCTCAGTTTACACTTGTTAATCAGGAGCAATCACTCTAGCCAGTATAGCAACCTCCTTACTTACATGTTGATTCAGATGCATGAATTACCTGAAGTGGTTTGGTGGCAGGTTTGTTATATCAAACTGCTTCCATCGTGAATGGGACAGTACTTTTTTCTTACTGGAAATAGATACTCACTCTGGATATGAATTTGCTTTCCTTGCAGGCAACACTCCTGCCAAACTACCATCTGTAGGCTTGCAGAATACACGTTGTCCTGTATTTTACTCAGCATCCTCCTCCTGGGATTAAGTCACTTACTGAGATGGAAAAGACTAGGAGAGGAATACTTTGCGGTATTGGATATGTATTGGATACTGCTACTATGGTGGATAAATGATTTGCATACTTCTTGGATAGGTTAGGGCTGAAGATGAAAATTTGAAAATCATTCATATGTAGAGGGTGTTTGAACCACGGAACTGGGCAGGAAAAGGGAAA